>NC_083100.1:18750639-19050639 GCF_949774975.1 Lagenorhynchus albirostris
TGCTCACCCAACTCACCTTTCCTCCACGGGCAGATCAGGCCATCTGACACTCTCTATAAACTGAGATATAGTTCCAAGAAAGAAGGGATTTGCCAGTCCTGTTCACTTTTATAGTCCTGGCACCTGATACAATGTCCATTGCATCATAGGTAGTCAACAAATATCTGTCGAATAGATAAATATATCCTTATGTTATGTAATGACATAAAAACAATACTTGGTCAAAGGTAAAGTTAAATGGCAGTGAATTTACTTTCAGAGCGATGACTGGTAGGAAGAGGCACCTGTTTCATCCTTCTGCCATCTTGCCACCCCAGGGATTTTTCCATCTCCCTCCCCCCTCAGATAGATAGGGGCTAGGGATTCACCTATGACAGGATTTTCCATTACAGACAAGAAGCGTTGGCATAGCGAACCTCTAGCATCATTAGAAGTGCTTGGGGTGGTCTCGAAGTCAAGGCACGGGGTGCGGGTTGGTCGCAGGCAAATTGGCTCTTTCTTCTTCTCTACCAGCTAGGTGAGGGGTAGAAGAGGGAACGGTGGTGTATCCCTGTGCTCTGGAGAAGTGCCGGGGATAGACCACTCCAACTAGGAGAGGCTTCTGTAGCGAAGGGGTAGGATGGCAGGCAGAGGAGGAGGAGGCAGCATCTGAACAGGCCGGGATCTGAGGGCACACTGAGGAGCACAACAGGCAAGCTAAGGCTGCTGAGTGTGCCAGGTGGAATGGCCCGTGCGGTGGCCAGGGAAGGCTTCATGGGCAGGGTCTCTGGGAATCTAGTTGGAAAACCATTCCAGTGACCTCAGAAGAGGTAATATCTGACTCGCCTACCCGCCCCTCACCTTCTCTCTCCAGACCATCCCCCAGGGGTGAAGAGTGGTGTGATTCATTACTTTCTGGAGGTGGGGAGATCTTTGCCCATTCTCTGGGTCTTTGAATCCTATCCCACTTGCTTCTCCCCTTTCTCCCTGCCGACCAGACAGCCTGCCAGTTCCATGGATACTCAGAAGTGCTTCCCAAAGAAGCAGGACAAAGTGAAGAAGAGGGTCATCTGGGGCATTGAGGTGGCCGAGGAGCTTCAGTGGAAAGGCTGGGAGTTGGGGAAGGAGATCACCAAGAACCTGGTTCTGAAAAATCTATCCTTGAAAATCCAGAAGATAAAGTACAGGTACCAGTATGAGCGATCAGAGACTAAGCCCCTGAGCCTTCAAGCCCCCAAAGCAGCCACTCTTAAAAAACACACTTTTAAAATGTCATATAAAACCAGAAGAGGATATAAAACGTGTACAGCTTGAATAATTGTTGAGAGTATGATTTGAATAATTGTTGAATAATTGTGACCAGATTAAATAATGGAATACTAACAGTGTCTGAAGCTCACCTTCTCCCACTATGTGTCCCCCGCACTGGAACACCTTCCCTACCCATAAAGGTAACCAATACCTTGTCTTTCATGATAATGATTTTCTTGTTTTTCTCAAAAGGTTTTACCACTTATGTTTGTATCCCTAAATGTTATAGTTTAATTTTTCCTTCTTATGAACTTTATATAAGTGGGATAACATGGTATATTTTGTTACACTTTTTTTTTTTTTTTTTTTTTTTTGCGGTACGCGGGCCTCTCACTGTTGTGGCCTCTCCCGTTGCGGAGCACAGGCTCCGGACGCACAGGCTCAGCGGCCGTGGCTCACGGGCCTAGCCGCTCCGCGGCATGTGGGATCTTCCCGGACCGGGGCACGAACCCGTGTGCCCTGCATCGGCAGGCAGACTCTCAACCACTGCGCCACCAGGGAAGGCCCCGTTACACTTTTATTTTGCTCAGTTATGTTCGTAAGACTCATCCACATGCAGATATAGTTCATCCTTTTTCATTGCAGTATAATAGTCCAATGTATGCTTCTACCTATTCACCCATTCTTCTGTTAAGGGACGTTTGGGTTGTTTCCAGTTTGGGTCTGTATACATCTCCTATTGCACAAGTTCAAGAGTTTTTCTAGGGTAGATACATAGGAGTACAGTTGCTGTGACTTAGAACATGTACATGTTTGCTTTTTGTAGATTTCTGTACATGTTTGCCAAACTCTTTCCCAAAGGACTTGTATCCATTTATATTCCCATAAGCCACATATGAGCGTTCCCATTCCTCTGTGTCTTTATCAACAATTGATAATGTCAAGATTTAAAATTTTTGCCAATAATGGTAATTTGTTGTGGGTTCAATTTGCATTTCTCTGATTACTAATACAGCTGAGTGTCTTTTCAAATGTTATTGGCCATTTCATTTGTGAAATACGTGTTTAAGCCTGTGCCCATTTTTCTAATAGATTATCTTTTTTCATTTTTAAAAAATATTGAAATATAGCTGATTTATAATATTATATTAGTTTCAGATGTGTAGCATGGTGATCCAGTATTTTTTTAGATTATACTCCTTTAAAAGCTATTATAAGATATATGGTTGACAGGGGATAAAGGGTGGGGAGGGATAAATTGGGATATTGGTATTGACATATACACACTACTATATATAAAATAGATACCTAAGCAGGACCTACTGTATAGCACAGGGAACTCTACTCAATTCTCTGTAATGACCTATATAGGAAAAGAATCTAAAAAAGAGCAGATATATGTGTATGTACAACCGATTCACTTTGCTGTACAGCAGAAACTAACACAACATTGTAAATCAACTATACTCCAATAAAAATTAAAAGAAAAAAAGACAAAAGACAATCAACAAAGAAGACATACAGATAGCTAACAGCACATGAAAAGATGCTGAAGATCACTAATTATTAGAGAAATGCAAATCAAAACGACAATGAGATAACACCGCACACCTGTCAGAATGGCTATCATCAGAAAGTCTACAAATAACAAATGTTGGTGAGGACGTGGAGAAAAGGTGAACCCTTGTTCACTGTTGGTGGGAATGGAAATTGGTCAGTCGTCATGGAAAACAGTGCAGAGGTTCCTCAAAAAACTAAAAAAAACGACCATATGATTCAGCAATTCCACTCCTGGGTATATGTCCAGAAAAAAACAAAAACACTAATTGGAAAAGATAAATGCATCCCAATGTGCATAGCAATAGCCAACCCAAGTATCCATCAACAGACAAATGAGTATATATCAATATATACCACAATGGGATATTACTCAGCCAGAAAAAAAGAATGAAATTCTGCCATTTGCAGCAACATGGACGGACCTGGAGAATATAATGCTTAGCGAAATAAGTCAGACAGAGAAAGACAAATACTGTATGATATCACTTATATGTACAATCTAAAAAATAAAACAAATGAATGTATATAGCAAAAGAGAAACAAACTCACAGATATAGAAAACAAACCAGTGGTTACCAGTGGGGAGAGGGAAGTGGGGAGGGGCAAGATAGGGACATGGGATTAAGAAAAACAAACTACTAAGTTTAAAGTAGATAAGCAACAAAGATATATTGCAGAGTACAGGGAATTGTAGGCATTATCTTGTAATAACTTTGTTTTAAATTTAAGTTCCCAGTAGGTCCTGCTTAGGTAACTATTTTATATATAGTAGTGTGTATATGTCAATCCCAATCTCCCAGTTTATCCCTACCCCTTCCCTCCATGTTTGTTTTTTGCACCTGTGACTCTATTTCTATTTTGTAAGTAAGTTCATTTGTACCATTTTTTTAGATTCCACATATAAGCGCTATCATATGATATTTGTCTTTTTCTGTCTGACTGACTTCACTCGTATGACAATTTCTAGGTCCATTCATGTTGCTGCAAATGGTGTTATTTCGTTCTTTTTTATGACTGAGTAATATTCCATTGTATATATGTGTACCACATCTTCTTTATCCATTTCTCTGTCAATGGACATTTAGGTTGCTTCCATGTCCTGGCTATTGTAAATAGTGCTGCAATGAACATTGAGGTGTATGTATCTTTTCGCATTATGGTTTTCTCCGGATAGATGCCTAGGAGTGGGATTGCTGGACCATACGGCAGCTCTATTTTTAGTTTTTTAAGGAAACTCCATACTGTTCTCCATAATGGTTGTACCAATTTACATTCCCACCAACAGTATAGGAAGGTTCCCTTTTCTCCACACCCTTCCCAGCATTTATTGTTTGCAGATTTTTTGATAATGGCCATTCTGACTGGTGTGAGGTGATACCTCATTGTAGTTTTGATTTGCATTTCTCTAATAATTAGTGATGTTGAGCATCTTTTCATGTGCCTCTTGTCCATCTGTATGTCTTCTTTGGAGAAATGTCTTTTTATTTATTTTATTTATTTATATTTTTAAAATTTTTTTGTGGTACGTGGGCCTCTCACTGCTGTGGCCTCTCCCGCCGCGGAGCACAGGCTCCGGACGCGCAGGCCCAGCGGCCATGGCCCACGGGCCCAGCCACTCTGCGGCATGTGTGATCCTCCCGGACCAGGGCACGAACCCGCGTCCCCTGCATCGGCAGGCGGACTCTCAACCACTGCGCCACCAGGGAAGCCCAAGAAATGTCTTTTTAGATCTTCTGCCCATTTTTTGATTGGGTGTTTGCTTTTTCAATATTGAGCTGCATGAGCCTTTTGTATATTTGGGAGATTAATCCCTGTCAGTCAGTTCATTTGCAAATATTTTCTCCCATTCTGTGGGTTGTTTTTTTCATTTTGTTTATGGTTTCCTTTGCTGTGCTAGATTGTCTTTTCCTTTTTTTAAAAATTTAATTTAATTTTATTTTTATACAGCAGGTTCTTATTAGTCATCAATTTTATACACATCAGTGTATACATGTCAATCCCAATCGCCCAATTCAGCACACCACCATCCCCACCCCACCCTCCGCGGCTTTCCCCCCTTGGTGTCCATACGTTTGTTCTCTACATCTGTGTCTCAACTTCTGCCCTGCATACTGGTTCATCTGTACCATTTTTCTAGGTTCCACATACATGCATTAATATACGATATTTGTTTTCCTCTTTCTGACTTACTTCACTCTGTATGACAGTCTCTAGATCCATCCACGTCTCAACAAAGGACCCAATTTCGTTCCTTTTTATGGCTGAGTAATATTCCATTGTATATATGTGCCACATCTTCTTTATCCATTCATCTGTCGATGGACAGTTAGGTTGCTTCCATGTCCTGGCTATTGTAAATAGAGCTGCAATGAACATTGTGGTACATGACTCTTTTTGAATTCTGGTTTTCTCAGGGTATATGCCCAGTAGTGGGATTACTGGGTCATATGGTAGTTCTATTTGTAGTTTTTTAAGGAACCTCCATACTGTTCTCCATAGTGGCTGTATCAATTTACATTCCCACCAACAGTGCAAGAGAGTTCCCTTTTCTCCACACCCTCTCCAGCATTTGTTGTTTGTAGATTTTCTGATGATGCCCATTCTAACTGGTGTGAGGTGATACCTCATTGTACTTTTGATTTGCATTTCTCTAATAATTAGTGATGTTGAGCAGCTTTTCATGTGCTTCTTCCCATCTGTATGTCTTCTTTGGAGAAATGTCTCTTTAGGTCTCCTGCCCATTTTTGGATTGGGTTGTTTGTTTTTTTAATATTGAGCTGCATGAGCTGTTTATATATTTTGCAGATTAATCGTTTGTCTGTTGATTCATTTGCAAATATTTTCTCCCATTCTGAGGGTTGTCTTTTTGTCTTGTTTATGGTTTCCTTTGCTGTGCAAAAGCTTTGAAGTTTCATTAGGTCCCATTTGTTTATTTTTGTTTTTATTTCCATTACTCTAGGAGGTGGATCAAAAAAGATGTTGCTGTGATTTATGGCAAAGAGTGTTCTTCCTATGTTTTCCTCTAAGAGTTTTATAGTGTCCAGTCTTACATTTAGGTCTCTAATCCATTTTGAGTTTATTTTTGTGTATGGTGTTAGGGAGTATTCTAATTTCATTCTTTTACAATTTTCCCAGCACCACTTATTGAAGAGGCTGTCTTTTCTCCATTGTATATCCTTGCCTCCTTTGTCATAGATTAGTTGACCATAGGTGCGTGGGTTTATCTCTGGGCTTTCTATCTTGTTCCTTTGATCTATATTTTTGTTTTTGTGCCAGTACCATATTGTCTTGATTACTGTAGCTTTGTAGTATAGTCTGAAGTCAGGGAGTCTAATTCCTCCAGCTCCGGTTTTTTCCCACAAGACTGCTTTGGCTATTGGGGGTCTTTTGTGTCTCCATACAAATTTTACGATTTTTTGTTCTAGTTCCGTAAAAAATGCCATTGGTAATTTGATAGGGATTGCATTGAATCTGTAGATTGCTTTGGGTAGTATAGTCATTTTCACAATATTGATTCTTCCAATCCAAGAACATGGTATATCTCTCCATCTGTTGGTATTGTCTTTAATTTCTTTCATCAGTGTCTTATACTTTTCTTCATACAGGTCTTTTGTCTCCCTAGGTAGGTTTATTCCTAGGTATTTTATTCTTTTTTTTGCAGTGATAAATGGGAGTGTTTCCTTAATTTCTCTTTCAGACTCTTCATCATTAGTATATAGGAATGCAAGATATTTCTGTGCATTAATTTTGTATCCTGCAACTTTACCAAATTCATTGATTAGCTTAGTAGTTTTGGTGGCATC
The DNA here is from genome assembly GCF_949774975.1 of Lagenorhynchus albirostris. Classification (NCBI taxonomy): domain Eukaryota; kingdom Metazoa; phylum Chordata; class Mammalia; order Artiodactyla; family Delphinidae; genus Lagenorhynchus; species Lagenorhynchus albirostris. The sequence continues at coordinate 18,757,233 of NC_083100.1, forward strand.
TTTAGGATTCTCTATGTATAGTATCATGTCAAACAGTGTCACTGCAAACAGTGACAGTTTTACTTCTTCTTTTCCATTTTGTATTCATTTTATTTCTTTTTCTTCTCTGATTTCTGTGGCTAGGACTTCCAAGACTATGTTGAGTAATAGTGGTGAGAGTGGACATCCTTGTCTTTTTCCTGATCTTAGAGGAAATGCTTTCAGTTTTTCACCATTGAGAATGATGTTTGCTGTGGGTTTGTCATATATGACCTTTATTATGTTGAGGTAGGTTCCCTCTATGCCCACTTTCTGGAGAGTTTTTTTTATCATAAATGGGTGTTGAATTTTGTCAAAAGCTTTCTCTGCATCTATTGAGATGATCATATGGTTTTTCTTCTTCAATTTGTTAATATGGTGTATCACATTGATTGATTTGCATATATTGAAGAATCCTTGCATCCCTGGAATAAATCCCACTTGATCATGGTGTACGATCCTTTTAAAGTGTTGTTGGATTCTGTTTGCTAGTATTTTGTTGAGGATTTTTGCATCTATATTCATCAGTGATATTGGTCTGTAATTTTCTTTTTTGGTAGTATCTTTGTCTGGTTTTGGTATCAGGGTGATGGTGACCTCATAGAATGTGTTTGGGAGTGTTCCTTACTCTGCAATTTTTTTGGAAGAGTTTGAGAAGGATTGGTGTTAGCTCTTCTCTAAATGTTTGATAGAATTCACCTGTGAAGGCATCTGGTCCTGGACTTCTGGTTTTTGGAAGATTTTTAATCACAGTTTCAATTTCATTACTTGTGATTGGTCTGTTCATATTTTCTATTTCTTCCTGGTTCAGTCTTGGAAGGTTATACCTTTCTAAGAATTTGTCCATTTCTTCCAGGTTGTCCATTTTATTGGCATAGAGTTGCTTGTTGTAGTCTCTTAGGATGCTTTATATTTCTGCGGTGTCTGTTGTAACTTCTCCTTTTTCATTTCTAATTTTATTGATTTGAGTCCTCTCCCTCTTTTTCTTGATGAGTCTGGCTAATGTTTTATCAACTTTGTTTATCTTCTCAAAGAACCAGCTTTTAGTTTTATTGATCTTGGCTATTGTTTTCTTTGTTTCTATTTCATTTATTTCTGCTCTGATCTTTATGATTTCTTTCCTTCTGCTAACTTTGGGTTTTGTTTGTTCTTCTTTCTCTGGTTCCTTTAGGTGTAAGATTAGATTGTTTATTTGAGATTTTTCTTGTTTCTTGAGGTAGGCTTGTATTGCTATAAACTTCCCTCTTAGAACTGCTTTTGCTGCATCCCATAGGTTTTGGATCATCGTGTTTTCATTGTCATTTGTCTCTAGGTATTTTTTGATTTCCTCAGGGATCTCTTGGTTATTTAGTAACATATTGTTTAGCCTCCATGTGTTTGTGTTTGTTACATTTTTCCCCCTGTAATTGATTTCTAATCTCATAACATTGTGGTCAGAAAAGATATTTGATACGATTTCAATTTTCTTAAATTTACTGAGGCTTGATTTGTGACCCAAGATGTGATTTATCCTGGAGAATGTTCCATGCACACTTGAGAAGAAAGTGTAATCTGCTGTTTTTGGATGGAATGTCCTATAAATATCAGTTAAATCTATCTGGTCTATAGTGTCATTTAAAGCTTCTGTTTCCTTATTTATTTTCATTTTGGATGATCTGTCCATTGGTGTAAGTGAGGTGTTAAAGTCCCCCACTATTATTGTGTTACCGTCGATTTCCTCTTTTATAGCTGTTAGCAGTTGCCTTATGTATTGAGATGCTCCTGTGTTGGGTGCATATATATTTATAATTGTTATATCTTCTTCTTGGATTGATCCCTTGATCATTATGTAGTGTCCTTCCTTGTCTCTTGAAGCATTCTTTATTTTAAAGTCTATTTTATCTAATATGAGTATTGCTACCCAGCTTTCTTTTGATTTCCATTTGCATGGAATATCTTTTTCCATCCCCTCACTTTCAGTCTGTATGTGTCCCTAGGTCTGAAGTGGGTCTCTTGTAGAGAGCATATATATGGGTCTTGTTTTTGTATCCATTCAGCAAGTCTGTGTCTTTTGGTTGGAGCATTTAATCCATTTACATTTAAGGTAATTATCAATATGTATATTCCTATGACCATTTTCTTAACAGTTTTGGGGGTTTTTTTTTTAGGTTCTTTTCTTCTCTTGTGTTTCCCACTTAGAGACGTTCCTTTAGCATTTGTTGTAGAGCTGGTTTGGTGGTGCTCAATTCTCTTAGCTTTTGCTTGTCTGTAAAGCTTTTGATTTCTCCATCGAATCTGGATGAGATCCTTGCCGGCTAGAGTAATCTTGGTTGTAGGTTCTTCCCTTTCATCACTTTAAGTATATCATGCCACTCCCTTCTGGCTTGCAGAGTTTCTGCTGAGAAGTCAGCTGTTAACTTTATGGGAGTTCCCTTGTATGATATTTGTCGTTTTTCCCTTGCTGCTTTCAATACTTTTTCTTTGTCTTTAATTTTTGCCAGTTTGATTACTATGTGTCTCAGAGTGTTTCTCCTTGGGTTTATCCCGTATGGGACTCTCTGCGCTTCCTGGACTTGGGTGGCTATTTCCTTTCCCATGTTAGGAAAGTTTTCGACTATAATCTCTTCAAATATTTTCTCAGGTCCTTTCTCTCTCTCTTCTCCTTCTGGGACCCCTATAATGCAAATGTTGTTGCATTTAATGTTGTCCCAGAGGTCTCAGGCTGTCTTCATTTCTTTTCATTCTTTTTTCTTTATTCCATTCCGCAGCAGTGAATTCCACCATTCTGTCTTCCAGGTCACTTATCCGTTCTTCTGCCTCAGTTATTCTGCTATTGATTCCTTCTAGTGTAGTTTTCATTTCAGTTATTGTATTGTTCATCTCTGTTTGTTTGTTCTTTAATTCTTCTAGGTCTTTGTTAAACATTTCTTGCATCTTCTTGATCTTTGCCTCCATTCTTTTTCCGAGGTCCCGGATCATCTTCACTATCATTATTCTGAATTCTTTTTCTGGAAGTTTGCCTATCTCCACTTCATTTAGTTGTTTTTCTGGGGTTTTATTTTGTTGCTTCATCTGGTACATAGCCCTCTGCCTTTTCATCTTGTCTATCTTTCTGTGAATATGGTTTTTGTTCCACAGGCTGCAGGATTGTAGTTCTTCTTGCTTCTGCTGTCTGCCCTTATAATGTCTTTTTTAAATAGAAATTCTTATTGAGGATACTAATCCTTTGTCAGTTCTGTGTTGTGAATATCTTCTCCCACTTTGTGACTTGTCTTTTACTCTATCATGTCTTTTGAAGAAAAGAAGTTCTTAATTTCAAAGGAATCAAATGTACCCATATTTTTCTTTTATGGCTGAGGCTTTTTTGTATCTTGTTTAAGAAGTTCTTCTCTACCCTTACCTAGGTCATGAAGATATTCTCTTATAGTGTCTTCTATAGACTTTATAATTTTGCCTTTAATATTTGTCTTTTATCTATATGGAATTGATTTTTGTGAATGGTTTCAAGTAGGGATCCAATAACATTTGTTTTCCTCAACCAAATGTCCAATTGTCCCAACACCATTTATTGAAAAGTTCATATGTTCCCTCCCTGATGATCTCCCCCACCACTGATGTATATCCAGTGTCCATATATGTATGGATCCATTTCTGAACTCTGTTTTGTTCCCTTGCTCTATTTGTCTTTCCCTGGGCCAATAAATATCATCCTGAATTAATTATTCGAGCTTATAATAAATCTTGAATATCTTGTAGTATAAGTCTTCCAACTTCATTCTTATTCAGGATTGTCTTGGCTATCCTTGTGCCGTTGAACTTTCATATATGTCTCCAAATCAGCTTATCACACACACATAAACTACTTTTTGAGATTTTGATTGGGATTTATTTGAAACTATAGGTTAATTTGGGGAGACTTGATGTCATTACAAACTGAGTCTTTCATGACAGTTTTTATCTTTCATGACTCATGGTTTATCTTTATATTTCTTTAGGTCTTCTTTCATGTCTCTCAATAAAATATAGATTTTTCTCTGTAGGTGTCTTACACATCTTTAGTTAGATTTATCCCTAAGTGTTTTATATTTTTGATGATGCTGAGTATGATCTCTTTTAAAGTTGTTTCATTTTCTGCTTGTTGCTGGCTTTATAGAAAGTCATTTTTTTTAAATATGGATGTTTTGTCCGTAATCTTGTGCCCAGAAACCTTGGTAAGTTCTCTCATTAACTCTAATAATGTATTTGTTAATTCTTTTTTTCCACATACACATTCATATCTTATATGAAAATGGCATTTTTCCTTCCTTTCCAACCCTATCTCCTTCCTTTCTTTGTCTTTCCTTACTGCACTGTTGAAAAGGAAAGTGTTGAACAGAAGCTGTTATAGAAGGCATCATTGTTTTGTTCATGATCTCAGCATGAAAGATTCCAGTGTTTCACCATTAATTTGGATGGTTCCTGTAGTTTTTTCTTTCTTTTTTTTTTAGACTTTATCAGGTTAAGGAAGTTCCCTTCTATTTCTAGGTTGCTGAGAGTTTTTGCCATAAACATATGTTGAAGTTTAATATTTTTCTTTATTGAGATGATCATTTGATTTTTTTCTCTCTTAATTTGTTAGTATGGTGAATTACATTAACTGATTTTTTTAATGTTACACCAACTGTGTATTCCTAGAATAAGCCCAACTTGGTCATGATTGAATATTCTTTTTATACAGATTGCTAAATTGTTTTTGCCAGTATTTTGTTTATGGGTGATATTACCCTGTAATTTTCCTTTCTTCTCATAACTGTCAGGTTTTGATAACAACGTTATGATGGATTCATAGAATATGGTGGGGAGGGTTTCCTTGTTTTCTGCTGTTGGGAAGAGAAGACAAGGATTATCAGATGCTTGGTACTACTTGCTGGGAAGCCCTCTGGCCTGGTGTTTTCTTTGTGGGAAGATTTTTGACTATTTATTCAATTTTTTGGATACTTTTAGAAAGGGTGGCCATAAAATGTATAATTCTTGAGTCAGTTTTGGTCAATTATACATTCCTAGGAATATGTATATTTTATCTGAACTTATTGCTATAGATTTTTTGATAATATTGCCCTCTTATTAATATATTTTTAAAAATAAATTTATTTATTTATTTATGGCTGCATTGGGTCTTCGTTGCTGTGTGTGGGCTTTCTCTAGTTGGGGCAAGCGGGGGCTACGCTTCTCATGGCTTCTCTTGTTGCAGAGCGCAGGCTGTAGGCACGCGGGCTTCAGTAGTTGTGGCACATGGGCTCAGTAGTTGTGGCACATGGGCTCAATAGTTGTGGCTTACGGGCTCTAGAGTGCAGGCGCGTAGTTGTGGCACATGGGCTTAGTTGCTCCACAGCATGTGGGATCTTCCCAGACCAGCCTCGAACCTGTGTCCCCTGCATTGGCAGGCAGATTCTTAACCACTGCGCCACCAGGGAAGTCCCCTATTAGTATTTTTGAAGTCTGCAGAATCTATAGTTTTGACCCACTCTGGAACTCTACAGCTGTGCCGAGATCTCTGCTTGGAAATGCATCCCTGGCACCTCTGTTCTCAGCTTTGGTTTCCCCCAGCTAAGTGCTCAGGGATTTGGTTAAATCAGGGCAGCCTTCCCCATCCCAGACCCCACTGACCACCATGTGCATCTGAGGTACAAGTGCTGCCCCCTTGGCCCTGTATCTTTTCATTCAGTGCTCTGACATCCGAGAGTGAAGGTCTGCAAGAGAAGTGGTAGGATGAGGGAGAGAGTTCCTCCTATGACAGAACACCTGTGCTTCTCCTTCCATGGTCCCACAGACTCAAGTCTGCTTGGCTTTCCAGAATCTTCCCTAATCTTTCTGCCTCTCCTAATTTTCTGATCCTGAAGTGCTTATCCTCTGGCTCCTTCCCACAGGCCCCCCAAGACCAAATTCTTCTTCACGGTCATCCCCCAGCCCATCTTCCTGAGCCCAGGCATAACCCTCTCACTCCCAATCATCTTCCGGCCCCTGGAGGAGGTAAGTCTGCCATGGTGAGTGGAGGGCAGGGAGGGACACAGGCACAGTGACCTCAGAGCAGGACGTAGGGCAGAGCAGCGAGGAGCTCTCCCACCACACCCACATCCCACCAGCTGGAGCCAAAACTCATTAGATAGAGGGGGCTTCCCAGTTGTATGTTGTTGGGGGAAAAGGCTGTGCTACTGTGTTGGCCATCAGAAAGCCCTATATTCCTTGGGCTCTTCCTGCTCTCAAAATGTTTCCCCAAATACTTTGTTCCTCACAAAAGAAGCCCTACATCTCTGAGACCAAGATGGTGCTGGAACACAAGTAACTGACCCTCTCTTCAGAGACTGAGATGGAGGGCCATAGCCCAACCCAGCCCTCAGCAGTGGTGTTGAGGGGATGGCCAAGGGCTGGGGTCAGGTGAGTGGTCCTTGAGTACCACCCGGGTACCACTGATCAACCAGGGCCTCTGCCTCCCTGCCCCCACACTGCAGAAGGAGTACATGGACCAGCTGTGGTTTGAGAAAGCAGAGGGGATGTTCTGTGTGGACCTGAGAGCCACCCTGCCCTGCCACCATCTGATCTGCCCACCGTCCCTGCAGTTGCCCGTGTGTGCCGTGGGGGACATGGCCGAGGCCTGGTTCTGTCTGAACAATGCGGGGTGAGGGCCGTGGCTGAGGCTCAGTGGTGGGAAGAGTGAGGACTGTGAGGAGGGTTCCTGGGAGCAAGAGAGACTGGCCTGTGTGATGGTGGAAGGAGATAGGGGGAGTAAAAGGGGCATCCCGGCCTTTCTAAAGCAGGGGCAGTGGTCAGTGAGCCCAGTGGCTCTAACCTGCCCACCCCCTTCCAGGGACCTGCCCACCTTCTTCACCTGGGAGTCCCCCAGCCCATTCCAGATGTTGCCGACCACGGGGCTGCTGGAGCCAGGCCAGGCCTGCCGGATCACGGTGACCTTTCAGCCCCTTATGGCTGTCATCTATGACGTTCAGGCCACGTGCTGGTACGGGGAGGGGAGCAAGCAGAAGAGCAGCATCCAGCTGCAGGCTGTGGGTGAGGCCCGACCTCTCACCCATCCTCTGCAGGGATCGAAGCCGCAGTGTGCCCCCCCCGCCCCCGCCCTGGCCTGGCCTCCACGGGACCTCCTCCAGCCTCCTGCCCTCCCCTGAGCCCTGCAGGCTTTGCCTTTTCTCTGTCTTCCTTGTTGTCGCAGACCAGTGTTTCCCTGGGGACCCCCGTCTTCTCTGAAGGGCTGTTCAGCTGGGGCCACAGAGGCCCTGGTGGATTTCTCCCCAAGACTCCCCCCTCTCTGCCCAGCCAAATGCGCCCAGCTGCTGGTGAGCATTAAACAGAAGCGCCCGGAGGACCAGGATGCCGAGGGCATCCAGAAAGTGTTACACTTTGGCTCTGTTGCCGTGGGCTGCACCGCTGAGAGGCAGATCAAGCTGTATAACCCATCGGTGGTATGCGTCCTGTGCACATAGCGGGAGTGGGGGCAGGACTCAGGGACCACAGGGCCAGGTGCAACTAACACTCAGCCCCTGTACAGAATGTTGCAACCTCACGTACCCATGTCTGCTGATACACTCATGTCAAAAGGGGTCCCACTCTCCTCTCAGCTGGGGGCTGGGCTGGGGTATCCCTTGACCCGCCCCAGAGCAACTCCAAGAGTAGTCCTAAGGTGTCCTGATGCCAGGACCACAGCCAGCCTTTGTGGTACCTTTGAGAAAAGGAAAAGGTGCCCCCTCTGGGTGGTCCCAGTGTAGGGCACACGGCTCGGCCCCTTCCTTCCTCCCGGCAGAGGCAGCCTTGCTCCACCGTCAAAGCTGATGATTGAGGCACCAGTGGGGCTTCAGCTGCCCTCACCCCCTCGGCTGGGCACCTTGGTAATAACAGACGAGCCACCTGTGACCTGACCACCTCCTGTCCCCACCTGGCCCCGTAGGTGAGCGCCCCCTTCAGGATTGAAGTGGCCCCAGACATGCTGGCCAAAGACGAGGCCTTCTCATGCCCCACGGCCCATGGCATCGTGCCCCCGGGACAGAAGAAATGCGTGTCAGTGTTCTTCCACCCCAAGACCTTGGACGTCAGGACTATGGACTACTTGTCCGTCATGCCCTCTGGCTGTGCCTCCCAAACCCTGCTCAAAGTCGTTGGTTTCTGTAGAGGTACTGGCAGTCCCAGGTCACTGCACTCCCTCTGGAGACAGGAGCAACCCATGCTTAGGATTGGCAAGTGCCCACTCCTAGTCGCCCAGGGCCTCCTTGCCCTCAGCCTGGGTGTCTGCTGCCCCCTGGTGGAATCAGTGAGGAACCAGTTGAAGACGCCTGGAGATATTGTTCCCATGCTCGCCCCTGGTGACCTGGTGGTCTGCTCAGGCCTTTCCAACCCAACCTTCTGTCTCCAGGCAGCACCACCTCCCATCAGTGGTACCCTTTGACATAGCCTCAGGGAGGCTGATACCCCAGCCCCACTCAGGTGGCAGGGCCCACTCACAGAGCCCCCATCTCTTCCGCCCAGGTCCTGACGTGTCCCTGCAGTACTACTGTGTCGACTTCAGCTGGGTCAACCTCGGGAAGCGCTCGGAGCAGTCCCTGTGGATTGAGAACAAGTCGGACTGCACGGCCCACTTCCAGTTTGACATCGACTGTCAGGAGAGCGTCTTCAGCATCAGACCTGCCTTTGGGACCCTGGTGGGCAAGGCCCGCGTGACCCTGCACTGTGCCTTCCAGCCCACTCACCCCATCATCTACTTTCGGAGGGTGGCCTGTTTCATCCACCACCAGGTGAGCTATGGGGGAGGGGGTGAGGAGGGGCTCCCCGGGAAGCTGGAGGGGCCGATCCGAGTCCTAGTAATGAAGACAGTGCTTGGTGCTCAGTCCCCTGTATTCTGGAGCTTCCAGGGCTGTCTGCCTGGATCATCACCTCCAGAGCCCCAGTCTGGCTTTTGGAGCCAGAATTTGGCCAGGGGCATGTGAATGCTCGCTCCGAGCGGGTGGGTAGGCCAGCCTTGCTGTGACTGCTGCCAGGCCAAGGACTTTGCTCTGATGCTGCTAATGGGCTGGTGTAGGGGGGACTGGACCTCGCCCCATGCAGCATGTGCAGAGCAGAGAGCCTTGAAGTGACGACCCCAACCCAGGCCCCTGGACAAGGTGGTACAAACTGTGCCCTGACCAGCTGGTCTCTGGCCAAGGTGGCAAGTGGAGGCTCAAATCTAGCCTCACACAGACAAATGTCGCAGGACCCACTGTTCCTTGACCTGATTGGGACGTGTCACTCGGACAGCACAAAGCCAGCCATCCTCAGGCCTCAGCACCTCGCTTGGTACCGCACACACCTGGTGCGGGGCCTGACGCTTTACCCGCCTGACATCCTGGACATCATGCTGAGGGAGAGGAAGCTGGAGCAGGATAAGAACGGTGCCCTGATGATTCCCACTGAGGTTTGATGGACCCCTCTGGGGCCCCGGGGGCCACCTACCCTCCCCAGGTTCATGCCCCCTTCTCAATTCTTGGGCAGTCCTGTGCTCCATAGCCCTGTGGGTACCCTTAGTAGTCGGGGGTGACGTGTGTGGAGCTCTTGTAGCCTTTTCCAGAAAGGAGCATGCAGATGAGGGGCAGCGGCAGGAGGAATGGCAGCTGGGCCCCCAGCAACCGGCTCTCCCCACACAGGACCTGGAGGACATACCAGCCCCGCAGTATCCCCTCATCCCCCCCATGACCGAGTACTTCTTCGACGGCACCAACGACATGGCCATCTTTCCCCCGCCCGTCAGCATTGAGCCTGTTGAGGTGGATTTTGGTGCCTGCCCCAGGCCCAAGGACCCCAACCCTGTCCCCCTGTGCCTGATGAACTACACCAAAGGCAAAATCACTGTGGCCTGGACACGCAGGGCTGATTGCCCCTTCTGGGTGACTCCAAACCCCTGCGATGTGCCCCCTCTCAAGTCCACAGCCATGCGCTTGCACTTCCAGCCGCCTCACCCCAACTGCCTGTACGCCGTGGAGCTTGAAGCCTTTGCTGTCTATAAGGTGTGTGGGCAGATGAGGGGGGGAAGGTGGGTTCTCTGCCCTGGAGGCTGAACGGCAGGGTATGGGGTCGGAGGGGATGACGGGGTGATGTAGGATCCATCCTCCCTGTGCCAGGCTCTGCTCCCTCCTCTTGTCTCCTTGGCTGGACTACAGCCTTCGCGGTCTGTGTTGCCCCAGGCTCATGGCCTGCCTTGGCCAAGGAGCTTCTTGACCCAGCTGATTATGTCTCACTCACATGTGCCTCCCACCCCTCCAGAGGGAGAACTCAGTGGGGCTCAAGCCCTTTGGAAAATTTTGGTGCACATAGTTTCCTGGGGCTCCTGGCTGGTGTGGCAGGGTGGCTCCTGGCCTCCCTCTAGTCCTTGAGGTAGGAAGTGGTCCCTCTAAAAGAGCTGTGGGCAGGAACTAGGGCCTGGGGGGCGGAGTCAGGGGCACCTGGTGATTAGGTGCGTGTAGGGAGCGGCTTCTAGTCCAACTTCCCTTGACCAGGCTGTCCCAGCCACGTCTCTTAGCCCCAGACGTGTCGCTCCCTCCTCATCTCCAGTCCATCCTGCCCTTTCCCTCCTTTCTCTGCTCTACCCACCCTGCTGTTCTCTCCCAGTGGCTGGGTGCTGGGGCTCAGGGAAGAGGAGAGCTGTGCAGTCAAGGTCAGAGTCCCTTACCAGCTCTGTGACCTTGGGCACGTCCCTTAATGCCTCTGAGCCCTGGTCTTTTCATCTATGAACTTGGGAGCATATCCAAACTTCTGAGAAGTTTTTCCAAAGTTGAGTCTTTAGTTGTCTCTGTTCTAATATCTTGGCAGTGGCGGGACTAGGAAGTTCGTAGGAATAAGGCTGTGGACACCTGGCTTTGCTGAGCCTGTCAGACTTTTAGGCTACAGGCTATAACCCTGTGCTGTCCGATATGCCAATCACTAGCCCCATGTGGCTGCTGAGTACTTGTACTGTGTCAGGTCCAAACAGATATGCTGTAAAGGGAGGAGACACACTGATTTCTAAGACTTAGCACAAAAGAATGCAAAATGCCTCCTGCATCACTTATATATCGATTATACGTTGAAATGAAAAGATTTTGGATCAGCTGGGTTAAATAAAATGTATTGTTGAATAAAGTTTATGCGTTTCACCTTGTTGATGTGGCTACTAGAACATTTACTTTTTATTTATTTATCTTTTAACATCTTTATTGGAGTATAATTGCTTTACAATGGTGTGTTTCTGCTGTATAACAAAGTGAGTCAGCTATACGTATACATATATCCCCATATCTCCTCCCTCTTGCCTCTCCCTCCCACCCTCCCTATCCCATCCCTCTAGGTGGTCACAAAACACCGAGCTGATCTCCCTGTGCTATGCGTCTGCTTCCCACTAGCTATCTATTTTACGTTTGGTGTGTATATATGTCCATGCCACTCTCTCACTTTGTCCCAGCTTACCCTTCCCCCTCCCCGTGTCCTCAAGTCCATTCTCTATATCTGCGTCTTTATTCCTGTCCTGCCCTTAGGTTCTTCAGAACCATTTTTTTTTTAATATTCCATATATATGTGTTAGCATGCGGTATTTGTTTTTCTCTTTCTGACTTAGTTCACTCTGTATGACGGACTCTAGGTCCATCCACCTCACTACAAATAACTCAATTGCGTTTCCTTTTATGGCTGAGTAATATTCCATTGCATATATGTGCCACATCTTCTTTATCCAGTCATCTGTTGATGGACACTTAGGTTGCTTCCGTGTCCTGGCTATTGTAAATAGAGCTGCAATGAACATTGTGGTACATGACTCTTTTTGAATTCTGGTTTTCTCAGGGTATATGCCCAGTAGTGGGATTGCTGGGACTAGAACATTTAAAATGCCGTTTGCGGCTCACACTTGTGGCTTGCATTATATTTCTGTTGGCCAGTGCTCTCTGGGCACATTCCTGCAGGATGAATGCTGCTTTCACATCCCAGCCCCACCCTCGTCTGACTGGGGGGATCAAAGAGCACGTTTGCTGAGTGCTCAGGGCAGGGCCTGGCGCACAGCGGGAGGAGCTGCTATGACTGCTGTTCTCCGAGCTGTCTTCCCAGAGGGCCCCTCCCGCTGGGCCCCATGTAGGGCTCCTGCAGTACAGGGCAGGCAAGCGGGGGTGCCCCACAGGGTCAGACACAGGACTCAGCCTATCCATGGGTCCGGCCCTCCTGCAGGTCCTGCGGAGCTACAACAATATCGAAGAGGACTGCACTGTGTGCCCGTCCTGGTGCCTGAGGCTCCGGGCACGAGGCCACAGTTATTGTGCTGACTTGGAGCACCACATCCCTCAGTATACCCTGGATGCCCCCAAGGTGAGCGTGGCGCCAGCAGCAGTGGGAGGTGGAACAGGGGAGCCTGGCTTCTGCCGTGGCCTGCAGATCCCTCTCCTGTCTCTGATGGCCTCAGAAACATGTCGAGCACCCTCCCTGGCCATCCCAACCTCCCCACTGCCAGCCCCTGGGGCTCTGTGCCCATCAAGGACTCTCTCCTGGACCGCAGCACTGGGACCGGGAAGAGGCTGGGGCTTAGACCTATGGCTCCGGCCTGCCCCATCTGAAATACTCCCCGGTCCTCTCACTCAGGTTTAAAAGTCTCCAGCTCCTCCGTTCGCTGTGTTTACTGAGTGCCTGCTAGGGATATGACCACCCACGTCATGAGCCCCTGCCCGTGGGGATCATCCAGCTCTGGAGGGGTCGCAGAGCCCGCCCCTCGGTGTAACCCCATCCTCAGGGAGTCATCATTCCCAGGTCTCTCAGAAGGGCCCTTGGAGGCCCCGTCTGACCTGAGCCCCAGGATGCCACAAGGCTGAGAAACATAGATTCTAGAGCCAGGCGGCCAAGTCCTAATCCTGGTTTCTCCTTCGGTGCCTCTTCCCAGCTTCCATTTCCATCGTCAGTCTTTTCATCCGTCTGCACTTCCCCCACCCCTCATGTTGCTAGAAAGGTGCCACTTTTGGACAATGTGCTTGGGGTGGTCTTGCCCCCCGACTAGTTAGGGCTTCCCAAAGCCCTCCTGACGGCACACGGGCCCCCTCGCTGACCCTGACCCCCACCCCTTTCCCTCGGCCAGTTCCTCGTAGCAGTTTGTGGCCTTTACTAAAATCCAGCAGATTCTGGGCCCGTGTTGCCCCCCTACCCCCACTGCCTCACGCACGGTGCTCATCGCCCCAGCTGCATGGGGCGCCCAGGGCAGCGATTCCAGCCTTGTGTTTGGTACCCGGCCCAGCTCTTTGCCTGGTGCTGGCCACACCCTAAATGCTTAAGGAATGTCTGGAACCTGGGATTGCTGGGGCTTTCCCTTTCCCAGAGTGGGGTTCCCCTCAGCTACCAGCATGAGAATCCTCTAGAAGGGGCTGCTTACCCCCAGAGCTTCTGGACCAAGATCTTGGAAACTGGGTTCTCCAAAGGATGATTTGAGGGCGCCCTAAGGTGGAAGAAACTTGGGGTGGGGGGTCTCAGGGGCCTGAGTTTCCCGGAGCCTGTTCCTGTGGCCACCCCATCTCTCTGCCTGGAGGTCTCTGGAGGACAGAAGCATTTTTTGGTGCCAAGCTGTGTTCCTCCATTCCCCGCCCCCAGGGCACTGACTGGGTTGTGTAGGGGCATCTTGGATCTCCTGAGAGATGGCGCCACCCAAGCCCACACAGACGTCCCTGAGTGTGTGTGTGAGGTGGGGATGGGCAGGGCGTGTAGATCTGAGCGTGGGTCCCTCTTCTCTCGCACCCCAGCTATTTCCTGCAGTGTCCCCCAGTGAACCCTCCTACCGCAGCCTGCTCCTGACCAACACAGGCTCCATGCTGCTGACCTTCAACCTGGCCCCCAGAAGCAGCTCAGACGTCTCCCTACGGCCCAGCTCGGGCCTCGTGCCCCCTGGGGCCCACCAGATCTTCCTCATCTCTACCTACCCCAAGGGCACCTCCTGGAAGCAGCATGTTTTCTACTTGCAGTTCAATTTCTGCCCCCAGTATCTCAAGGTAGGAGGCAGGGGTAAGGACTGGGTCCTCGGGAGGGGGACATAGTCTGGGGCTTCCCTTTTCAAAGCCACATTCTGGGACTGGCCCGTAAAGCTCCCCTAAAGTAGCTCAGGGGCTATTCCTCCTCCAGGAAGCGGCACGGCAGGGAGAGGACCCTCGGCCACATCTGGGAACAGCTATCCTCAGGACCTTGCCTGTCCACCTTATGGGGTCGGGACAAGAAAAGGGGTACAGAGGTCCCCAAGGAAGGACTGGGGGCAACCCAAGACTCATATCTGCAGGTGGTAGAGGGGTGTTTGGGACCAGGGCAGGGAAAGGGTCCAGGGTGTTGGACCCATGTCTGGCCCGTGAAATGGTCTGTACATCCTCTTTCAGTCCCTGAGTTCTTTTCCTTATCTCCTGGGTCAGTCACTACATACTCTGCCTTTGACAGCAGCTGCCCGTGCGCAGGCTGGTGGAGGGCCTTTTGCTGCCCTCTCCGAGGGGGGAAAAGCTGCCCGCCCGTGACTTTTGGGGGAGCCAGGGCTGCAGGGTGACGTCAGGGCACTGTCCTCCCTTCACTGGCCCCAGGAGGTATGCATGCAGAGCCGGGAGGAGCCGCTGCAGCTGAAGCTGGACGCCTGTAAAAGCGTCTTCTTCAAGCCCACCTGGGTGGGCTGCTCCTCCACCAGCCTCTTTACCTTCCAAAACCCGTCGCGTCTACCTCTGGAGTTTGAGTGGAGGGTCTCCCAGCAGCACCGGAAGATGCTGGCCGTGCAGCCCGCCAGGGGGATTATCCAGCCCAATGAGAGCCTGGTGAGTGCCCTGCCACACTGCCGAGGGCCAGAGGGAAGGGGCCCGTCATCCTCACCTTCACCAGCATCTCTTACTCATGCCTATCAGGGGGCAGGCTTACCCTCCCATTCAATCCACAGTCACTTCTTCCAGCCTTATGGGTCGGTATGATTGTTACCACACCCCCAATTTACAAAGAAGAATTGAGACTTAGAGGGGGAAAATAGCCATTTACTGAGACTGTGAGTTAGGAGGTGCAAAGCTGGGACTTGAAGCAGGGTTTCTGATGTCAGTGCCCAGAAACGAGTCCACTCTCCATCCCTGGTCCCCACCGTGGAGAGATCACTGGAAGACGGTGTGGAGACAAGTGGGTGGCTACCATTAAGGAGTGAGGAAGAGGGCTCGCGGACGTCAAAGTGGCGGGTCCCTGGGGGGGGCATGGTGGGGCCCAAACTAGCAGCCTCCCATCCCTGGTCTAGGGCCTCTTAGTTGGGGAGGCCCAACTTGACCCAAGAACCACCAACACATGGTGTCTGTTAGAAGCCGGGGGTAGGAACCTGCAAGGCGAGAGACCACACAGACTTGGGAGTCCGCCTCAAGAGTTCACACCCCAGCTCCTGCCAAGCGCCCTCATCAGCTCTGTGACCTTGGGCAAGTTACCCCCGTTCTCTGAGTCTCCAGTTTCTCATCAGACAATGAAGCACTAGAAGAATACCGCTTACCTCGTGGGGCTAAGGGATCGAGGGGCTAAGGGAGATAACAAAGCACAAGATGTGTGTAAGTGCCTGGCATGGGGAGACACTCAGGATGGGTCACCATAGCCTGATATCCTGCAGCGGGACCTTAGACGTCCAAGAGCCTGGGCAGGGGTTCCCAGAGACCCCCATGCAGGGCTAATCTTTGTGACCCCAGACGCTGACGTGGACCTTCAGCCCTCTGGAGGAGAGCAAGTACCTGTTCCGAGAGGGGATGTGGGTCTGGGAAGCTGGCCTGCCCCCAAACACCAAGCCCTCCGCCACCACCCACTACCTGCTCCGGCTGGTGGGCATGGGCCTCCGCAGCAGCCTCTCCGTGAGTGGGAGGACCCCGGCGGGGAGGGGAGGGGGCAGGGGACCAGGGCACCTGCGGGAGGGAAGGCCCCAGGGTGCCTGAACCTGTCCTTCCTTGGGGATTCTCTGAGGCCAGGGTTGGGAAAGACGGGGCCGTGGACCTGGGGGAGCCCCCCACCCCGGCCTGGCTGACTCTGGCCCTCAGGCAAAGGAAAAGGAGCTGGACTTTGGGAACGTGCTGGTGAACAGCGAGCAGACCAGGATGCTGGTGCTCCTGAATGACGGCAACTGCACCCTCTATTACCGCCTGTTCCTGGAGCAGTGCAGCCCTGAGGCTGTCGGCAATGGCCCCCTCGGTACTCAGGCCTGGGCGGGACTGGGCTGGGAGGCAGGCAATGAGGGGCGCTGGTTAAGACTGGTTAACCAGACCATGGCTCGGGAGCAGGCAGAGCAGGGCTTAAAACGTGGTGCTTCCACTTCCTAGATGTGTGGCGTTGCCGGGTGATTGTCCTCTCTGAGCCTCAACTCCCTCATCTGTAAAATGGGGCTGCTGGTGGAGCCTGCCTCACCGGGCAGCTAGGTGGCGCAAAGTGCTTAGCAGATGCCAGTGACACCAAGACACGTCCTCACACTGTCTTGATCTGGAGGAAGCACTCTGCTCCCCCTTTCCTGGCTCAGGGCCTGCTCTCTAACCAGAGCAATGCTGGTCCAGGGGAGAGTATCTGGGGTGGAGCAAGAGGAAAGGCTGGACCTCCCTGTGTTGCACTGAGGGCCTCCTCTGCCCTTGACCCCACCCGGTCATTCCTGAACAGCTCTGCAGCTGGACCGCACAGAGGGGAGCATGCCGCCCCGGTCCCAGGACACCATCTGCCTGACCGCCTGTCCCAAACACCGTTCCCAGTACTCCTGGACCATCAACTACTCTCTCCTCTCCCACAGAGGTACCTGGGCCATCTGGCATGGAGAGTCAGGACCAGGGAGGAAAGGGGGAGGACTGTGTGAGCAGGACTTGGGGTGGGAGGATGCCGAGGGTTCAGACAGAGCTGGCAGAGTGGGTGTGAGTGTGCCAGGTGTGCCTTTGGGTGTCTGGTGTATATGCCTCATACCAACCACATCTGTATGTGTGGGTGTCCGTTTGTGTGCGCCTGAGCTGTGGAGGACTCAACGTGAAGGGCTGGGCGCTGTGCTGATTTACTGCGGGATCGTAAGCAAATCCTCAGCTGCCCTGGGCCTCAGTTTCCTCCTTCATAAAATGAGGTTGTTACCATCCTGCCCCGGGGCTGCCTAATAAGAGTCCAGCACAGGAGAGTGGCTAAGAGTGTGGACTCCCTGGAATTGGATCCTGGCCTCAGCACTTATTAGCCATGTAATCTTAGCGACTTGTTTAACCTCCCTATACCTCAGTTTCCACATCTCTAAAATGGGGATAATAATGGTGCACAGGCAAAAAAATAAAGTACATGTTACCACACGGGCAAACCTTGAAAACATTACGCCAAGTGAAAGGAGCCAGTCACAAAAAGCTACACATTGTATGATTCCATTTATGTGAAACACTCAGAATAGGCAAATCTACAGAGACAGAAAGTAGATTAGTGGTTGCCAGGGGTGAACAGAGAGTGACAGCTACTTGGTACTGGGTTTCTTTGGGAAAGACTGAGAACGTTCTAAAATTTGTGGTGATGGTTGCCCAACTCTGAATATACAAAAAACATCACTGAATTGTATGTGTTAAAAGGGTTAATTTTATGGCATATAGATTATATCTCAATAAAGCCATTAGTAAGTGTAATCAATAGTTTGAAAACAGTGCACAGTGGTGTTTGCACAGCTCTTAGGACAGTGCCTGGTCCATAGAAAGTATCAGATAAAGTTTGGCTGTTGTTGGAAGCATCCCAGAGTCTGCTCCTGGCAAGGGTCCTAGGACAGGTTTCCCGGGACCCCTGCATCCTCAGCCTGTACGCCCCGCCCCAGGGGAGCTGGGAGGTGAGCCCACCCCTCTCTCTCGCACCGCTTTCCCCCAGATAACAAGGTTGGGGAGAAGCAGGAGCTGTGTCGCGTGTCCCTGATGGCCGTGTACCCCCTACTCTCCATCCTGGATATCTGCTCCATGGGCAGCGCCGAGGGCATCACCCGGAAGCACCTGTGGCGCCTCTTCTCCCTAGACCTGCTCAACAGTTACTTGGAGCGCGACCCCACCCCGTGGGAACTCACCTACCAAGCGCCCACCCGGCACAGGTGAGGTGGGCCTGGGGGAGAGGCAGGGCCTGTCTGGGGATGTTCTTGGAGCTTTCCGTCCATGCCCTCAGCCCCAGGCCCTGTCCAAGAAGGGGGTCCCTATCTCCTCCCCAATTCCTGCCCATCCCCGGAGGAGCATGGAGAAGGCAGGGATGGGCTTGAGGTCTAAAGTGCTGACCCACCCCTGCCCCTGAGTCCCAGATTCTCCAATTCCCACCTATGGGGAGATGGGTGCCAAGCCAGCCACCCCTGGAAGGGCCCCATCCTGTCCGCAGCCCTGTTTCTGAGACCATTTCTCTGCTCCACACAGCACCAGCCAGATCCCCTCTGTCTTCACCCCTCTGAAGCTCAACTTCAATTTTGGGGCAGCACCAATAGATGCCCCACCCTCTGTGGTGTTCCTGGCCCTGAAGAACAGTGGAGTGGTGCCCCTGGACTGGTACAGTGTGGGGGCCCGGGGGGCCCGGGGGACAGGGGCTTGGAGGCCTTCTCTTGCTGGTGGTAGCCCTGGCCGCCTGGTATCTGTGAAGTGTGCCCCCCGCCCCCACTGAAGGATGTAGAGGCCAGGGTGGGACTAGGGTCGCCCAGCAGGACACCAGACCTGTCACTGGCTGAGTCGGATCCACAGGCTCAGAAATGGTCGAATCACCCTATGGAGACTGGCAGGGTCATCTTCAGAGCTTAAGAAATGAGAAGTAACCGTCACGCATCTGCTGCACGCTAGCCGCTGGCCTTTATGAGCCTCTTCTCCTCCGAGCCTCACACCGACCCTGTGAAAAAAATCCCCCTCTGCTGACTCTTTCACACATGGGAGGCTAAGGACTCAACCAAGAGCATTCAGCCATTAGAGGCAGAGCCAAGTTTAAGCCCAGATTTGTCCAACTCCAGAATCCCCGCCTACACTGGTTAGTCAGCAAGAAGCTGCGAGGTGCTCCTGCGTCCCAGGCATTGTGCTAGGCACTTGGGCAGCCCCGACAGAGCCCCAGGCCAATGGGGGCCGGGCCTGCACAGGGGCGAGTTGAGGGTCTCTGGCAGGGAAGGACAGTGCTCTGCTGCCACAGCGCCGTTGTCAGGGAGATGACAGGGCTAAGCAAAGCCAGTGAGCTGCAGGAAGGGTCGAGGCTGGCCATGGGGCAGGCTGCACTTCCCCAGTCACAGGGGGCCCAGGCCTGGAGACCTGAGCCCGCCAAGCTGGGCCCTTCCTGTGCTTGGCTTTCCTCCCACTGGGGCCCCAAGCTGGTGCCCAGTAAGCATCCTGTTTCCATGCCATCGCCATTTCTTTTTTTCCCTCCCTTCCTCTGCCACGCGCCTCGATTTCCTAGTAAACTTCCTTCTGATGACTTCCAACTTTGCTTGGCTAGATGGAGGTGAGAAAGAAGTGTCCCCGTCTGGGTCAGGCTTGGGGGAGAGAGCCAGGGGCCCAGCCTGGGCATGGCAGTGAGTGGATAAGGGTGAACATATGCAGGGGGTGGCCATCTGTGATCTCAGGAACCTTCCTGCCTGAGCCGAGGCATGGGGTGCGCGTGGGTGAGGCTGGTGGGGGGCTGCATCATCCGGGGTGCAGTGGCCACCCTGTACTCTCCGGGTCGTCCTGCCCCTCCCGGTGGTGGAGGATGCCGGGGGAGCTGATTTATTAGGCGGCTTCTGTCTGAGAAGGGCCGGGACTGTGCGTAACTCAGGGCTCCTGGCCCTGAGTGACTGGGAAGCTTGGCAGGCTGGTGGGGGAGGCCCAGGGCCCGCCTGGAGCTCTGGATCTGCCATTCCCGGGGTTGTTTGAGTGGCTGGGAGCCAGGACCCTGCAGGGCTCAGGAGTGGGGGCAGGAAAAGCGGCGCTGGCCTGTGTCCTGGTGTGGAGCAGGGTACTTTGTGCGTGCGTGTGTATTTGTGTAGGAGCAAGCCAGCTCACACTCTCTATGGAGAGGGTCCAGGTTGTTGGAAACTGGGGCGGGAGGAAAGCCGGGCAGAGTGCCCACCGAGCTGGGCTGTCCATTGGGACATCATTGGAGGTTCAGGAAGGCAGTCCGTGCTCGTTCCCGGATTCCAAACGCAGGGAACCTTCCTTGGAAGGCTTGACTCTCCTAGGCTTTCTGTGTTGTTGTGTTTCCTTTCAATTTCTTAGAAGGCTATTTTTGAAAATTCTAGCCGGGTCTCTGCTAAACTCGTAAGGAACAGACTGAAGGTTTTATTCCTGCCAAGACCAGTAAGAAATGGGGAGTGTGGACTTGGCCTGCGGGCAGCAGCAGGCAGGACAGAAAAGCTGCCGTGCATTTAAGGGGTGATCCCTCACAGGCATCAGATATACGGGTTAACATCATCTGTTCCCTCACTCATTCATTAAGTCATTGGCTAAATGTTGACTGGGGCTTCCCAGGTGTAGGCTCCAGGCCCAGAGCTCAGAATAGCAATGCGGATGAGCCCAGGCCCTGCCCTCCAGGTGGGGCGGGCCGGCCTTTCGGTGCAGGGTGACAAGTGCTGTGACAGAGGCTTATGCAGCCACTTGCCTCTGTCTTGGAAGTGCTAGGTGGGGGTGGGCACATGAGAAAGGCTTCCTGGAGAAAGCTACAGCCAAGCTAGACCTGCAAGCCAGGGAGCGGAGGCAAGAGAGGCTGCGAAGAGCCTCCTAGACGGAGGGTGTAGCGCGGACATGGGTCAGAGAAGAGGCCACAGAGTGGCTGCAACGTTGATAGGGGGACGGGCAGGGCCTTGGACTCCTTCTCCTTCTGAGAAGGATTCGTGGCTTGAGGCAGGGGGACAGGTTGGCAGGCTTCCACAGTCCCAAGATGGGGGCCCACACCAGAGGACTGGCAGGGAAAAGGGGACTGCGATCATTTGGAGGGAGACTGGGTGAGGGCCAAGAGGGAAACCATCCAGACATCCCCGAAGTATCAAGATCACCAGTTTTGCCGCTGATCAATATCCCGCAAATAAAATGACCAAACAGTTTATTCGCCTGTAGCAAGTCAAACAATACAAGGGTGATGGAAGAAAAGTAAGAAACACCCCAGCTCCC
This sequence comes from Lagenorhynchus albirostris, assembly GCF_949774975.1. Taxonomy (NCBI): domain Eukaryota; kingdom Metazoa; phylum Chordata; class Mammalia; order Artiodactyla; family Delphinidae; genus Lagenorhynchus; species Lagenorhynchus albirostris. Next base: position 18,778,304 of record NC_083100.1, read on the forward strand.
TCTCTAGTCTGCCCTGGAGGGTTTGGCATGAGCTTCCACTCTCAGCACTGGTACAAGGCACAGACACAGGGACGCAGCTACCCTTTCATTTCTTTTACCATAATGGCATGATGTTACACGTATTACTCTCTGCTCAGCGTTATAGCAATAACCTTTTCACTCAGCATTATGTCAATAACATTCCCTATAGATCAATAAAGATCAAGACGTATAGATCTAACTCATTCTTTTTAATAGTTGCATAGTATTCTGTAATATGAATGGCCCTTATGTTTTAAAACCACTCCTTTATTAGATGACATTAGTTGTTCCCAGTGCTTTTTAATATTTGTTGCCATCACTAACAAAGTTGTAATCAACATCCTTGTGTGAGTACGTGTGTCTGTGTGTGTGTGCGCGTGCGTGCCTGCCTGCCTGCCTGCATACTTACGTTCCCCCGAATAGAATTTCTGAGTCAAAAGGCATTTTTTATTCTATGCACTTTTTATTCTAAAAGATGCTGTCATAATTCCTACAACAAAAGGTGGTAGCAATTTCTTCTCTCCCTGCCTATATTCGAAGATGTCATTGTTTCTAAACTTACCAGCATTGGATGTAACTATTTGTCACGATTCAGATGTGAAAATATTTAAGATTGATTCAAGGGAGTTTTGATTTGCATCTCCCGACTCCCCTTGAGCCTTTTCAGATGTGTTGGCTGTTTTCCTTCCCCCTCCTGGCCGTTGCCTCTTCATAACCTCTGCCCGTTTTGAGGACAGTTCCGTGCCATCCCTCTGAGAGCGCAGGGATCTTCTTTTCAGATCGTGACCTTGGGACCCCTTGGTCACTTATTTGGTCACCATTTAGAGTGCAGTATCTGCTTTAGTACAGCACCAGGCATTACAGGGGCACTCATTCTATGCCCAGCCTTGCTTTGGATTCAAGACTACCAGCCCTCTTGGGGACCCTTGGTTGGTGCTGCTGGCATTTCTAGGTGGCTCAAATGGCCCTTCCTAACAGCTTGTCACACAAACCCCTCCAGGGTCAGTGCCCAGCTCAAAGTGGCCCACATATACAAGCAGCACCCTGACCCCTGGCACCCACAATGCGAGCCCCAATCTCCGCTTTCCATTTAGTCACCAGGACCCTGCTTCTGTTCCTGGGTTTGGGGGCCATTATGAAACGAGAATCCACAACTGCCGCATTTGCCCGGCCATGCATGGGAGAGCTTGCCTACTGGGGGATGAAGAAAAGGCCTCCATCCATCCTGCCTGGGGCTCAGAGCTCCTGCCTCTGCTCTGACTGAGAGGCTCCACCCCTTCTGCTTTGCACCCCTTTCCCAGGGCCTTCCTCTTCCCAAGTGACCAGCAGATCGACCTGGAGCTGTGGGCAGAGCAGGTGGACTTCGACTGCACTGAGCTGCACCAAATGCGCGTGCAGGACAATTGCATATTCTCCGTCAGCCCCAAGGCTGGGAGCCTGGGTCCTGGGCAAGAGCAGATGGTGGAGTTCAGTTACAGGTGCTGCCCCCACCGCCCGCCCTGCACTTCCAGTCCTGGAGACCCCCTTCCCCCCGACTCCTGGAGGACGCTGGCCTTGCACTGTGTGACTCCAGGGTATCCTGAGTGGCCACCACCCTGAGAAGGCCCCACCTTCCCACCTGCAGGGGAAGTTTAATTTTCCTCTTGCCCCATCCCAGCTCAAGGGTTTCCACGTAGCTGCCCCAAAGCCATAGGTGTGCCATGACCGCTTGTTCTTCCACTCGTACCAGGGCTCAGTAACTCATCCCAGACTCTCTCCTCCCTTCCAGCCACCTGTTCATTGGCACTGATCGCCTCCCGGTGCTCTTCAAGGTGTCCCATGGCCGGGAGATCCTGGTGAGGCCCAGCCCTGGTCCTGTCCTGGAAAACCAAGAGAGAGGCACAGGGAGCCGTGCTCCCCAGAGAGATGGGGTCCAGATCTCTCTGCTGGGTACTTCAGTTCCTCCCAGGGAAGGATGCTACTCACAGGCTTTCTATTTCCAGCTAAATTTCATAGGTGTGACAGTGAAGCTGGAGCAGAAGTACGTGCACTTCACCTCCACCAGCCATCAGTTCATCCCCGTCCCCATCGGCGACACACTGCCCCCAAGGCAGGTCAGTGGTACATTGTCCTGGTCACCAGGAGGCTTCAGTATTGATCTCTGTGTATCTGTATCAGCCCTTGACAGGATGACAAGGACCCTGCCCTCACTCTAAGAGGTGGGGTGACAGGTTGAACCCCAAGACTGGGCAACTGGGAGAGACCCAAGGCGAGAGGCTTCAGCTTCTTGGCACTGGTTCTAAACCTTTTGCCAGGCCTCATTCCCATGCAAAAGCAGGGAGTTCCTTCCTCTAACACAGGGTTTTTCAAACTTCTTTGACCATGAGCCACACTAATGTATTTTGGAAAACCCAATACATACATACAACTGAAACAAAACAAATCAATACGTCACCACTACATGCTAAGTACTCTGATGTTTTCTTTTTTATTTTATTCTGTTCCATTTTTTTAAATGTTTTATTTATTTTATTTTACTTATTTTTATTTTTGGCTGTGTTGGGTCTTCGTTGCTGCGCGCGGGCTTCCTTCTAGTTGCGGCGAGCGGGGGCTGCTCTTCGTTGCGGTGCGCGGGCTTCTCATTGCGGTGGCTTCTCTTGTTGCGGAGCACAGTCTCTAGGCGCACGGGCTTCAGTAGTTGTGGTGTGCGGGCTCATTAGTTGTGGCTCACGGGCTCCAGAGCGCAGGCTCCGTAGTTGTGGCGCACGGGCTTAGTTGCTCTGTGGCACGTGGGATCTTCCCGGACCAGGGCTCGAACCCGTGTCCCCTGCATTGGCAGGTGTGTTCTTAACCACTGCACCACCAGGGAAGCCCTGTTCCATTTTTTAAATGCTGGACATGACCTGATAAATTGGTTTCCTGACCTGCTTACTAATGGGTCTCAGTCACAGTTTGAAAATCACTGCCCCCAAAAAGGGCATCTGTCCGGAGCATGAAAAGCTAGAATGTAAATCCTCAAAGCTATAGAATTTTATTTATTAATTGGAGGGAATCAGTTTCCTTTGTTCTGAAAATGTACATTGGAAATCTCCAAGAGAGGATATAGTATTTTCACAAACACTTCATCACTCTGAAATTTCTAACAATTGAGAAGCCCTTGTGTTTCTGGGCAGGGGCCTCTAGCCCCTTAGCCGAGAGGCACAGGAATGGGCTTCCTAGACCTGAGAGGGGATCTCATCGTCCCGAGCTCTGCCCACTGCCTTACACCACCCTTTACGCCACTGGCTTCCCAGAAGCCCCACCCAGAAACCCAGACCCTCAAAAGAGAAGGCAAAGACTCACATGCCTCCTGGAAAGCTTTCCAGAGAGATCAGACCACTCCCCCATGGCCCTGAACATAGACAATGGAAAAGGCCCCCAGGTCTGGAGAAGACCCAGTTGTACCTCCAGCCAAACTCCACAACTGCAGCCAAGCTGCCTTTTTCGTTCATAAGATGATGACAGATGGTGGCCTGGACCTGCAAGAGGGCAGAGGAAACAGAGAGAAGTGAACAGATTTAATTTACATTTTGAAGACAGAATCCCTGGGACTTGCTGGGGATTGGATCTGGGAAGTAAGAGAAAGGGATGGATGAAAAATGTATTGGATTCCTAGTTTGAGCCACTGGAAGTATGTAGTGCCATTTGCTGAAACAAGATACACCGGGGGGAGGAATAGGTTTTAGAGTGAAGAGTTGGGTTTTGGCTGAATTTAAGAGGCCTATGAGACAACCAGGAGGAGTTGTTTAGTGGTAGTTGGATACCAGGTCTGAAGCTCAGAGGGTGGTCCAAGCTAGAGAAAGAGCATCAGCGCGTTCAGGGGTGGGTGCTGAGAAAGATGAGGGGCTGGACCTAAATCCAGACAAACTCTTTATTCTCACTGTCTTCCGTTTTCTCATCTCTAACATGGAGGCTTGGACCAGAAGATCTCTGGTTTCAGGCAGGCCGTTCTGTGATTCCCCAACTGTGGAGTTAGTCTTGGGGGACCTCATATCTTCCTTCTGCTCCCTTATCTGCCTGTAAGCACAATGACCTCTAATGGCAGACATGGAGTGGCTGCCTCACAGGTAATTAGAATGAGAGCTTAGAAAACGATGAAGGGTCTGGATGGTGTACGCATGGACATTCCCCTAAATTCCAACACTAGGGACACAAGCGTTAGTGTCCCCTTAAGTTGAGGTAAATAAAATAAGGTAAGGTAAATAAAATAAGTTGAGGTAAATAAAATAAAATAAGGTAAGTTGAGAGCAAATAAAATAAGAATTACAGATTATACTAAAATGTCACAGGTTGAAAATACAGTTATATACTTCTTGGGTGATCAAGCCATACGGGAAATCAGAGGTATTTAAGGGAGCTCTGGGACTGTAAGGGTGACGTCACAGGGATCAGCCTGCCGTCCTACAGTGGACACAGAATCCCAGGCTCTCTGCATTGCAGCCCAGAGCTGGTGTGGAGATTTCCCTGTTCCTTCCCCCTGCAGATTTATGAGCTGTATAATGGTGGCTCGGTGCCCGTGACATATGAGATCCAGACCAGCATCCTGTCGCAGGTTCAGGAAAAAAATTTTGATCACCCCATCTTCTGCTGCCTCAACCCCAAAGGGGAGATCCAGCCAGGTACAACTGCTCTCGTCTTCTGGATCTTCTCACCTATTGAGGCCAAGACCTACATGGTGAGCAGCAGCCTGGGCTAACACGGGCTTGGGGTGGGGGTTGGAGGTGGCCTCCCCAGCGGGCCTTGCTCTGACCAGTGCCTTCCCCTACCTTCCTAACTTCCCAGGTGGATGTGCCCATACACATCCTGGGATGGAACTCAGCCATCATCCGCTTCCAGGGAGTGGGCTATGACCCTAACATCATGGGCGACACAGCCCCATTCCACAACATCTCCTCATGGGACAACAGCTCCATCCACTCGAGGCTGATGGTTCCTGGACAGGTAGGGGGAAGGGATCTGGGAAGGCCTGAGGCCTAGGAGGAGACTGAGGGTCCAGGGTGTCCACTGCGGAGGGGTGGGGAGGCTGCGAAAGAAGAGACGGAGTTGGGAAGGGAGCGATACAGAGGTGAACCTGGACCCAGCCCTCCTCCAGGTTTAGGAGGCAGCACCAGCTCCATGAGAGGCTTACCCTGCCACCTAGTGCCCACAGGTGTTCCTGCTCCAGCACTCCACCTGCTGCAGGGCCCTCCACCCGCCCTTGCCTCTGGGCATTGGGATGGAGGTATTGAAAGGAGAAAAAAGAAGCTCTGCCAGTCTAGGGCACTGAGATATTATCTTCATATAGAACAGTCTCTCCCCTGGATGTAGATGGATTTTGCTGAAATATCTAGGGTCAGTAACACTACCTTTAGTTCACACACTCCTCACTGTTGGGAGGTATGACACATCCATCCATTTCCCCACTGATCCACATGCCTGTTTATTCATCCACGTATCTCTCCATCCATGCACTCATCCAGTTACTATCCACCAATGCATCTGCCTGTCCACTCTTCCACTCCTACCCTCTTTGGACTCTTACTGAAGGATGAGTACTGTGGGGTCACAGAGAAGAGCCAGACAAAGTCTCAGCTCTGGAGGCCCTCAGGGTCTAGACAGAGAGAAAGTGCCCCTTCCATGGCCTCAATCTTTCCAGACACCCCTACAACACAGCGCCTGCTGTGTGCGCAGTGAAGGTGCCAACAGCTGATCACCTACTAATTTACAACCATGCTTCAGAGACGAATTTTGTCGGCTTTACTTCTGCCTTCTCTAAGCGAATTCTGATTTCTCAGGCCTTCCAAGCCTATTTTAATGGTCAAAATCATAGGTTTTAGAGTGAGACTGTCAGGGTTTATCCCAGCTGTGCCTGTGAGAGACCTTTGGAAAATTATTTATGCTCTCTGAACCTCAGCAGCACATCTATAAAGTGAAGATGATTAGTAGTACCTATATATAGTAGTGGCCTATATATTGGGCCACTGTGAGGATCAAATGCATGTCAGTTGCCTACAGTGGTACCTGGCCTGTTGAAAGCACTCAGTGACTGGTAGTGGTTGCTATGCTTAGTACTTCTTCACCTCCCAAAGTTGCTGTTGTGTTGCCTCCACCAACAGAACGTCTTCCTGTCCCAATCGCATATCTCCCTGGGAAACATTCCTGTGGAGAGCAAGTGCAGCCGCCTGCTGTTCCTCAACAACATCTCCAAGGATGAGACAATTGTCTTTGTCTGGCAGCGGAAGGCTCTAGACTTTGGGGAGGTGAGAGTTCCCTGTGTTTGCAGAATGAGAACCTCCAGAGGGGCTCTAGACTCATCCCATCCCATCCCACCCCATTCCACTCCATCCCATCCCACCCCATCCCACCCCACCCCATCCCACCCCCATCCCGTCTTGTCCCATACAATCCCTGTGAAGGTCCAGAGACTCCTTCCCAAAATAAACAGGTGTCTGTGAGTCCTATGAGAGGAGAGGTGGCTCCTGAAGAGACGATCCCGTTTGTGGTGACCCTGAAGGCCTCAGTGCATGCCAGCTTCTATAGCATGGACCTGGTGTGCAAGGTAGGATCAGCCTTAGTGAGAAGCTGGGATGGTGCACAGCTCCCAGTCTTGAGGTGTGGGGTGGTCTGTGAGATCCCCAGACCCCCAGAGAGAGGCAAAGGCCAACCTCTGGAAGAGTGGGGGGCCCACAGAACAGGCCCAGGCCAAGGCCCTCCAGACCTTGGTCTTCTCTCTCCTTGTCCTGAGCCACAGGTGTACCGGCAGAAACTCCTGACGCGGTACCGTAAGGAACTGCAGGAGTGGGAGGACGAGAAGGTGCGGCAGGAAGTGGAGTTCACCATCACAGATAGGAAAGCAAAGGTGATGAGGGCAGCGTGGGCTTTGAACACCACAGAGCTTTCCGATTGGCCTTGCCAGAGGGGACAGAGGTGGTGATCCGAGGTGGTCCTAAAAAACTGGTCAGCCTGACTTAAGAGATTAGATTTCTTTCATTAGGCTAAGCATAGCACATCCCCCAGAGACTCTCTGGATACTGAAAGCTGGCTGACCATTCCCTGCTTCCTGTAGCCTGTATTTAATGAATACCCACCCGGTGCTGGGCACTGGGGACCCAGGGGAAACCAGGCAGAGCTCACCTTCTGCTGGAAGAGAGTGTGGCATAGTGGTTTCAGGTACAGGCTCTGGAAACAAATTGCCCGGGTTTGTTTCCTGACTTTGATGATTTCTAGCTCTGTGATCTTAGTCAAGTTATTTAACCTCTTAGTTCCCTCAACTGTATAATGGGGGGTAATATGACATCTGAGACTGGCTTCAAGATAATCCAGAGATGGGGTATAGATGAGACAAAATTGGCCATGAACTGCTAATTGTTCAAGCTGGGTGGGGGTAATGGAAGATTCTTTGTAGCACTCTCTCCACTTTTGAATACTTTTGAAATTTTCCATATTAAGAAGGTTAAAAAGCGAGTTCCCTGGTGGCCTAGTGGTTAGGATTCTGGGCTTCCACTGCCATGGCCCGGGTTCAATCCCTGGTCAGGGAACTGAGATCCCACAAGCCGTGCAGCATGGCCAAAAAAAAAAAAAAAAAAAAAAAAAGGTTAAAAAGAAAAGTTGTTAAAATATTTTATTTTATTCTTTTTAAAATTTATTTTATTTATTTATTTTTGGCTGCATTGGGTTTTCATTGCTGCGTGCGGGCTTTCTCTAGTTGGAGCGAGCGGGGGCTACTCTTCATTACGGTGCGCGGGCTTCTCATTGCGGTGTCTTCTCTTGTTGCGGAGTACCGGCTTTAGGCGCGAGGGCTTCAGTAGTTGTGGCACGCGGGCTCAGTAGTTGTGGTTCACAGGCTCTAGAGCGCAAGCTCAGTAGCTGTGGCACACGGGCTTAGTTGCTATGTGGCATGTGGGATCTTCCCAGACCAGGGCTCAAACCCGTGTCCCCTTCATTGGCAGACAGATTCTTAACCACTGCACCACCGTGGAAGCCCCAAAATATTTTAAAATGTGAATAAATTGTTATCTGCTTTGTGGCACTGCTGCGAGGATTAAATGAGTTAATGCATGTAAAGTGCCTACAACAGTGCCTGGCACCCAGTAAGCACTCACTAAACATGGGCTATTACTCTTTATGCAGGGGAGACTGATAATAAATGATACGAAGTATCCACCTTGGATCCTCCTCCCCACGGTTGCATTCTTTTTTTTTTTTTTTTTTTTTTTTTGTCTGCGTTGGGTCTTCATTGCTACACGCGGGCTTTCTCTAGTTGCAGTGAGCAGGGTCTACTCTTCGTTGTGTTGCTTCTTATTGCAGTGGCTTCTCTTGTTGCGGAGCACGGGCTCTAGGCGCGCAGGCCTGTGGCGCACAGGCTCAGTAGTTGTGGTGCACGGGCTTAGTTGCTCTCTGGCACGTGGCATCTTCCCCGACCAGAGCTCAAACCCATGACCCTTGTATTGGCAGGCGTATTCTTGACCACTGCACCAGCAGGGAAGTCCCCACGATTGCATGCTTGCACCTCGATCACCCCTGTGTACTCCACACCGAACCCCCAGGGAGACACTACTCCCCTCTGAACCTCTGGCCCAACTGTGAAGGCAAATCATGTCTTGAGGGCTATGGGAGAAGGGATTTCTGAATTAAGGCTTAATAAGGAAGGCTGTTTCCTTATCAAGCCAAACCACAAAGCTCCAGGGCACCAGAGAAGTACCCTTGGGGCAGCCTGCAGTGTTTGGTGACATCTCCATTTCTTTCCTTTAGTTAGGTAACCAGATTTTCCAAGTCTGCAGGCAGCACTTCCCTAGGGAAGGTTCTGGAAGAGGGTGTGGCTGGGAGTTGGGCAGAACCAAGGGGGCAGCAGGTGCTGACATTGATTTCAGGCCCTACGTGGGTCAGCAGGAAGGGGAGGAAGAGGGGAGTCCCTCTAGGCCTCTTGCGTCCTAAGCCGGGGGTCTCTTTGCTTCCACAGAGAAGGGCGTGTTGTACAGCTTGTGAACCTGTGAGCAAGTACAGGGTGAGGACGTAAGCCCAGGCCTGTCTCCTTGGGATAACTTGAGAGGATCCTTGCTTCCTCTCCAGAGAGACGTCCAACCTCTGGTCTAGTCTCCTGGAAGGGAGGGATGAAAGTGCCAATGGGTGCGGATGAAATGCCAGGGGTGTCACAAAAGACCTGGTTGGGGGGCTAGGGACCCATCAGTGATGGGAGCGCAGTCCCTAAGCCCCTGTCATCCATGCCTCCCCTTTCCCAAAGACGCTGCCCCCCATCAAGAACCAGTGGTGTCTCAACTGCCCAACCAGCTGGAGCCTTAAGATCGCAAAGGAGGAGGCATGCTGGCCATGCCCCCAGCCGCCCTCGCCAGGGACGCTCAGCTTAGGCCTCACTGCCCGCGCCCATGCCACCGACTACTTCCTGGCCAACTTCTTCTCTGACTTTCCCCGCCACTTCTTGCACCGGTGAACTCTCAGGGAGGGAGGGGTCTGCTTGCTCTGCTCTCTGCCACCCTCCCGCCTTAGAACAGGACTGCCCAGACCTAACCCTTGCTGAGGGCTTGAAGCACGGGCAGTATCACTGGGACTTCTGGGGCACTGCTGGGCCCAGAATGCCCCCATTACTGTTAGGCCCTTATGAGGAGGGGGCAAAGAGCCAGAGCCCCTGGGGAACCCACTTAGGCCTCCCTGCCTCCCCTCCTTCCTTCCCTTTCCAACTTGGAGCCTCTCCAGGTCCTGTGCCGACTCTGAGAGTCGGGCTTGGTTCCCCAAATGCAGCAGAACTATGTTGGGTTAAGGCTGGGGGCTGCCCCAAACTCACCTATGTCCTCATGACTGGGCAGCCACCGTCACTGCTCATGCCCCCAACCCCAGCGTGGTGGCTTGCCCAGGCCACTCAGAATGCCACGGCCTGCCCCAGGGAGCTGCCAAAGAGGAAGTACCCCAGGGAGGAGTCGGAAGCTGGTGAGGAAGTATCCACGGAGAAGTGGGCCCCTGTCTCCAAGCAGGAGAAGCAGCTCCTGACTGACTGTCTCACCACCATCATCAGGTGACCACCCACCCCCTAAACGCTCACCCCTCCGTCTCCCTAGTTCATTCGTCAATTCTGGGTCCACCCAAAGCCCCTGAAATCCCAGCCCTTCCTTTCCTGAAAGATAGAACTTCCTCACAAGATCCTTCCACTGGTGGTCCCAGGCCCGTGAGGATGGTACAGCTCTAACGGAGCTGGCTGGAGGGATCCTCAGGGCTGGGTCCCGAGTTCTGCCTTGTCGTGGCTGGTAGATGCGGTCTGGAGCCAGTTCACTGTCTCTCCAGGGCTCCGGGCCTCATCTGTGTAACTCTGACATCCTGGCTCTTCCTCTACCATATAATGTTCACCTTTAAGAATCCACGGGGCCCAGAGATGCCTTTATCTAAAGAAGGAATGGGAGGGAGCAACCGATCAGGGGCTCCCCTCCCCGCACCTAGCACCTGTTTGTGGACACAGTAGCCAAGAACCACCCCTTGGGGAACCCCTGAAGCCAGAGCCCCCCACAGGGGGCTGCAAGGCCTCTCAGTGAGGACCTTCTCCTCCTCCCTGCCACCCAGGGGTCTGCTGGAGGACAAGATCTTCCATGAGGCTGTGGACCGTAACCTGGTGGAGCAAATGCCTTACTTCTGCCAGTTCTGGAATGAGCAGTCGGCAAGGTTCACGGCCCAGAACGGCAGCCCGCACTTAGCTCCAGCCACGTCTCAGTCCTCCAGCAGCTCTGAGGTCAGCAAAGACAAAGAGGAGGCGGAAGACAAACGGAGGCTGAGGAAGAAGGAAGAGGGGGGAGAGGAGGAGCTGGAGGAGGAGGAAGAGAAGTTGCCCTGGACGGAGACGAAGCCCACGCTGCAGCCCACGTCCCAGGAGTCCCTGAAATGGCAGTGGCAGCAACAGCTGAAGGTCTCACTGAAGGAGAAGCAAGAGCAGGATGAGAAGGAGGCCATCAGCCGGTAAGCAGCCAGACCACGGTGAGGGTTGGGGGGGGCGGGGTCAAGTGCAGAAGGCTCCTAGGAGGCAGTGGTGTGCTGGGGCTTTACCTGTGTGAGCTTCTCTTTCCAACTCAGTGTTCATTGACATCACTGTTGGACGCTTAAGGCCTCAGTGGGAGTATTTACGAAATGGCGATCCAAGCTTTAATTTTCTTCTCCAAGAGCAGACTATTAACGTTTACCATCACACCACTTCCAGGAGGGTGATTATAGCCGTCAAAGTCTCTTAAATGAGTTTTTAGAGCCAGGAAAAAAGTACCACCTCTTCTTGCACCGCCTTTCCCTGGGGTTGCTCTGGGGTTTTCTGTCCGTGGTGGGATTCCCCAGGAGTCCCTTCTGCACCGTCTCATCTCTCGATGCCTTTCCCCAACCCTGGCCCTGGGATGGGGACTCCGATTCCCTGGGTTCAAATCCCACCACGTGTACCAGCAGCGTGACGTTTGGCAACTTGGTCTGTTTAAGCCGTAGTTTGAACGTCTGTAAAATTGGAACAAGGACGCCTCATAGTGTTGGGAGGGCGGGGAGTTAAAATGAGAATCCACGTAGAGCACGCGGCAAACGATACAGCACAGAGGAGGCCAGCGGAGAACCAGAGCGCGGTCGGTGGCGGCGCTGACCCCGGCGCCCCCGCCTCCCGCCCCGTAGGCTCCCGGCTTTCGTTAGCCTGCAGGAGGCGCTGCTGGAGAACATGATCCAGAACATCCTGGTGGAGGCGAGCCGCGGGGAGGTGGTGCTCACTTCGCGGCCACGCGTCATCGCCCTGCCGCCGCTCAGCGTTCCCAGGTGGGGGGGCCCGGGCCAGCGGCCGCTGGAGGGGCGCGAGGGGCTGCAGGGACGGGCAGGCTCGGCGGGAAGCCTCTCCCCGACCCCCCCTACCTGGAGCTTTCTGTCATCCAGGATTCTGACTCCCGACTCGCTGCCGGCGGCGTCCCCGGGGCCGCAGCAAGCGGAGATGCCCGGCTCGACTGAGCCGCCCCCCACCAACTGTTTGCAGACGCCAGCGCCCACCCCCTCCGACTTGCAGCTCTAGGTTCCTCCCGCCCCCCTCTCCATCACCCCCCAGTAAAGCATCTATAGCTTTATTTCTATATCTGCCTTAACTTTATTTCCCCGACGCGACAAGAACTCGCGCGCGCGGTCTCAGAGGGACAGATGGTGGAAGCGGCCAAGGTGGACCGCCTCGACTCATTGGAGACTTAGGGGCTGGGAGGTTGCGCCTCTCCACTCCGCTCGGCAGCTGGGCAAGAGTTCTCGCTGCTCGCTGCCAGGCGCTGGACCTGGTCTGACCAGTGGAGGGCGCTTCGGGCGGGGCCTGGCTGGCCTTTGACCCAGCAGAGCCGGGTGGACAGGAGCCGAGCGCCAGGCCTGGTCTGCGCAGCAGGTGGCCGCGGAGCAAGGTTGCCACCCCTACCCTTTCCCCGCCGCGCTTGCTCTGAGGCTCGGCCCTTCCACCTCTAGCTTTTTCTCAGCATCTGCCGGACTCCCGGGACTCTGCTGAGGTTGGGAAATCGAGGCACTTCGCGGAGGGCCAAGAACTAGACGCTGGGGTGCGGGTGAAGATCATCGCTAGACAGCGGGTCACAGACCCTACTAAACGACTCTCATCGTGAATCTGAATCCCCAGACCAGGGGATGTCCCACTTTCCCTAGGATACCCACCTCCGGTTCCCCCTAACCTCCGCCTGGCAGCCTCTGTCCTCGGCTCCACCCCCCCTCCCCGAGGCAGGTGGGTGGAAAAGTGACATCTGGTGTTGTTCCAGAGGCGCCCAGGTCCCCGACACCCCCCCCTCCACCGCCACCGCCAAGGCCTCGGAGGAGCTCCGGCCCCAAAGCCTAGGCGGGGGCGGGGAGAGGGGCGCTCCGCCTCCTCTGAGTCAATATTTGCCTCGAGCAAACGGGCGCCCGGACAGGTGTGAGTGTGTGTGTGCGTGAGCGTGTGTGTGTGTGTGTGTGTGTGTGTGTGTGTGTGTGTGTGTGTGTGTGTGTGTGTGTGTGTGTGTGTGTGTGTGTGTGTGTGTGTGTCTAGGGGCGGGGACTGACTAGGCCGTATAAAGCGCGCTGAGCCGGGGCTCCGGCACAAGCTCCGGGGCGTGCGCTGGGGACCAAGCCAGGCAGGGCCCGGCCGGGTGGAGGGTGGCCAGGAAGGGAGGGGCGGGCCAGGTGCGCACCTGTAGTGGCCACTGCGGCCGCCGACGTGTCAGCCGCAGACGCGCGCAGGGGAGGGCGGCAGCTAGCGGAGTGCTGTGCCGCACTGCGCTCGCCGAAGACCAGGACCAGGAGACCACCGAGGGCCACAGCCTGGCCCCGGGCCCTCCGCTCCCGCCCCGCGACGAGCCCCTCGCACAAACCGGACCTGAGCGTTTTGTTCGTTCGGCTCGCGTGAGGCAGGGGCGGCCTCTCAGCACCCGCCCGGGGGCCCGGCCCGATCGCCACGCAAGCACCTGTCGCCGCCGCCGCCGCCATAAGGGTCGGAGAGGCTGTGCGCCGCTCCCCGGGGAGATCCGGCTCCCATCCGGCCCCGCCCGCACTGCCTGGTCCTGCCCGCAACTCCTGGGCTGCCCGGCTCGATTCCGGATAATACGGGCCGGCGGAGCAGGCTCCACCGGGTGGCATGGGGGGCTGTGGGCCTGGTCAGGAGCCCTTCCGGAGGTGAAAACCCGCCTTCTAGTCCGGCTCTGTCCCAGCGACTTCTGTGGCCTTGGGCAAGTCATTTCATGGCCTCTCCTCGGGCTTTCCTCCAACCCCCATCCCCCATTTGCGCAATGAGGGGGGTTGGTCTGGCCTCCCGCGTGGGTCCCACCAGTCCCCATATCCTAGTTTCTGGGCTTTTAGCAATGCTTTTGAGGCCCCTGACCTGGGAAGTTTGAGGCTCTCAAGGGGTTGGAACAGCAGCTATGAGGTGTGGGAAATCTGGGTGGGGGGAGCTAGGATCACAGTGGATCAAGTCCAGCTCCTCCACATATCTTTGGTGCTGACATCCTGAGGGTTCACTCCCTGCCATCTCCTTGACCCATCCTTCAGTCTTCCCATGTTCAAGACAGACAGACTGATCGAAAAGGACAAACACGGGGTCCGGTAGCCCTTGCCTGACGGGGTTCCCAGGCGCTGCAGCTCACTGCCTTTCCCAAACTTCATAATCCCGAGGCCTCTTGTTTCCGTCAGCTGGAGGTGGGGTAGGTCTGTGTGGCCCTCAGATTAGGTGGGAGTCCATGGGCCATTAGCCACAACCCAAACCTAGGACAGACCACCTGCCTTCTCAGTGACTCAAAGTGTTAAGATCTGACACGGGGGAGGAGGATGAAGATTGCCGTAGAGCCCTGGCCTCCTGCTTGGAGAGCCTAGAACTGAGGCCTGGGGTCAGTCTGAGCTCCCAGTCGAGCCTCTGCCCTGTGATTCCAGGTGTACTCCAGTCCACCTCCCAAAGCTGACGGTGATGCTGAGCCAGCCCCGGAGGGAAGGGCCAGTTGTAGGTCAGGGGTGGAAGGAAGGCTCCTTGGACAGCAGTAAGGAGCCCAGTTTCCCCTAAGGGTGAGGAAGCTTTATGGGGAGGGACTGTACCCCACACACCCAGGCTGAGGCAGTCCCCAGGGAGATGGGAATGAGGGTCGGGAGTCACTGGTCCCTTCTGACTCCAATTTGGATGTTCCTGGGGGTGCTGGCGTTCCCCCTCCACTTTCCCCCCACTCCACTGCCACCCCTCACCCAACTACCCGCAGGCTGCACAGGATCTGCTGAGTCCTTGGCACAGAGAGAGGGAGGGGGAGGGGATGAGATGGCTCTGACAGATCCCAGGCAGGTCTGGGGAGAGGGTGGACTGCAGGCTGGATCTCCGTGCAGCAGCCTGGGCTGCGAGGGCGAGGGGAAGTCCATGGGTCCCAGGCTGGGTGTGTGCAGCCCCTCTCCTGGCCTCCCAGCCTGGCACTGGTTGATTCGCCTGGCCCTGGTGCTGGTACATCCTCCCTGTGTCTTTGAGGGCTTCCTCTCCCCTCCCCCAAACATGGAAGGTGGCTAGAGCACTCCCCCTCTGGCTAGGATTCCAGATTCTGGGGCACAACAAAAAGGTCTCCCCTTGGAATGACCGCCCCCCAACACACACACACACACAGCAGTCCTGGGGGCGGGGGTGAGAAGAATGAGGTCACCAGTGGGCTGGGGTCTGCCCTTGTGACAGAGAGCCACTGCCTCTTCCCCCACTGCGGGGGGGGCGGCAATTTCCCCAGACCTCCACCCCCCACCCCATCCCCTAGACCCGCATTTCCTGGACGTGGCCGAGGATCTGGCCTCTCCTCCAGGTCCATCCTCCCCTGCCTGGCCAGGGGCGGAGTCACCAGGCACCAGGCAGCCCTGCAGGTGCAGGGCTTGGGGAGGGGGGTGCTCAGCAGCTGGTGTTCGAGGCGGGCCCCCACCCCCTCCCCCTTCCTGCTTGAAGCCGGAGCCTGCTTCCTGTCATCCCTATCAGCACCCTGAGCGGGGGAGGGGACAGGTAATGGAGGAAGCGGAAAAAGGGAAAGAGCAGTTGGAGTGTGGCTGGCCATAGGGGGACCAGGGGCCTGCCCATGAGAAATGGAGAGGGGAGAAGGATGAGCAAGAGAGTGGAGAATCCAAGCAGAAGCACAGAGGGACAGACAGAGGGTGCAGCCCAGAGGGTGTGGAAGATTTCAGGGTCCAGAGAGGCTGCAGACACCGCCCCCCCCAACCCCAGATTGTGAAAGTGAGAGCTAGAGAGAGACCAGAGATACACAGAGGCAGTGTGAGATAACAAGGGATGTACACTCCAGAGAGATGGGATTTGAAGATGCTGGGTCAGAGGTCAGGGTAACCAGGGATGGAAGAGACAGCATGTGAGGGGGAAGGGGGAGGCTATGTGAAAACAGCCTCCATCCCACCCCACGTCGGGATGGGGAAATTACCCACAACAAAGGAGAAAGAGATGGCTCCTATGTGACCTGCAAACGTGAGCCAGGGCTGGAAGTAGAGGTGATACCCCTATCTTGGGAGACGCATCTCTCCCCATTAAAGGGCAGAAGGTGAAGAGGGACACAGCTCGGGCCATGTGAGTAGTGAGGGGCATGGATCTGACTTGATCTCTCCCACTTTCTCTCTTGGCCACAGCTGGACAGACAGCTGTGGCAGCTGCCCCGGCCCCACTACCCACCTGCTGATTCCGGCCCAGCCGTGGAACTTCTGGGTGTGGAGGCTGCCCAGGGTCTATGTAACAGTGTGGAGACCTGGGAGTGGAGGCACCGGGGGGACGAGAGGGCTTGCACACAGGCGCTAATCCCCAATCCAGCCGAGGCAGAAGCAGAGCCTCACCGACCTTCTCGGAGATTAGTCCCCATGACGACAGTGGCAACTCACCCCCTCATTCGGGCTAGGCCAGGTGTGTGTGAGAAAAGTGGGGAGTGGGGAGTCGGGGTGCAGGCAGAGGCTCGGTGGGGAGGGAAGGCAGCCTTCCCTTCCCGAGAAATCACAGGATCACAGGAGTCAGGGTTGGGAGGCCCTTCCAGGATCAGCAATTAGCTTAGTTTTCAGGTACAAAACTGTGGCCCCAAGATGGGGAATGACCTGCCCAAGGCCACATATGGAGCCAGGAAAAGCACCAGGACCGGAAGTCAGGTCTCCGGTTCCACCCAGACAGCAGAGATTTGAACAAAAACAAAGGAAATTGGGATACCCCCCGACCCTCCCCAACTGAGCTCATCAGTAAAGCGGCTCTAATGGAGTGAAGCAGGAAGGCTCCCCATCCTGAGCGCTGGGCTGGCTTCACGGGACAGGGGATGCCGCTATGCCTGCTACCCGACTCCTCCCTACAACCCAGCCTAGCCCCAGGGGGATAGGAAGAACTAGGCAGCAAAGCCAGTTATAACCACAGCTGTAACAGCGAACATTTATTTGATGCCTACTGCAGGCTAGTTCTGGGTTTTACAGGCATTTAAATCTTTACAACAGTTTTAAAAACTATCATTCCGGGCTTCCCTGGTGGCGCAGTGGTTGAGAGTCCGCCTGCCGATGCAGGGGACACGGGTTCGTGCCCCGGTCTGGGAAGATCCCACATGCCGCGGAGCAGCTGGGCCCGTGAGCCATGGCCGCTGAGCCTGCGCGTCCGGAGCCTGTGCTCCGCAACGGGAGAGGCCACAACAGTGAGAGGCCCGCGTACCGCAAAAAAAACTAAAACAAAAAACTATCATTCCCATTTTTCAGGGGGAAAATCTGGGTAGTGGAGTACAAGTTCATCCAATTTATAAGCAGTGGAGCTTGGATTTGAACCCAGGCAGCAGTGTGACTCCAGAGCCCACACTCTTAACCCTTCAGTGTCTGTATGGTCTTGAGTGGGTGACTGAGATGATCTTCTCTAGGCAACCGTGGAGTGGGCTGTGTGCTCATGAAAGTACACAAGGCACCCATCACGCTGCCTGGCACATAGTACATTTTATTAAATATTTAAGGACTAAGTGAGTGAACAAATGTCTGCCCATAAATGAGTTTGACCACTGAGGTGTCTACTGAATCCTAGAAGGAGACTGTTCACATGTGATGCATGTAGCTTCCGCCCATGTGAACCTGCGCACGTGTGTGCCCTCTCCCTGCCGCCCTGTGCAAGCCCTGTGGCTTTGTGCCTGGGTGAGTGGGTGGTGGTGAAAGCTGCCTCCCATCTCCCTGGATGGGGGCCAGTTCTCCATCCCCACTGAGGGGCAGAGAAGAGGGGCTCTGTTGATAGAGGGACACGACAATGAGTCTGTGTGGGTGGGGCTCTCACCCCGTCAGGACCCACCTCTTTCAGGCCCAGCTGTCGGACCCAGCCTGAGCTGAGCTAGTCTCTCACCCGCGTTATCTCTGTCTCCCAGGAGACCAGACCTCACAGCCCCAGGGAAGGTACTCACTGCTGTTCCTGGCTCCCAGGAGCTGGGGTGGGGGTGGGGAGTGGAGGAGCAGGGCTGCAAAGGAGGGGCTGGTGATGGTACAGGGTGGGGGAAGGCACCACATTCACAGAATTTGCATCTTCAGTCACCAAAGCCCTGGCTGATTTCCCAGTGAAATGAGGGAAAGGGATGGGAGCAGGCCGACTTGAGGAGAAGACTTTGGCCACCGGGACCCTCTAAGCTGCCCATCAGTACTGTGAAGTCGGGCTGCTCGAGGGATGGGGTCCTATACGAGGGAGACGTCACTTCTCTGGGGATTCTACCTGCGATGGAGACCTGGATGAGAGTCTGGGATTGGGTTTAAGGGTTTCTTTGTCAGATCTACGTTTCCCCATATGGGATGGAGATCTGAGTGGGATACAGGGCCTCACTGAGAACACAGGACCGAGTCTGAGGGCTTCTCTGTGGGATCTCAGTGCGCCTTATGGGATGGGTGCTTCGGCAGAATCATGGGGGGGGGGTCCTGAGGATTCTTAAGTGCGACCAAAGGTCCCTCTATGAGATGAAGCACTGGACAGGGCGGGGGTGGGGAGTTCTCTTCGGGTAATGAGATTCCCTACGAGATCTTGAGTGAGGTCTCTTGGATGTGTAGACCTGGGGACACTTGTTTTTTTGTCTAACTCCTCCCCCTTCCCCATGCCCGGAGGCTGAGGCTGTGGATGTGGAGAAGGAAGGGGTGAGGGTGCTGAGCTGGCAAACAAAGCCACCTGTGCATCCATCCTTCAGGAAGCTCTGAGCACAACTGATCTGGGAAAACAAACAGGACCAGCTGCTGGGGGACGGAAGGGGGGCTGGAGGTGGACCAGCCTGGTAGAGAAAGGAGGCCAGAAGGGGGTCCATAGTACAGAAGAGGGACAGGGATCCCGGAGCCCCATTCTAGCACACCTGTAAGGGCTGCCTGACAGCCCCTTCCCCCCAGTGGCTCATTCTTCCCTTTCTTGATGATTATGAGGCCCAGGGCCAGGGAGGGGTCTGGAGGGATGTGGGGAGCCTGAGAAAGTCTAGAGATCTGGGTAACTGGCTATTGGCAGTGTCGGTGGGTGTGCCCATTTCTGAGAGAGCTGGTGAAGACAGGTAGAACTGAAAGCCATGGACTATCCTGTATTGGCAGTGGGACCTACACACCATTTTCCCGATGAGGGAACTGAGTCAGAGGAGGGGAGAAGCTAGCTAGTGCCACACAGCTACTTAGTGCAGAGCCAAGATCAGAATATAGGACTAGGAGAGGAGCGATGGCTGTTCTAATTCACACACACACACACACACACACACACACACACACACACACACACACACACACACACACTCCTCCTGTGGAATATGGTGGTCCCACCAACACGGAAACTGCCCTCCCAGCACTAGCTCCCGAAAACACAGCGTCCACCCTCTGACAGCCACCCCCGCACCCTCGGGACTAGACTGGGTGACCGCGTCACTGACCAGCGCAGACGCACAGCCTGACACACTCGCCACGGGCGCCCCTCCCGACCTCAGCCTCAGACCACCTCCCCCTTCCTTTCCCCGCCCCCCGGCCCCACCGCTCTGGCGTTCTACCCAGAGCGGCCCCCGCGCCCCCCCTGGTGGCCGAATCCAGAATTGCTGGATAGAGATGGGGGAGGAAGAGAGAAGGAAGGGAAGAGATTCGGTCCCTCACTTCTCACCGCTGCGATAGCCCTAACTTGTGAAACCGAGACAAACTGCCGGGTCACGAACAGCCCAGGACTGTTTCTTGCCTCCCTCTATAGCTTGTATTTCCCCTTTTGGGGTTTGGGGAAAATTATACCCTATTTGTCCAGACCCCCTCTAGCATAGGGAGTCAGGGGACTGTGCATGGCTCTGACCACATCTGCAGTCAAACCTGGTTGTGGCCGTCCCTGCTCTGACTTAAAACCTCCAAACTGGGCTTTACTCTCTATGTTATAGGGCCTTGTGCTTTTGGCATTCACCTTCACACGCGTTGTGATCCTTGACAGAAATTACTCACCAGTGAAAAGTGAGACTCAAGGGAGACTCTAATTTCCCCCAGTGCCTGTTCAGGGGTGGGGAGGTCGGTGGGATGGGCAAACCGTCACCCCCCACTCTCACTGGAGAATTTCCTCTACACGCCTTCCCCCATGGACATTTGGCCCAACCTGACCACCCTGTTCACTCACTCATTCGAGAAGTTTTATTGAGCACCTACTATGTGTCCAGCACTGTGCTAGGTTGGAGGATAACAACTGAAAACGAGACTGACACAGCCCCTGCCCCTTTAAATGGAGCTTACAGTCTAGTACAAAAGGAAACACTCAGTACAGCCATACACAAAAGATGAAAAAGACAACTTTACAGAGTAATAAATGCTATAAAGAAAATAATGTGATGTGATGGACAGTAAATACCAGGAACAGCATCATCCAGGTGGTAGAAAAAGGAGCCAGCATGCCAAGATCTTGAGACTAAGACGCTCCAGGTAACAGGAGCAACAAATGCAAAGGCTCTGAGGCTGGAGTGAGCTTGGCAGTTGGGAGAAAGCATAGAAGCCAGTGTAACTAGACTTCCGGATTTGGGGCAGCTGCATCTGGCCTGTGAGCCCTTTTAGTCACAGGAGGTTGGGTGGCAAGAGCACTGGCTTTGGAGTCAAAAGGTCTAAATTTCAATCTTGCTCTGACACTAGCTAGCCATGTGGACTTGGAAAAGGCCCTGTACCTCCCCAGCCTCAATTTCCACATCTGTTCACCGAAACTTACCACTTTGGACTGTTGAGTCTAAAAGAGAAGCACTTGGTTCATGGGAACAACAAAATATTAGTTTCCTTCTTACTCACCCCTCCGCTTCTGCTGGAATACCCCCTCCATTAAGGAACACTCACAATTCTGCCAGGAGCCTTTGTGTCTCCTTGATAGCCATGAGGGTTAGGAAATTCTGTTGCAAGTTGTGAGGAAATTTCCTCCCTAGAACTTCCCTGGGGCCCCAAGCCTTTCCGCCTAAATTTCTCCCTCCCCACACCCAACCTTCCCCCCTCCCCCGACCGTACAAGGCAGTGGGATTGGGGGTAAGAGCCGAAGTAAGCCTTATAGTCAAAACAGAAACCCAGGTTCACACCTCAACTGGGCCGCTTCTCAGCTGTGACACCTCCCCGACTGCCTTCCGGTACCCTTCTGGGCCGCAGGATCATCTGTGAAATGCAAGGCAATAACACGCCTGCCTCAACTGGTCGGTGCTACAATTAGCTGAGATCACGCACGTAAAAGCTCTGAGTAGAGGGTCTGGCCCGAACTAGGCGCTCAGTAATCAGCTGCTAGATCTCAGGCTGACGTCGTGGCCAGAGGCCCCAAAACTGGGAGCTCTGTCGGGTGGCTGGGAGCGCCACGGTTCCGGCCGCGCTGAGGTTGAGCGGTTCGGTAGCGAGCCACTCCCTGAACGCTTTGCAAATCCGTGCCTTCCCTTGGGCGTTTTACGTTTCCTGCACTCAGCGCCGCCTTGCGGCGAGTCCTGGTCATCGCCTCTTCTCAGCACCTCCCCGCAAGAAAACTTCGGGAGCTCAGCACCGGGTCCGGGGACTCGATCTTGGGAAGAAACGGGCCGCGATGGCCCACCCTCCAGGGAAAAGAGGGCTGAGGGTCGTGAGGAAAGTCTCTTATGGGGAGCCTTGTCTACTTCCTCCCTAGCGTCGCCCCAAAGAGAGGCCTCGACCTCTAAAGAAAAGGAGTTTAGACGCCGGGAAGAACTTCCACATCTCGAGCCAGGAAAGCGAGGTTTTAGCGGGGTGGCCACCGGGTGGCCTGGTACCTCTATCCCTGAAGGTCTCGGCCTGGCTCAGGCCCCCCAAAAAGAAAAAGCGGAGTCAGCCTCGGCTGTGGCGAGCGCCGGACATGCGTCTCAGCACTTTCTATTGTAATCCCCGAGGGCTGCGGCCAGGTCAGCGGTTGCGGGAGAGGCCGCGGCTGCCCCGGGGACACCAGAGCTGACCGCAGCTTGCCCGCTGACTCAGCTCCCCCCCACCGCAGCGGGAGAGGGTGCGGAGAGCGGGCGAGGCCTGGTATAAAGCCCCGCACGCCCGCCCAGCTCGCGCGCAGCCTCTCCGCTTCCGTCAGTACCGCGCTCACCCACCCGGTGAATACTCGGTGCTGGGGCGCGGTCTCTTCGGGCCGGGGAGGGCGAGATGGGGAAAAGCCGCTAGCGGCCAGGGTCCGGCCCGCGGTCCTTCACCTCCCATCGGGGTTGGGAGGGGTTGGGCGGGGTTGGGCGGGCCTGGGCGGGGAGTGGGCTCTCGAGACGCTGAGCGCTTGGTCCCGTCCCTGTCTGCAGCGGCATGAGCAGCGCCCCCGCGCAGGGCCCAGCGCCCGCCAGCCTCACGCTTTGGGATGAGGAGGACTTCCAGGGCCGCCGCAGCCGGCTGCTGAGCGACTGCACCAACATCGGCGAGCGCGTAGGCCTGCGCCGGGTGCGCTCGGTCAAGGTGGAAAATGGCGCGTGAGTGATGCCCCGGCGCGGTTGGGCTGGGTTGGGGGGCGCCAGGCTCCCCTGGCGCAAGCGGCGAGACGGGGTCCTCGGCTCGCAGTCCTCCATTCCCCAGACTGTATGTAAGCCCTGGCTGGGAGAGACCCAGCCACGTGGAACATATCTAGGCTTCCTCAAAACTCCCCACCTGCCCCAAAACAAATCATGAGAAAGATTGTATCCTCGTGTGAGCTAAAGGGATAAAGGCGCGAAGCGACCCTTTGCGGGACTCCGTGGGGCCAGCCTGAACCCTGAAGAGGTTCCCAGTGTAATTCCGTCCCTTCCAAAGTTAGATGGCTCTAAGCTTCGTTTAGCAAAAGAAGCCAAATCCCTTCCGCCCGCCCCAGCCCGGTCTCCTAGAGACTGGGGCCCTCAAGAAAGCTGAGGCCCCTGAGCTATTGCAGTTTGCTACTGCAGGTTAGGGGGGTTCCTACACCTACCTTTGCAGGGGCCAAAATCCTTGCGGTAGGAGTGCTTGGCCGGGTGATCTTCGTAGACTGGAAAATTCCTTCCAGCCTGGGGGCCCTGAGCTGGAAGCCTGGACCCCTCAAACCCCAGATAGGAGCCGGCTTAGGGTCTTTAGCCTCTAGAGGGGCTGGGTTGCCTTGTGATGGGTGTGTTAAGGGAAAGGCCTTGGGTGGAGACAAAGATCGGTTCTGTAAAAGCAAGGGGGAGGGGGAGGAATGAATGAGGCTGGGGCAGATGCCTCGCAGCTTCCATTATCTTTCCCCAGTTGGGTGGCCTTCGAGTACCCCGACTTCCAGGGACAGCAGTTCATTCTGGAGAAAGGTGACTATCCTCGCTGGAGTGCCTGGAGCGGCAGTGGCGGCCACCACAGCGACCAGCTGCTGTCCTTCCGGCCCGTGCTCTGCGCGGTGAGCACAGCCCTCCCCCTCCTCCTCTGCGTCCTAGCTCCTAGCTCCAGGCCCCACCACAGTACCTGGAAAGACTGTCCACTCACTGTA
This sequence comes from Lagenorhynchus albirostris, assembly GCF_949774975.1. Lineage (NCBI taxonomy): Eukaryota > Metazoa > Chordata > Mammalia > Artiodactyla > Delphinidae > Lagenorhynchus > Lagenorhynchus albirostris. Next base: position 18,801,684 of record NC_083100.1, read on the forward strand.
CGGGGGGTGTAAACACAACTCCTAGATGGGTAGGAGTGGCATTACTTCCCAGAACCAGAGAGGTCTCAGAAATTTTGGAACGTGGGCCTAAGCCAAACATCGGAAATCAGCACCACGGACAGCCCCGAGACCGTGCAGTCTTGAGCCCCGTTCCTCACACCCAGTCGTCCACAGGTCCGCACATGTCAGCGAGTGCTTCTGTTGTCACACAGCACTGTGAGGTGGGGTGACTGCTCTTAACCTCATACATAGGTGTGGAAATGGGGCTCAGAGGGCAGTGATTTGACCCTGGTCACAAAGGTTAACATGAGAATAGAACTCAATCAGGGATCAAGGCTGAGAAGGGGTTAGTCTGTGTGTGTGTGTTTGGGGGGAAGGGGTTGGTAATGAATCAAATACACTGGAGGGGAGGATCTCACTTCCCATTCCTGCCGATTTATCTACCCTACTGGTGAGGCCTGGGGCTGTGTGGTGGAGGACAGAAAGCAGGTGCTGACTCAGCCCAGTTTCTCCATCCCAGGAGGCCAAGGAGCCCTGCAGGGGGAAGGCCCTGGGACAATGGGAGCCCAGACTCAACAAACACTGATGCCCCGGCCTGTACGTTCCGACTTTTCTCTCCACCCTTCTCTGGGTCCTAACCTATGAGAGGCTATGCCCAGGGTGCTGGGCAGGGGATTGGTAGTCAATGCTTCCTTAGGGAAACTGTCTTGCTTAGTGGACCAGATTTCCCTCAGGACCTCTGATTTTCCTCCTGCAAAACATGTCCATGTCAAAAGATGCTCTCTACCCCTGATGTGGAAGTGTCTCTGGGAACAGCCCCCCTCAGTCTCACCACTTCAATCCAAAGCCATAGAAGGGACCAGGCTGGGCACCTCTGAGCATCCCAGCTTCCCAGACTGATATGGAGCTGATGGAGTGAACTCTGGGTGTGTTTATGGACCCTGTGTCTTTACAGCTTATGCTGGGCAGAGTGTTGGGGGAGTCGGGCTGAGAATGTATCCTCTTTGGAGGGCCTGACCTGTCCACCCCTACTTTCTTGTGCCTCAGAACCACAGTGACAGCCGTGTGACACTTTTTGAGGGGGAAAACTTCCAGGGCTGCAAGTTTGAACTCAATGATGACTACCCATCCCTGCCTTCCATGGGCTGGGCCAGCAAGGATGTGGGTTCCCTCAAAGTCAGCTCTGGAGCGTGAGTCCTGGGATTGGAACAGGGAGGAAGAGCAGGGAGGAGGGTGGGGACCAGGGAGGAGGGTGGGGACCAGGAAGGAGGGTGGGGAAAAGTGACGGGGGTGCTAAGAGACACAGTAAAGAGAGACATTGAGGGCTAGGGGACGGGGGAGTGAGGTCATGGGAGACTGAGAGGCAAGGGGAAGTGAGATGATGGAGACAGACTGGGAGGGATGGGGCAGGTAATAGGAGAATGAGTCAGGGGGGCAACGTGGGGTAGAGGAAGGGATTGAAAACATGGGTGAGGGGGCAATGGAGGGTGGGAATAGGAGACAAGATGAAGAAGGTGTTAGGAAGACCTGGAGCAGTGGACAGGGCAGGGAGAGATTCATGTAGGGAAAACAGAAGCCATAGTTTTGGAGCTGGGGATCGGAGCAGAGAAAGGAGGACCAGATGTGGAGGACATGGGGGGGGCGGGCAGAGCTTACTTACCACCCCTGTGCCTTCACTGGCCTAGGTGGGTGGCCTACCAGTACCCAGGCTACCGGGGCTACCAGTATGTATTGGAGCAGGACCGCCACAGCGGGGAGTTCCGTAACTACAGTGAATTCGGCACGCAGGCCCACACTGGGCAGCTGCAGTCCATTCGGAGAGTCCAGCACTAGGCTCCACAGCCCCGGCACCTCCCATGAGGACCCTCAATAAAGGCTCCTGAACCTGCCTGCCCCTCTTGCCTCCTTTTTGGTGTCTTGCTTTGTAATCTCCATCCTTATGCTTCTGAGGGTCCTTCTCTGCCGACCCTCCCCTCCGCTCTGGCTCCAGGACCCTTGACTATGGTGCATACACTGGCTTAGGATGTATGTGGCTGATGGGTCTGAGATGAAAATGCTGGTAAGAATCCGGGGGATCCTGTTAAATGCAACCAGCCCCACACCTCTCCTTGGCAAAGGCCTATCAGCTTGGACCAGGTGTACCGCGAGCCCAGATCGTTCCTTTGCCATCCTCTGGTTTGGGCGCACATAGCTCCATGCCAGGGCTCATAGCTGAATTTCAACCTTCACACACCCCCTGGGCCAGGCTCCAGCATTCGGGGCAGGACCTCCTTAGCTCTGTGCAGCAGCCCTGCTGGGCTCCTCTCTGACCCCCACCACTACCTTTTCGAGCCTCTATCTTCACCCTGGCTCCCTACCCAGCCTAAGGGAAGCTTGCACCCATTTCCCAGCTTTGTAGAATCTCCGCCTTATAGAGGAGCAAGGGTGTGAGAGGGGTAATTGCTGGGAGGTCCCACCGCCTCCTAGAGGAGATGTGCTCTCTCTGAGCAAAGCCCTAGGCCCTTTGCATAACAATCCCTCGTGGTATTGAGCTCCAGCATTTATTGTACAAAGCATTTGCATACCTTGCCTCTCAGCTGTCTCAAAAACTCCCTCTTCATTCTTCCTCTTCCTCCCCACTCTTCAGAGGACTAGTGAGCTGCAGAGGCCACCCCTGAGCCACTGACCACAGCGAGCCCGGGTTCTGGGGCAGGTGGTAGAAGCCCACAGCCATGGTGGGGTTGAATGTGGCAGCAGCCATCAGAGTCCGTGGCACCAATGTGGCTTCTTTCCAGCTCCCTCTTTGGCTCAGTTTATGATAATCTCACCCACATAGGCAGGGCCTTCAAGGTCCTTGGGAGGCCCTTCATCCTGTCTCTCAGGGATGCTTGAGTTTTCAAGCCCCTGGTGGACCAATCCATGGGGAGGGGTGGCCCAGATCATTGCCCCAGCCCAGGGGAGTCAAAGCGATGTTGGAGAAAAGTCAGATTTGGACCTGGGCATTTCCCAGGGGCCCAGCTGTGCACAGTCAGGCATCTGCTCCCTTGGGAAGAGTCCTGGACCAGAGGTCAGAACACCCGGGACCCAGTCACATAGCATCCCCCAGCCTCAATTCCCTCACCTATAAACTGGGGCTATTGAGTCCTGCCTTGTCTCTCTCACAGGGTTGTTGTGAGGATTCAAGGAGAACTGCCTGAAACTGCTTGTGGTTCAGAAAAGAACTAGGGCACTTACTATAGGACATCCCTTCCCTGCCTCTCCCCATGGATCTCAGGGTTGGGTCAGGGGACCAAGGACAGAGTTCTAGGTGGGGTATGAATTCTGCTTCATACCTGGATGGGTTCTGAAGTACATCGCCCCTGTCACATTTGATCCTCCTAATAGCTTCCATTCTTCATCCATTTCACCAATGAAGAAACTGCAGCTCCTCTGAGAGGGAGAAGCCTTGATGAGGTCATCCACTTAATTGGTGACAAAGCCAGGACCTGAACACAGGGCTCCAGACCCCAAATCCAGGCTGTTAACCGGAGGCTGACCTGAGCTGTGGCCAAAAGCCTCAGGCCTCAGCAGAGCCCCAAACCTTTGTGGGCTCCAGAGGAGCCTGGGGTTCCCGTGTGGTCACAGGCTCCTAACTGTCCCCTTGTGGGCATGGTAATAGTAACAACAGCTAAATATATGCAGCTTTGCCTGAGCACTCAGCATGTGTTATATAAGCCTAATAATTCTGTATGGTTGGTACTATAATCCCCATTTTACAGATGAATAGACTAAGGTACAGAGGTTATGTAACTTCCCCAAAAGCCACGCAACTAGGAAATGGGGGATCTGGAGTTGAGCCCAGACCCAAACTGGTCTCAGAGCCCAGCAGCCCATCTCTGCACTGCCTGTATTGGGGGCAGGCAGTGGGCAAAGGGAGATCTGGTATCTACCATAAGCTGAGCTGCCTTCCCTCCAGGAAGGTCCATGGTTACTAGGACCACCCAGCAAGATGCTTTCAGGAAGTGGCAGTGTGACCCTGCCAGGGTACGCCCTGTCTCTACAGGTGTCCCCACCTGTACAGTGAAGGAGTTGGGGGAGCTAATATTTGTTGCAGCCTTTGCCAGCATGGCCTTCTAGGTTTTCTTAGACCCACGGGTCCAACTCTGCTCCCCACATTAGCAAATAAGGAGGGAGTGCGCAGAGGCCAGGCTGGGCCCGAGTGTTCTCACCTTCCTACCGTCCCTCTATGCTGGGCAGGCTGATGGTCTGCAGAACACGGTGGGGCTCACACCCAGCCAGGTGCGAGGATGATGGCAGGGAAGCTGCCTGGATTTGCTCATTGGCTGCACTCAGCCAAAGGCCAAAGGGGACGGAGGAGGTCATATCCTTTCCATTGGTGCAGCCGAGACCCCGGTGCAGTACGGTGTGCCCCTCACTCCCTCACAAACTCTTCGCAGAGCCCACCTACCCCTCAGTCCCTGAGTCCTCAGTGAGGTGGGGGTGGGGGCGGAGCCTGAGCTGTTGATCCTTCATCAGCTCGGAGCTGGGATGTCCGGATAGATGCCCACTCTAAGCGCCTCTCCCTTCTGCCTCTGCCTTCCACTCAGAGCATTAGTGGGTGAAACTTGCTGCCTCCCCATTCTTGCAACTCTGGCCTCCTGTTCCTCATTTTCTATCTGGGGAAGTGACAAAAAAGCATGAAGGAGAGAGAGTGAGACCTCGGCCGGACCCTCAAGACCCTCTGCTCCCTCAAAGCCCTGAGTTTTGTTCCTAGGGAGCATCCCAACCTCTCATCTTTCCCCCACCAGGTTCCACCTGCACATCCTGAAGCCTCCACCCCTGTCCCTTTAGGATCCTCTAGGGTCCTGGGATTACCCCCCCCATTTTCCCCTAGACTCACCTCCCATGCTCCTCCTTGGTTCCTTCTGATTTTTGTACCCTCCACCAGCAAGGAGGAACACCCCAGGAGTTAACAGCAAGTGAAGAATGCAAGAGGCCCCACAGAAACCCCTCCCCCAGCTGGACTTCCCAGCCATCCTCAGTCAGGCAACCCAGGACCAGGGATCCTGCAGAAAACCTGCCCACTTCCATCCAAGTGCCCTGAAGTCCCAGGCCTCCTCACCTCCTGAAGTCAAGCAGTGGGAGAGAAAGGCCTTGAGATTATCGATTCTGACCGGAGTCACCGGGTGCTGCATGGCTGCAGGTGGGCTCCTGTCTCAGAGACCCATCTTCAGGCAGCATCCCTCCTTAGTGTGCCCCTCCAGAGCCAGGAAGCCCCACAGGTACCCAGAGACTCCAGGCCACCTGGGAACCACATCAGCTTTGCTAATACCCCCCTTCGCCCCTTTCTCGGAGTGTATTTACTTCCACTCCCCCTGGGTTGGGGGACCTTGTACGGTGCACCTGTTTTAACTCCTCTACTCCTGCTAGAGCAAGGTGCCAACTGCAGCCTAGTTCTGGGATAATCAGGATGGGAATAGTTGTGAGGGTAGATGGTAAGCTGGGATGACAAGGGATGGGGAAAGATAGAAGAGAAATGGTTGGGGGGGATGGAAGGGGGATCACGAGTCACCCATTTGCCACAAATTAGTGAGAACAAACGAATGAGAAAAGGAAGGGAAAGAGAGAGATGGGATGGAGAGGTAGAGAGGAGACAGAAGGGAGATGGGAGGAGGAGGGACTACATGGAAGAAGAAGGAGAGACCTAGAAAGGGGGAGGAAGGACAAGCCACTAAAAGTTGTGCGGGAGACGCCCCAGCGCTGGCCCGGAGGCCTGGGAGCCCCGGAAAGGCAGGAAACCGGGGAAAACAAGAGGGAGACAGGGAAGGAGATCGGGTCTCCAGGGAAGAGCAGAGAGGGGGAGAGGAGAGGAGGGAGGAGTAGCGGGGATGGAGGAAGCGGGGTAGATAAAGGGAGCAACGGCTGCCGACCCGGAGCGCAGCGACAGGAGAGAGGGAGGGAAGCGGAAATTTAAAAGTGAAGATGCAGATAACGCAGCCTGGAGACGGGAACCCGGGTGGGGGTGGCGTGGGGAGAGGGGAGGCGAGTGGAGCGGTGAGGTGGGGGGGGATGGGTGAGAAGGAGGGAGCCCCCTACCCCCTTGTGGCCCCGGGGGTACCAAGGATTGGGGTACCCCGCCCCAATCCTGTTTGCTCAGAGTCAGGGAGGCGGAAAAGAAATGGGCTCCTGACCCCTGCCAGAGCGCGAGGCCCAGGCCCATCCCCCGCGCGTCTCCCGGGTTGCGAGGTGCGGGGGGCTGCCGGGTGCGCTTGGCTGCCGCGCGGCAAGTCGGAGACTTTATTGCGATGGGGCGATAAGAGGGGCGGGGGCGGGGTCCGGGGGGCCGAGGCTGCAGCTCTTTAATTAAAACGGAAATTGCGGCCCCTGCCCGCGCGGGGGCCCGGAGGGTTCCGAGCAGCCTGGTAGCTGGGAGCATCGCTCCAGGACCCCTCCATCCCCCGCCACACCCGGGCAGCCCCCTCCCGCCAGGCCTTGCTGGACCCAGCGCCTTCTCCCTGTCACCCGCTGTCGCCTCGGGCGGGGATCGGTGCCCCGGAGCGCAAAGCCTGACGCGATCCCCCTCTCCCACCCCCACCCCCACCTCCCACCGCCCAGGCCCTGGCGGCGATGAGACAGAGCGGCGCCTCCCAACCCCTGCTGATCAACATGTACCTGCCAGGTACCAGGGACCAGCCGGGGGCTGGAGGCACCAGGACCCGGGGCGGGAAGTCTGGGCTGGGGCTTGGAAAGAGGATACTGCGGTCCAAGGGAAGGGGGCGCGGTCCAGAGAATCGGATCTCTGGGAGAACTGAGCAGTCTAGGGCGCTGGGAGACCTTAAAGGCAGATGGAGCGCTTTGGGGTTTTAGTGTGAGATTTAGAGGACCTGAAGTGAGCCGACTGGGAGCCTGGGAAGCCAAGAGCGCCAGCTCAGCGGCTGAAAGAGCCTGGCAGGGGGAGCAGAGGTCTACAGTGTGGCAGGGGACTCAGTGCGCATGCAGTGTTGGGAGGTTGTGGTCAGCCGGGAGTCTCCTGTGCACCCTCGTGGCCCCTCACCTCCGTGCTCCGAGCGTTCCCACCAGCCCAGCTTTCCAGGCGCCCTCTCCTCTCCGGTGGGCTCTGCGCGCTCCGGCTCGCTGGCGCAAACCCCGCTCGGCTTTATAAGGCTCCCGCCGGCCCGTTCAGAAAGCGGATTTCCTTTTTCCTGGACGCGTTTCCTGACTTGGGCGTTATGGAGGGGCTCCGCGCGGCGCGCGCCCGGGCCAGGCTCCGGGAGGAGGAGCCGGACGGATCGGGCCCCCAGCCTCGCGCCGGGGAGCCAAGGCACCCCCCTGTTCCCCCTTGAGCCTTGGCCTGGGGCCCTTTCGGGCAAGTCGGCAACCTCCGCCTCGATCCGCCTGATTGTTTTCTCCTGCTGCCACAGATCCCGTCGGAGACGGTCTCTTCAAGGAAGGAAAGAGCCCGGGGTGGGGGCCGCTGAGCCCCGCGGTACAAAAAGGTGAGCTGGCCAACGGGGTGGACGGGCGGAGGCGAAGACAGTGGATCGGGTCCGGGGTACCCACCGCATACGGACAGGCGCCACTGCCGCCTGAACAGAGGGTGGGAGAGATACGCGATGCTGGGCTTTGGGAAGCAGAGGGTCGGGGCATGGTTGTGGGGAGGCTCGGGGTGGGGGGAACATTCATTTGGCCTTTGGCTCCTGCACCTTCTGAGACCCAGGGGTGAACTCGATGGCCAGGGCAGATGAAGATCCTGCCCCACCCCCTTTCAGCTGGGAATGTTTTTCCTGCTGTGGGGCTGGGGCTGAGGTGCTTGGTGTCATTTCCCTACTGGCAGCGGGAGCCCAAGGCAGCGGCACCGCCCAGCAAGGTGACCCGGAGAATTATTCCCTGGCCACTCCAGGCCGACTCACCATTAGCACCAGGGCCAGCACCCACCTGCCCCACTGGCCCATGCCAGGCTCTGTGAGCCAAGCCCTCTGGGCCGTTGCAGTTGATTCCCAGGTTGGCCACCCAGTCTCTGCCGGTGGCTAAATTATCCTCGGTTTTGCCATGTTGGCAGCCGAACCTGGCCGGCCTTCCAGGCCAAGCCTCCCCACAGGTCCCCACCCAGTCGGTACCCTAGATCTCACCAAGTTACCATAACCAGAAAAACAAGGTTGGCAACTGCTTTATCCAAAAGGGAACACAACACCCAACAGGAATGAGCTTCCAAGCCTCTACGCCCCTCAGTACCAGATGCACATTTTAACCCAAATCTTCCCTTGCTTCTGACCCTAAAATTCAACAGTCCTGACCTGGAGCCGGGCAGCTCCTCACCGGGCTGGTGTGGAGGGACTTGGATCAAAATGATGTTGGAGGGCAGCATCTGGGTCCTGAGCGAGTTGTTGAAAAAAGAAGAGTTTCAGCAGGCTCAATTTAAAACAGACAGTTTCGAGGAAAATCCTTTATTCTGAAAGAGTGGGGGGGGAGGGCGGGTAATGCTATCAAGATTTTTCTCCAACTGTCTGATTGAGGCTCCAAGACAGAGAAGCAGGAGTTCTCTCTCACTACCCACTTACCCGGGAAAGCCTCCTGGCCGTTTTTAGCACCCCCCCCCAAATCCAGACGGGGCAGAAGAGTCTGGAGATTAGCCAAAGATGGGAGGAGGCAGGGAGCCAAGCAGAGAGGCTTCCCGGTCTCCTCTCCTCTTCTCAGAGCGGCGCATCACGCCCCCAGGGAACTACGACACCTTGGTACCCTGGGAATCCCGCCTGTTTCGAAAAAAGAGGCCGAACCGGAGTAGCCCCAGCACCAGACGCTGGCAAGGGTGGGGAGACTTCAGAGGCTGCCGTTCCTCTCACGCTTAGGGAGCCACTGTGCCCATTCTTGTCTGATGTGGTACCTCGAGGAAGCCAGCCACCACCTCGTCTCCACCTCGGGCAGGGGGTCCAACTGTATGCCTTGTCCGGTGGCTGGGGTGATCCTGCTGCAGGCCTGCTTCTTCCCTCTGGATCTCTGGACGTGGTCCGGCTGGGATGTGGCAGTCTAACCACCTATGTAGGCTACCCTGTGCGGTTGTGCAGGCTCTGCACCGAGTAAGAGCACTAAGCCGAAGGGCTGATATCCCGCCTTTGCTCACCTCCGAGAGCCCTGTGCGTTGGAGCGCCTCTACCTCTATACAGAGGAGGTGACGCTTCCCTTTCTCACCCCAGTTCTCATAAAGCTGTGCGCCCGCGGGGTTGCGTCCTCCTTAGTGGGAGACTCGTTTCCATTGTGCAAAAGCGCGGTACTGGCTAGGGACGGCTTTGCTGATCAGCGCCTCCCTGGCCAGCCGCCCCAGCTGTGCCCAGTTACACAGCTGGACGTGCCCTTTTCCTCCCTGATATCGGTCCCCACCTCCGACTCGGCGGGGAGGGAGGTCGTTTCCCACCTCACCTCTTCCCCCGCCGCTAGCCTCCCTCATCCCGCCGGTGGCTGACTGCCCCGCTTCCCCACAGGCAGCGGCCAGATCCAGCTGTGGCAGTTTCTGCTGGAGCTGCTGGCTGACCGCGCGAACGCCGGCTGCATCGCGTGGGAGGGTGGCCACGGCGAGTTCAAGCTCACGGACCCAGACGAGGTGGCGCGGCGCTGGGGCGAGCGCAAGAGCAAGCCCAACATGAACTACGACAAGCTGAGCCGCGCGCTGCGCTACTACTATGACAAGAACATCATGAGCAAGGTGCACGGCAAGCGCTACGCCTACCGCTTCGACTTCCAGGGCCTGGCGCAGGCCTGCCAGCCGCCCCCCGCGCACGCTCACGCCGCCGCCGCCGCCGCCGCCGCCGCGGCCGCCGCCGCCCAGGAAGGCGCACTCTACAAGCTGCAGCCCAGCCTGGCCCCACTGCCCTTCCCCGGCCTCTCCAAACTCAACCTCATGGCCGCCTCGGCCGGCGTCGCGCCCGCCGGCTTCTCCTACTGGCCGGGTCCGGGCCCCGCCGCCGCCGCCGCCGCCGCCACCGCCGCGCTCTACCCCAGCCCCGGGTTGCAGCCCCCGTCCGGGCCCTTCGGCGCGGTGGCCGCCGCCTCGCACCTGGGGGGCCATTACCACTAGACGGGGCGGCCGGATGCCCCGTGGCCTCTCCCAGACGCCCAGAGCCTCGCTCAATCCCATCCACATCCCGGAGAGGGGCCGGCGCCTCCGCCGCCGTTCCTTCAACCTCAGATTTTACTCCGCCCGCTGCACCCCCCCGGGGGAAGGGGCCTGTAGTCGCCTCAATCTTCCTTTAACACCGGATTTGCCCCCCGCCTCATCCCGCAACCCCCGAGGGAGGGTGACTGTGCCTGCATTTCCTCTAACCTTCTTCTAGACCTCAGATCCCTGAAAGGGGTTCTCGGGTCTCCCCTGATTTTTCCTCCCCTCCATCTGTACTTCCCTCTGGCTTCTGGAAGCCCCTCCATTATGATCCCTCTCTTATTCCAAATTTTCTCTCTCTCTCTCTCTCTCTCTTTTTTTTGTCCCCCACGGAGCTGCCCCGATTCCAGTATGACCGAGGCCCAGCAGAGTCCACCTTCTCCTCCCCTGGCACCTCAGCGGGCTTGGTAAGGGCCGCGTCTCCCTTGACACTTCTAGGTAGCTTCCGGGCCCCCTTCCTCCCGCCCCCAACTTCCCACAGGACTGCCTTGTGTTTCTATTACCTTCCAGACCTATTAAAGCTCCCAAGCTCCCCACTGCCTCTTCTCTCTGTTCTTAGCTGCACCAAAACCTTGACTGGGGTTGGGGGTGGGTGTGGTTGTGGAAAAGGTCGTGAGACGCCCAGCTCAGGCCTGAGCAGAAAGGCCTGCCAAGGAAAAGCTCGAGAGAATGAGGGCAGGCAGGCTTCGGTGCTACTGGAGGGGAGCGCGGAGCCTCTAATGCATGGGCTCCTGCTGCAGCGCCCCTCCTACCTGGCAGTCGAGCCCAGCCTGCCTCATCCGGCCTTCCACTTGCCCCTTCCCCCTACCCCATCCCAACTTCCCTCCCAACGCGCAGCGGCATGCCACCTTCCCCCATCTCACCCATCCTTACGCAAGTTCCTCACCTCCTCCCAACCTCCACCCCACCTTGTCTCATCTTCACACCATCTCAATCTTTCCTCAGTCCCTCCATTTCATCCCCTTCCCCACCTCTCCTCTCCTCCCCATCCTACCTTCACTCAGACTTTCTCTCTCACTCCCACTCACAAACGCTCCCCTCCCCGGTCCCCCTATCTCCAGCACTATCTTTTCTCTGGATCTGCCTCCTCGTTTTCAGGAGGAGGGAATCTCCCCTTCTGCGCCTGCCGCTCCCCTCCGGGCTTGCGGCTGCAACCTCCTTCTCGCGGGCGGCGCGCGCCCTCTGCTGGTCTCAGGAGGGTAAGCCAGAGCCAGGTTTTGCAGCTAAACTGAGAACCCGACACTTCAGGCCAAACTTGGCTTTCAGAGAGGAGGGCGAAAAGGGGGAACCCTAGCCCTGCACCCCAGGTCCGACCTCGAGAAGTCTGGGAAGTGGGTCATCCTCCTGGCAGGGCCATTTTCCTCACCACCTGAGGCCCTTTGAATACTGTGCCCACCGGGGGCCACGGCTCTTATGCTTTCTCCGTGCCTTTTACAAAACCTGTTGGCAGGAAAACTGCCTTGAACGCGTTCCTTTAGGCGGAAACAACACGGGGGAGGTACTTGAAGTGATAGCCAGAACTCTGAGCTGCACACCAAGGTAAGCTCATTGCTCCCCCTTCTCCATGGTCCTAGTGTTTCTTTCCCAGGAGCCATATCTCTTCTGGACCAAAGGTTCCTCGCTAGTTGGTGGGAGAGTGCCTGGGTTCCCACAAGGCAGTTGAGATTTCCCTGTGCCCCATGGGCCGGAAGGGAAAATGCAGGGGGAAGGCAGGAGAACTAAGTGCAGGGAGGGTCTGAATGCCCCTTCCCAAAGGGAATGAAATCATCGAGGTCCACCTAGGGAAAGAGTCTTTACTTCTTTTCATTTCATCTTCACTTTATTTTTTTTCTGGTTTTCCAAATAACACACTCAGCATAGAAAATTTGGAAAATACACAATAAGGGCTCCATGAAATATTAGTTGAATTAAGCATGTAATGAAACATGGGGAAAAGTCACCTACAGTCTCATTACACAAAGGCCACTATTTATAATGCTTTGTCTTAATCTCCTTTTTTCTCTGTGCTCTTTGGAATTGAATGGTACCCTGCTTTAGTCCCTTAACATTCTGGTATCAGCATGGTCCATGCCGTTGTTATGCTCTCTAGACTTCATGGGGTAAGAAGGTGTGGAAACATGTATTCCAAGGAGCAGATGGCCAGGGGAGGAATCCAGCCTGGTGAGGGCCTCAGGGAATTAGAGGGAGAGGCAAAGGGCCTCTTTGCAGGGGGTAGAAGTTGGGAGGGAGAAAGAATGCACTGGGGAGACAGACCAGGTTCCAGAAAGATCTGGGCTGCTAAGAATTGTGGGTTGAATGTAAAAAGGTGAAATTTCCTGGCAAGAAGTGTGAGGTCCTGTACTTAGATCTCTAAAGGCTAGAGTGTGAGACATGCAAGGGTGGTGCTCTGTAGAGCCTATGTGTAAATTAGTGGTGTCTTAGTTAACACAATGTTACACGGGAGCCTGTATGGTAAATGCAGAAAAAACCATTGTGATCTGAGGACACACTGATGCAGCTATGGCACTCTAGGATGCAGGAAATGATCCACTTGCTATAATGATTGTGCCCCCAGCATATTGTACACAGTGTTAGATAACACTTTCAGGAGAAGACCAAACAGACAGAATAGTGGACCCAGGAAGTGAGGAGGAGCGATGCTGGAAAACCAGCCACGGGAGATGTGGTCTGGAAAATCATAGTGGGGAAAGAGGCATGGGAGCTGTCCTCAGTTATTCAAAGAGATGTCCTGTGGCAGAGCACCTGGATGCGTGTACTGGGACACACGGTAGAAAACTACAGTGAGACATATATGTCAGCCTGATCTAATGGAGAACCTTCTGCTATGGACCATGATGAGGAGTGCTTTGTCACTGGAGTGTTCAGCAGACCCTTCCTTGGCGGTTGAGAGGGGAGGTGTACTAGGTGACTTCAACCTTGAGACTCTTGAAGTCCTGTGAGTGAGTTGGTAAAGGAGGGATTTAGACATCGTTGGGAAGCTGGGGGAGGTCTTGTTAGATTAGGGGGGTCTTCTTACCTGTGATATCACATCCTTAAAGCTCACATTGCCCCTCTGTTCTTTCCTGCACGAAGAGCCAATTTAGGAAGCTGATATATAGGACTGGGCATTGGAAAACCCGAGTTCTGGTCCCAGATTGTCAACTGACTTGCTAGTTAACCTTCAGATAATTCTGGGATTCCATTCACTGTGGTCTTGGGTTGACTCTACTCCACCCAAACCCTGATGAAGCCACACTCTTACCACACTCAGCTTCCTGTGATCCAGGCCTGTCCTCATTGACCCTTAACCTCTTGGTCCTTGGCTCCCCAAGATATTGATCCCACCATTGCTTCTCTCTCCCAATCCAGGGTCCAGCCCCTCTCTCATTCCCTGAAGGTCTGAGCCTTTTCTCTATCTCTTCACTCATGTCATTGGTGAAAATATGGCTCACGTCCCCAACCCTTGCCACGTGCTTGCACGACAGAGTTTACAGAACACTTTCACATCCATTGTTTTATTGATCCCCTCCAGGGTCATGGAGGAAGATAGGGCAGGGATTGCTTTATCCACTTGGAGGATGAGTAAACCAAAGCCCAAGATGTTAAAAAACTTGGCCAAAGTCTCAGGGCTTGTTCTAGGACCTGTGCCTCTGGTTCCTCACCAGGCCTTTTCCCAGTGCTCGGAGTGGTTTCTCCATCGTCCCAAGTGGCCTTGGTCACTGTGTTTGTAGGATCACTCCCCCGCCCTCCCGGGATTACACAGACCCGTGTGTCCTCCAGTAACGTGTGCTCCTTGTGACCAAGCTCCACTTGCCGTCATTTGCAGATGGAATCAGAAGTCCAGCTAGCATGCTGTGTGAGGACATCCATGCCCACACACTGCCCTAGACCTGCACAGCCACAGAGAAATGATATCACCTAGGGCACCGAGGCTTACAAGGCATTTTCTCATACATAAGCCCATGTGACCATAGACAGACATCAAAATGCATTAGATCTCACTGTGATGTGCTTTTCTCAGAGCCTTCTGCTTTTTCGGCCTTCATTTTCCCTTCAATGTGTCTTTGAAATGCACTTAACTTGTTCCTCAACCTCTTTTTATAATTCACATCAAGTAGACCTGCTGGTAATAAAAATGTGCCCTACCATTCATTGAACCTGACTCTGCGCCAGGCTCTGCCCTGTGCTAATGCTTTACCTGTGGTCTCTCCTTTGACTTCGCCACACCTTACCAGGTGGGGATGGTTTCAGATGAGGAAACTGAGGCTTGGAGAAGTTAAGTGACTGGTTCAGCCTGTGACCCCAGAGCTCAAGTCCTCACCCATCACACCAGATCCCCTCTCACTGGGCCTTCCTGGAAAGCTTCTTCATGTGGATGTGACCTGCAGACTACCCATTGCAGACATACTCCATCTAATTGTCTAGTCGTAGCAGAAAATGACAGGTTATAATGGACATATTGATGACTTGTCTTACGCATGTCTTTAGTTAGTTAGTGCCTCTGTCTGATTTTAAAAAAAAAATCAGACTGTTCTGTTGCCCCACTGTCTTTTGCAAGCCTTCACTTTCCTAACTGTGCTCCTACAACCTTTGAGTAGATCACTGTACTCTAGGGTGTGGCTGAGGGTCTGACTACAACTTGACTTTGGTGGCAATTCCTACATCAGTTTGGTCAGCAAGATTTTCCCCTGACCCTCCTCTTTCCTGGGATGGTGGGTCTTGAGGCAAGTGGCCCAATGTCCCATTGACTGTAACTTTTTCTATTTCTGAGAATTCTCTCCTACTGGATCTTCTTTGCTATTTCCTCCTTTCCTTTCTTTGTAAACAAAAGGCATGATGGTTAAGTGCAAGGGCTCTGGGGCTGGACATCCTAGGTTCAAGTGCTGGCTCTGTTACTTACTAGCTGCGTGACCTCGAGCAATTTACTTACTTCTTTGTGCCTCAATTACTCCATCCGTAAAATGGATATGATAATAACAGAACCTACCTCATAGGGTTGAAAGAATACATGATTATATAAGTACCTTTGTACACATATCAGTGTTTTCTATTATTAGACAAACAAATAAAACAACCCCAAACAAAGCAAGCACCTGCCTCTTCCCCTCCAGTCCCAATCAGACGCCCTCCACGTGTCCTGGGAAGGATCTTGAGTGGCTACATCCACTTTTCTAAGCCAGTCACCCACCTGGTGAGCTTCACCAAGAACCAGCCTCTTGACTGGTTATGTGGCCACAACCATCACATGGGCCAGCCTCCTATACTCCGTGCATCCTCCATGTCTTTACGGGGTAACTGGAGAACGTACTGAATTGAAAATGATAGGATCTCAGCTAGTTACCAGCCGTGTGACTTTGGGAATATGGCCCCACCACTCAGAGAATTCATTTTCTCCTTTAAAATATGGATAATTGTAATGCTTACTTCCTATGGTTAGTATGTGGATTAAATAAAAATAGTATTAGCAATAGCGCTTAACACACTTCTCACACTCTATGACACATTTAATAATATCCTAAAATTTTTCTCAAAACGACAGACACAGCTAGCTCAACCCCCCTCCCCACCCCAAGCTGCATGCTCCTCACTTCCTGTAGTGGAGTTGTCATTGGGAAGTGATTGCCCAGCCAGGGACTAATTTTCCAGCCCTCCTTGCATCTTGGTGGGAGCCATGTGCCTTGTTTTTGCCAACAGAATATGAATGAAAATGATAGTATGTGTTGCTCCTAGGCCAAAACATTTGGAAATGGATGTGCCTTCTCCATACTCTCTTATTCCCTTTCTGCCACCTGGATTTAGAGGACGACTAGTTCCTTAGAGATGGCAGAGCTCCATTATGAAAGGATCCATCATAGAGAGAGAAATCACTCATCCACATGCATTGGACTATTACATTTAATTTGGAGGTTTCCTTTTAACAGCAACAAACATTACCATAACTAATACTCAAATCACATTTAATCCTTACAACAATCCTCCGATATAGACATGATGATTTCCCTGATTTTATGATGAGAAAACTGAGGCACCGAGAGGTTAAGTCTAGAGTCACATGGTGAGAAAGGGCAGAGCAGAGTCTGAACCCAGTCTGACTTCAGAGGCAGTGAGTTCTTTTAACCACTAAGGATGTGAAAGAGCTTTATACATTAAAGTGTCCTAGAAGTAATAACAAAGGCTAATACTTATTGAACACTTGTGTGTCAGGCACTATTGAAAGAGCTTTACATTCATTTAATCCTCACAACCTTTTGGAGTTGGGTCTAGTATTATTCCCATTCTATAGATGAGGAAAACTGAGGCACAAAATATTAAATAAGTTGGTTGGAATCACAGTGCTGCTAAATGGTAGCAAGGTGATTCAACCCCAGCAGCCCAGTTTTCACTCCCTTCCCCATCCCTTATTCCCTTGATCATCTCTCATGGAGGAATGAGCAGATTTTGAGATTCTGAGAAGCCCAGGAAGTGGCAGGACTATTTCCCCAAATCTCAGCCCAACCCCAGGCTAGGTTCCCAATTCCAGTGCTCACCTGGGTTCCAGACAAATAACAGAGTGAGAAATACATTTTAGAAGTCTTGTAGCCAATGTGACCCTTGCATTTATCTCAGATGGCATGATGGAGTAGAGGGAGCCCAGATGGACATGGATTCAAACCCAACCTCTGTCTACTCCCTGTAGGAATGAGAAGGCTACTTTCTCTGAGCCTCAGTGGCCTCATCTATAAAATGGAAATGCTGATTATACCCACCCTGTTGGTTTGCTGCAAGGGCAGAGTATGTGCCTAAAGATTCCAGCTTGGAGGACTGCTCCAAAAATGTCATCCCCCCAGCACTGACCAGCCCAGAACAGACACCTGCCCTGGGAGCTCAAACCACCTCGCCCAGTCTAATCCCCCAACACTGCATCCCACTTCTCCTTCCATGAGTCGGAGAAGCTCCTTCCTTGAGATTCTGTGAGGTTGTGGGAGGAGGAAGTAGCAGAGGAAGGCTGGAAGGCCAGACCCTGGGTTCCTTTTTCTGGAAGAGGAGACCAAGTTGCTTAGCAACACAGCAGAAGTTGTCAGGGAGGCTCCATGCAGGGCTATCCTTTATCATCCTGCAACATGGAGAGATCTGGGGATACACTAGACGGGGAGATGAGTGGGGAAAGTAGGGAAGAGTCCGAGGCTCTGATGGTAACCTCTGGGCTTCATTCTCCTTTCCTATGATCACCTTCCCAATTCTCCAACTCTTTCCCCTTGGTTTTCTACCTTTGACACACAGAGGCAGAGAGACAAGTTCTAGGGTCCATCCTGTACACACATCTGTCCATTGGCCATGTCCGTAACCATGTGCCTAAGGGCCAGATTCAGGACCACCTTATATGTATATTGTGCTTTACAGTTTACAAAGCACATCCATATATGTGATTTCACCATATACAACAGCCTCTTTAATTCCTGTATGACAGACGAGGGAAAAAAGTCTGAAGGTCCCACCGTGAGGAAAGAGCAGGGCCCAGATTTGCTGCAAGTCTCAGCATATTTCCACTACATGTCGTAGCATGGATGTCAGTACAGGCTTTGGCATAATGTCGTGCCTGCTATTCCATGTCCTCACAGTTTGAAGATTCTTCATGCCTAGTGTCCTAAGGTGCCCTCAAGATGCACCTTTCTCCACCCTTCATCACAAAGCAGGTGAGATGAGGAGGCAGGTTCAGCTGTTCTTCCCTGCTGGGGCAGGGGGATCCCTGGAGTGGGGAGTCCCAAGAGAAGCCTAGTCTCCTGGCCCAAATGCCTAGACTCAGGAATGCTGCTGTGCTGGGCCAGGCTGGCACAAGTATCTACCACCAGCAGCTGAAGCAAGTCCCCTGGCTGGCATCCCAGAAAGAGGCATGTGGGTCCCACTAGGGCCGAGGCCTGGCAGCAAGGAGTAAACACATGTCACCCAGGTCACAGATTGCTCATGGGAGGCCCAGACCTCTAGGACTCCCTACTGCCTCAAGGGCCAGCAGAGCTGGTCAGAGCAGCTCAGGGCTCCATTCTGGACTTTGTCTTGGTCCCTTAATTCCTCTGTCAAAATTTATTAATAGTCTGACTACCATAGCAATGGTAGCTACCCCAACAAAAATAATATTGTCATTCTTATTATAGCCATTTGATAAGACACCACAAATCTGAGATTCTTGTTTCCATCTGAAAGATGAGAAAACTGAAATTCAGAGAGGTTGAATAACTGTCTTACAGCAACAGCTAGTAAATGTAGAGTAGGGACTCAAACCTCTGACTCCTAGTCTTTTGTTCTGTACATCACGTCACACTGCCTTTAAATGTCAGGGGGACAAAGGAGTCCCAGAGGGACATTCAGCCACCCTATCCTCTATCCCCAAATTGCACATGCCCAGGACCTTGTAGGCCACATGGCTCAGCTGGTGTTTCACGTAGAACAGACAATTTGAATAATTATTTTGATTAAAGTTTTATCAACTTCCAAAAAATGATTTGAGATGACTTACTATATAGCAGTATACACAAAACAGGATATTCAGTTTTAAAAGATGAAAAAGCAACTGGTGAAATATGAGAAGCATTCCCATAAGTCAGGGACAAAGCAAGGATGTCTTCTTTATCCTTTCTAACCTTGTCATCATTGCTACCACTGAACATTCTACTGGAGGTCCTAGTCGACACAATAAGACAAGAAAAGTTATCTGTTTTACACTAATATTGAAAAGGAAAAAGTCACAATGTCTTAGTTTGCAGACAATATGACTGCCTACCTAGAAAATCCAAGAGATTCAACAGGAAATCAATTAGAACTAATGATTCTAATGTTAACACACAAAAGGTTAACACACAAGGTTACTACAAAAAAAAATATGTTTTTTCCATAACTGTGTAGAAATAAGGAAAAGAATTGGAAATAACAGATTCACAAGAGCAATAAAAATATACTCCCAGGTAATCCTAATGAAAAACATGGGAACTATCTAAATGAAAAAAAAACTATAAATCTTCACTAAGGAACATAAAAGAAGACCAGACTAAATGGAACACTTAGCATGTTCCTGGGTGGAATGACTCAATATTGCAAAATGTCAGGTCTGTCCAAACTGATCTATAAAGTGATACAGTCCCAATCCAAGTCCCAAAGGAATTTTATGGAAACTGACAGACTTGGCTTTAAAGTTCTTCTGGACTATGTATTTAAAAATAACCAAGGCAGTTTTAGCAAAAGAACAATGAGCATACTGCAGAGCTACAGTTATTAAAGATGTGGTTTGTCACAGCTGTAGTCAAGTAGACCAATGGAATCCAATAGAACCTTGAAACAGACCCATGTATATGTGGAAATTTCATAAAAGATAGAGATGGCATTCTCTGGAAGAAAAGCAAGACAGTTCAAAAGTTGGTGCAACCTGTTACTCATTTTGGGAAAATACTTATATCTCTACTTCTCACCACATACAAAAATAAATTCCAAAATAAATTAAAGAATGAAATAAAGACTCTATAAAAGTACCAGAATAAAATTAAAAAATGAAACAAATCCTAATCTCCAAACCCAGCATAAAACAAGAACATTCAGAAAGAAAGGAGAAATAGCAAACGTCTGGGAGGAGTTGGTTACCACGGCTGTGTCCTAAAGATATATATTTAATTGTATACTTATTGACAACCAAAGGCAAACATGGAAACTGTCACTATTTTAGTTCATTTATCCATTTCCCATTTATTGAGATCTACTAAGTGTCAGGCACTGTGTTAATTCTCATTGTTTAAAGAAAAGATATGAATAAGTTAGTGTGACGAGGAAAAGTTCCCCTAGCTTTATTGTTTGGATAAGGGACAATGGGTCTTCTTCGACAGCTATGCAAAAGATAGAGAAGTATTCTTTAAATGGTCTTGGTCCTCGTAAGAGTGTATACATGTGTGTGCCCATGTGCATGTACTATACGTGTGCTGTGCGTGTACACACACACACACACACACACACACATGCCTGTTGGGATAGATAGGTGTCTCACTTCCCTTGTCCATCAAGGGACATTCTTAAATCCTAGGGATTTGGAAATAGCTTGAGGAGAGGGAAGGGAATAAAGAGACTTTGGAGACATGTGAAAGGAGGACAGGGCTGTAGATGTGTGTTTCTCCCTTTCCAGCTTTTCCAGACACTCACTGCCTAGCCTCACTTTTTTCCTTTTCGGCTGTGCCACGCAGCTTGCAAGATTACAGAATCTTAGTTCCCCAACCAGGAATCAAACCCCAGCCCATGGCAATGAAAGAGCCGAGTCCTAACCACTGGACCACCAGGGAATTCCCCCTTCCTTTCATTTTTTTTTTCTCTTCTTTCTTTTTATCTCTTTTTCTTTCTTTACAATTTTCCTTCTTTTTTTTTTAGGTACTGACAATAGTTTAATTTATTGTACTTAACTAAAAAGCTCAGAAAAGAATTAAGAAGAGATCATTAAAGCTGATCATTTAAAATCCCACCACTGAGGTGGATGGACCTCGAGTCTGTCATACAGAGTGAAGTAAGTCAGAAAGAGAAAAACAAATACCGTATGCTAACACATATATATGGAATCTTAAAAAAAAAAAAAAAGGTCATGAAGAACCTAAGGGCAAGATGGGAATAAAGAGGCAGACCTACTAGAGAATGGACTTGAGGACACAGGGAGGGGGAAGGGTAAGCTGGGACAAAGTGAGAGAGTGGTAGTGTATATATAGACATATATACACTACCAAATGTAAAATTGATAGCTAGTGGGAAGCAGCTGCATAGCACAGGGAGATCCGCTCGGTGCTTTGTGACCAGCTAGAAGGGTGGGATAGGGAAAGTGGGAGGGAGGGAGACGCAAGAGGGAAGAGATATGGGGATATAAGTATAAGTATAACTGATTCACTTTGTTATAAAGCAGAAACTAACCAGTGTAAAGCAATTATACTCCAATAAAAACATTAAAAAATAAAATAAAATAAAATCCCACCACTTAGTGAGAACAACCATTAACATTTTACTAAACATCCTAAAAGTTTGTGTTTCTGCATACACACACACACACAAACATACACACAGATTCAGTATATATCTATAGTGACTGTTTACTGCCAGGTGCAGGGAATCTAGCAGTGAACAAGATAGGCCTTTTATTGACAGGATACAAAATAAATAACAAAAAATTATCAGGTGGGGACAAATGTCGTGGAGAAATCCATCAGGGGTATGTGATGAAGGGTGACTGTGGGGAGGCTGAGATGAATTCATCAGGAAGAGGTGGCTGTTAAACTGAGATCTGAATGACAGGAAGAGGACAGTTATTTAAAGGCCTCTCTCTCCTTACAAAAATGGGACCACATTATATTGTTTTCAACCCGCTATTTTCACTTTGTCATGGTCATTTTTAATATAGATTAGTGTATCATTTTTTAATTTTTATTATTATTTTTTTTTTGCGGTACGCGGGCCTCTCACTGTTGTGGCCTCTCCCGTTGCGGAGCACAGGCTCCGGACGCGCAGGCTCAGCGGCCATGGCTCACGGGCCCAGCCGCTCCGCGGCATGTGGGATCCTCCCGGTCCGGGGCACGAACCTGCGTCCCCTGCATCGGCAGGCAGACTCTCAACCACTGCGCCACCAGGGAAGCCCTATGTATCATTTTTAGTGGTCCATAATAGCCCAAAGAATATTGCTTTGTCTCAATTTACTTAATCTCCTACTAATGCATGCGAAGTTTTATTATTATAAACAATGTCATGATAAGTATCCTTGCGTCAGGTTTTTTCCCAATTACCTCCTCAGGGCAAATTTCTGGAAATGTGGTGGTTGGGACTAAGAGCTCACTGCCTTCCACAGTTTGAGCCACAGCCAAGTAGCTCTGCAAAAAGACTCCACTAACATATATGTCTACAACGGTGTGAGAAAGTGCACATTTCCCCATGTTTTTATCATGGCTGGTATTTTCCATTTTTATAATCTTTGCTGGTATAAGAGATGCAATATCCCACTACAGTTTTGACTTGAATTTCTTTGGTCAAGAGTGAAGTCAAGTATGTTTTTATGTGTTTATTGATTATTTACATCTTTGTGTGAAGTACTCTTCATAGTTTTAACTAATTTTCTATGGAAAATATATTGTGTTGCAAATATGTTCTCTCATCTTGTCATTTGTTTTTCAATCTTGTTTATGGTTGTTCTTTTTCTCTATTTCTCTAACATTCAAAAGCTTAAATGGAGTCAGATGAATCAATCTTTTTCTTTAAGCTCTATCTCTAAAAAGATGTTCTCCACTCAACCCAAGACGCAATATTACTACTACTACTAATAATAATACAGGTACTCTTCGAGTATTTTTATTTAATATTTGACTACTGTCACATACTAATTACTATTTTCTAGTTATGCAGATAACTTACTAATACATTTTTATCGTAAAAAAGTTAAACACCACAGATAAGGCAAAAGTTCCCTAGACAACATCAATCCCAGTTCCTTCCCAGAAGTCACTTAAGAGTAATGTGTGTCTTTCTTGAGCTTCTATTTTTCATACACACACACACACACACACACACACAAATTATAGTTTGATTTGTTTTGCTTTTGCATAAATGATATTGTACTGTGTGTGTTGTTATGCAACTTCTAATGATACTACATGTTTTGGAGATCTTTCATGTCAGTATAATACATAATACAGTCCAATCCACTCTTTTAAACTGAATACTGTAGTATTTAGTAATTTGAATGTATCAAAGTTTTTAAAATTTCTAACCTATTGGTGGATATTTAGGTTGACTTCAATTTATCTTTCTCTAAACAATAATACAATAAAAAATCTTTATCATGCCTCTTTATATGTTTAAGTATTTCTCTAGGGTCAATATTAGAAACTGGAATTCCAGAGTAGAAAAGTATGTGCACTTAGATCTCTAATAGACACTTCCAAATTGTTCTCTCTTCTAACACTTTTATAGTTTTTTTTCTTTAAGTCTTTTTAATCAATTTGGAACTTATTTGGGGGTAAAGAATCAGGAAGTATTGACATTTTTTCTTCATATAAATGACTATCCAATTGTTCCAAAACCATTTCCTGACTAATCCATCTTTTCCCAGTGGATTTGAAATGGTGCCTTTATCATATATTAAATTCCCACGTATGCTTGAGTTTAGTTTTGGATTATCTATTCTGTTCTACTGGTATGTCTATTCCTGTATCAGTGCCTTATGTTTTAGCTACCTTAGCTCTATAGGGCAAGCCTTCCATCATTACTCTTCTTTCTTATGTTTTTCTTCATATTCTGTGTTTTTCTGGGATAATATGTAAATTATTTTTTAAAAGGAGTAAAATGTAGAAAGGTTATAAAGAAATACGTCTTTCCCTGTTTACATTGTTCAACACCCCTCCATCCTTTTAGGTTGTCATATATAAAAATGCACACAGAGAGACTAATTTTATATTTTATGGGCTTGAAGCTAAATGTCAGTCACAGGACACGATGATCAAGGGGTATAAAGTAATGGGGGTGGGGGGGGAAGTCGTAAAAGGGGAGTAACTTCGGTGCGCAGTATCGCCAAGTAGAAAGAGAACTTGGGAGCAGCTAATTGCTAAATAAATAGAACCCAGGGGAAAAGAAACCCCCTGAAGGCCCAAACTGGATAGGGAGAATTTTAAGCCAGAAACTAAGAGGTTAAATCTGAATGCCCAGAAAAAAAAGGAAGGTTGAGTGCTGGAGTAAAACGTCGGGTCAGCCAGCCTGCGAGTGAAAAAGAGAGACTGCTTCTGAAAACCTCATTAGTGTATTAAACTCAGGTCAAAGGAACTTGAATCCTGAGACTGTGCTCTGCAGTTTATCTATCTTATACCCAACCTTTCATCTCACTGAACTAAAACTATTTTTCTATCCCTCAATTACACACCTAACGTGTGTGGCTATAGATGACCTTCTTGTTGGATGTCTGGCAAGGTGCTGAGAGGAAAGGGAATGGTCTTAATAAAGGTCTTTAAAGTGTTAACTCCTGCTGTCTTGAGGCCACTCATGGTAAGTGTTGTTTACGATGTATGAAGGGGTCAGGAGTAGCACCTAAAGTGGGGCACATTAAGAAGGTCAGGCCCCCAAACCTGGCTGCCAGATGTCCCTGGTCACGGTGGCATGGTCGGAGGGACTGCTTTGGCAGCCCCTGTAGTAGAAATCTTCTGGAGATGCCCATCTGAGTGCCTGAGGCAGAGTCCCAGTGGGTAGAGGCCACAGGATGTCCCCTTGGATACTGCCAGATTCTCTGGTTGCTGGGCACCGTGCCTGGCAGGCAAAGCAGTTACCATGACAACCACTCCCCCCCACACACACACGTCTGCGATTTTTGGTATATCTCCTTTCCCATTAAGTGCCAACGTATTCCAGGGTTCCAGAGACAGGCAAACATAGCTCTCAGGACAGAATGTCCTCTGCTCCAGGAAGTGGGGGAGGGAAGGAAAGTGGAGATGTGTATATGTTATGATTGAATGAAACTTCATCAGTATAAATGCATATGTACGTGCTTATGTGTTAAAATGTGTTGTATATCAATGTATGTACCATGCAAATGGTCAGATCACCATTTATCTGCCCATTTGCTTTCCCGCTTCCCTCCCCTCTCTGCTGTCCCTGTGTTGGGAGAGTCACCTCTGCCCTTTGCTGAGGGGAAATGCTGAGTCATATGGCTCCAGCTGGGTTTCTGTCTCCTAACCTCCATCTCCATTCTTTCCTCAGTCCATCCCTCCCTCATCCCTGCTGGACCCTCTCTAAAGCTCTGGGCCCTCTTCACCACCTCCCTCCTAGGCCTGGACTCACTTTCCCAGAGGTTCACTTCTGGACAATAAAGAGAAGGCACTGCACTCTGTTTTTGCATTTACTCCCTTCGCACTTTGCCTTCTCAGAAGACTGTTCTGAGTCCTCCTCCTTATGACTGCCTTCTCCCTGATAAAACAGGAGTCTGACCAAGTTTGACCCAGGAGGCTAATTCTTCCATGTATTCATGCTGATCCTCCTCCAGTCCCTCACCCCCTAATCGGATTACGGCACTGTTTCATGCCTTGGGCCATGGCAAGGAAAGTGCGATTTAATTTGACATCACGCACTGAGGCTTTTTTCTCATTCTAGCTCTCCAAGTGCCAGAGCACAGGTTCTTGGAGGCGCGGGCGCGCGCGCGTGTGTGTCTGTGTGTGTGCGCGTGCGCGAGAGCAGTAGCAGGAGAGTGTTGAGTATACGCATTCAGGGGCAGAATCTAGAGGCCCCTCCCTCCAAGGGCAGGATGTTTGGGGGTCTCTGTAGGTTCTCGGGTCTCTTTCCCATCCCCATTAGGCTCTTCTAACACAGAAATCCCAATCAAATAGCCTCGCTAACTAGTTCCAAATAAGGCGGACCAGGATTGCTCTCCTCCCCAACCGCCCCGCCAGAGGTGAGAGAGTGGAAAGGGGGCCCCGCCCGCTCAGTCTGGTTACTATGGCGACAGCCTCGGGGTGACCCGAGTGCTCCGCCCTCTCTCCTCCCAAACCTAGAAAGATGACGGCACCGCGCTGACTGCGCCAAATTCCAGCCAATGGGCGGCTGCTCCCGCCTTCCCTTCCTCCAGCTCTCCCCACCTCCCCCCGGGAACTCGATTCACAAATCTGGACTGGGGATTTCCGGCTCCAGGCCGGGGAGGGGGGGGGGGCGGGGAAAGGGCGCTGGGCCGAGGCCGGGGGAAAGTCGAGGTCTGTCCTCCTAGGAGGGCAAGTAGAAGCCGGCATTCCTGGGTTCTTGGCCCAGAGTCCCGTAACCTGCCACCAGAAATGGATCACACCCTACTCCCAAATTATCCGGAAAACCTAACTGAGGCCGAGTCTGCAAATCCTCCTGCCCCTGCAAGCCCTCACCCAGCCCGAGCACGCCCGTCAGTACCACGGACAGCGAACCAGGACCTTTTCTTGGCGGGTCGCGCCCGCTTCTCTCTCCGAATCCTTGAGGTCTCCGTGGAGACCAGGGTCAGAGACGCCAGCGCTCCAATGGAGCCAGGCCTCCTTGGGCCAATGAAATAGTGAATGGGGCGCTTAGCTATGTGGTTAAGAAGGCAATGGGGACCAAAGAGGAATTTCAGGCCAAATAGCTTATTTTTCTTCTTTCAACCCCAAAGAATGGCTCCTGTCTTCCAGGCTGCCTGTGTACTAGCCTCCCTGGGGATAAAGGGCCAGGGCTGAATCTCAAACAGGGTTGGACCTCCCAAAGCTGCCCTGGGTGGGCGTGTGACTGAAACAGCTTTGAAGCAGCCCTATGGGGGGGCGGAAGCGTATGGGGCTAAGTGTGACATTCAGGCCCCACCTGAGAGTGGTGAAGACAGACTTAGGCCTGACTGGACTCTTGACAGGATGAATGGCAGGGAGAGATGGAGAAGGAAGAGAAAAGCAGCAACAACAAGTAGCTGGTGCTGCCTCAATGAGCCACTTTGTAAAAGGGGAACAACTTCTGACGTTCTCATCACTTATTCCCTAAATGGCCTGGGTATTAATGAGTAGGTAGGTCGGAAAAGATGAAGGCGGGGGTGGGGGGAGCAGGGGAGCAGGAATTCGGCTTCACCACCAGGCCCCATTCTGTGGCTCCCTCACTTTACTCTCTGTAAAATGGAAGCCATTGGGGGGAGGGGGAAGGAAGACAGTAGCAGTTCTCAGGGACTCGACCTTCCGCACTAGACCCATGGGGGCCCTCCTGCCCTGCCTGTGACAGTTCCACTCCCGCTCCCTCCCTCCCAGGGCCCAAAAAAAGGCTGGCGCAAAAACATCTGCAGGCGCTTCCAGCGCTTTATAGTTCTCTCCCGAACAGAAGGACAGACAGACAATGCGGCCCGCACCGTCGGCCCGCATCATTGGCACCTTGGACACGGCACCAGGCCCAACCCAGTCCCTGGTACCCTCCCGGGAGAATTCTGGTCCGGCCTCAGATCAGCACCTCAGACAGCTCCCGGCCCAACCCGCCCCTCCCCCCTCCCTCCAGAAACAATCAAATAAATTAAAAGGAGTGGGGGTGGAGGGGGAAACAAAAACACCTAAGGATAAGGAAGAGGGGTGCCCCTCCCTCAGAGTAAGAAGAGTTTTCTGTCTCCTCCCACCCTTCGGCTGAGGCGCCGCCGCCGCCGCCGCCAGGGTGACCTCCTAGGTTCATTTTTTCCCCAAACCTCAGTCTCCTGAAGCTGGCATCCCCCTCCCACTATCTCCCGGCATGCAACACGTTGGAAAAGGTAGGGAGAGGTGGTTGGGGGTGGGGCGAAGGACCATCCTGGTGGTTGTCTGGGCTCCTGGGGCTGCAGTGTCTCGCAGTACCTCAGCCGATCCAAATTAAGAACTAATATTCCCTTTGGCCTGGGGAAGAGAGTACAGGGGCTCAGTTGGGGGAAGAAATGCAAGCTAACACAGGCGGAGGGGGGAAGGCAGACAGGAGGGAAGATGGTGACACATGCCAGGAGCGAGGAAAAAGAAAAGAAGGGGAGATGGGGACACAGGTGCAGAAAGATAAACGGGGCAATGAGAGATAGGTAGGGGGTAAGATGGAGACGGAAATACACACCCAAAGAATGGAAAATGGAAAGGCAAGGAGGAAGTTGGGAAGGCAGAAGATGAAGGAAGGAGGGAAGGTGAAAATACAGGAAGGAGATGAAGAAATGGACAAATCCGAGGGAGATGAACTTACAGACACAGAGAAGGGAAGGGGGAGACCCGGGTAGAATTGGAGAGATGGGGGCGCAGACAGATAGAAAGGGTGAGGTTGGGGGTTCCCCTCCCGCGCTCATCCCCCACCCCCACCCTGCGCCCAGCAAATCCAGATGCCGCGGCCTCTGGCATCCTGGCCTCCACCTTCCCCTGCGGGACAGGGGCGGCTCCTCCTCCGGCCACGGCGCGGAGCGGCGGTAACAGCGGCGGCGTCTTGATGGTCCCGGGGGCTCCGAGTGTGTGTCAGGGGTTGGGGCGGGGGGTGGGCGCGGCCCTTGGGTATCCCTAGCGGTCCAGGTTCATAGTCCAGTGCTTGGCTCCAGTCGCGCAGCTGTCCCTGGCGGCCGAGGAGGAGGAGGCCGCGGGCGCTCCCCCGCTGGGAGGACCCCCGGCGCCGGCAGCGGCCTCGCCCTCGTTCTTGAGGTCTTGGAAGACCTGCGTGAAGAAGTGGGGGTCGGCGTTGAGCCGCAGCATTTGCGGACTGAGCCGCTGGATGAGGCGCAGGCAGCGTTGCCAGAAGCGCTCCTTGTCGGGCTCCACGAGGAAGGGCTTGAGCGGGTAGGAGATCTCGTTGCCCATGTAGGAGTAGGCGAGGTAGAGGCAGGTGAGGAAGGCAGCCTGCAGCTCGGCGGCCGACGCCAGCTCATCCCCGCGCAGCGACTCGCGGCACAGCAGGTACACGAACACCAGGTTGGCGGGCGTAATGAAGGCCTGGTCTTGCCAGCCCTGCAGCAGCAGCGAGCGGTCCACTCCGCGGAACCAGCCCACCAGCTCGCCTGGGCTTAGCTCCTTGAGACGGTAGCAGCGTCGGCACACGAAGTCGCCCAGGCAGCGCAGCAGCTCTCCCGTAGACGCCTGCACGATGACCCGCCGCGGCGAGCCGCCAGGTACCGGCGGCGCCGCCTGCGGGGCTGGGGGCGGCGGCGGCGGCGGTTTCCCTCCACCGGAGCCTGGAGGTGGGGCGACGGCGCTGCCCCCCGACGGCGGCTCGCAGGTGGCGGCGGCCGCGGGCACGGTGGGCACGGGCACCGCCAGGGGCTTGGCGGCGCCGCCGCCGTCGGGGGGGTCCCGACCCTTGCGGAGAAGGTTCTCGCGGTTGCGTTGCTGGACCAGGGAGTCCGCGCCGGTGGACGCCGGCTTGGGCGTCACCTTCTTGCTGCCTTTCTTCTTCTTGGCAGACGCGGCCACCAGCCGCTTCCAGGTGAGCGCCGAGATGAGCACGGACGGCCGCTTGAGCCGGCTCTCGCCTTTACCGCCCTTGCCTACTGGCGGCGCCCCGTATCCCCCCAGCGCCTCGTCTCCCGAGGGCGGCGCCTTCTTCTTCTCCTCGGGCAGCCCGCCGGGCCTCCGGCCCTTGGCCGAGGAGGCGGGGGAAAGAGACAGCACCGTGCCCATCCTGCAGAGCGGGGCCGGCGCCCGGGCCCCGGCGGGAACCGCGGGCGGCGCCGCTGCCCGCTGCTGCAGCCCCCGGGGACCCGGAGGTGGGGGCCCAGCCCCGGCCCGGGCGCGGGAACGGGCAGTAGAAGGTGGCTGCTCGGCTGCTCGGCGCCGGCTGCTGAGAGTCTCAGCTGCGCCAGCTGCAGCGTCAGCCCCACCCCTTGGGCCCCGTCTTCGCCGCGCCGCGCCCCGCCTCACGCAGCCAATCCTCGCCTGAGCTGCCCTCCTAACCGGCAGCTCCGCTGCCCAATAGAATCTCGCATGCCAATCTCAAGTCCCGCCCATCCCCCAACTCTGTCTCTGGTCCTTTCCCTTCACGGGAAAGGGGTAAGGAGGAGGAGGTGGCTGGTTCGAGGGCCTCCTCAGGGTCAGAGCCGGTGGGTGGGGTGGGCGGGGTGGACGGGGGGGCTGCTCCCACCTAGCCCTCCAGGTCCTAGGGCCCCGAGTCAACTTGTTTTGATGCACTGGATCGCGATAGCAGAGATGCCATGGGAACAGCCTCTCCCCCCTTTTGATTATGTGTTGGGGGGCAGCGTGAGGAGTGAATGCCTTCATCAAGGGGCCCTGGCCCCAGCTGGGTCGCACTGCACCGGCTCGTCCAATCTAGCAGTCGGTTGATTCCCTCTTAGCTCTCCTCCCCTCCATTCCCCCTACAAGGCCGCCTGGGAGGGCTGCAGAAGGCACATTCTTGTTCTGCCTGTGATGGGGTGCTGGCTGGGCCCTGGCCTTCCTGAAGGTCACAAACCGACTCCTTAAGGGTCCTCACTCTGGGGGGTGGCAAGACGCTCAGATTTGTCCCTGAGGCCACCGTTTGCCGACCTGATTCTCTGCTGCTGAGTCTGTGATGAGAGGCCATGAGCTCTGGTCCCTGGGCCACTGCTCTTGTGCTCTTTGCCCCCTCCCCCAACCCAGATCCCCTGATTCCACACTTGGGTGGATGATGGGTGGTTGGTCCCTGGGAAAAGTCTGGAAATTGGTCTGCCCAGGCTCAGATAGCAGATGGGCCTCCTGTGAGAAGGGAGGCCCAGGAGCGTTGGTCCCACCTCCAGCCCAGCCTGGGTCCAGGCTGAGATGGATTTTCGTTGTTACATGCTCCCTGCCATTCAGGTCCTAGCTGTCCCCGTTCCCAGCTGCACGCTGTTAGGCTGGATCCTGCCCATTTCTCTCTGGGTCTGTTCCCTCCTTGGCACCCACAAGGCCTTTGCCCTGGATTTGGTACTCGCTGGGCCTTACCTGCACCTCCTGAGCCCAGCTGGTTCTGGGCTGTTCTATCTGCCTTGTAGAACTGTAGAAGGCAGTCTGGCCTGCTCTCTGGCTCCCCAACACAGGAGGTCTTCTGGTTTCTTAAGTGGGCCTTGGAGGTAGGTATGGGTTTCATGGGGGAGAGAAGCCTTGGCCTATGGATTCAGCAGAATTCTCAGAATTGGCCCTGGAGTCACCTCCATGTTCCTCAGAGACCACCAAGACACCTCCAAGGATCCACTGCTGTCAGGGTTGGTACATATGCATGTGTGTACCTAGTTCATTCCAGAGAGGATTCCAGAATCAGAGGCACCAGCTCTTCTCAGCTGTCCCACAGGCCTGCCCCTGTGGGGGCCTGTGGTCTAGCTGTATTGATTCCCCACCTCTCTACCACCGTACACCACCATACACAGGCCAGCTTGTACACCTCCCTGACTCAGCGCCCATCTGTACTTTCTCAGTGGGGTCTCTCCTGCTCCCTTAGATCTGATCTTTATTCTCTCACAGCTCAAGCTGACCTGCCCAACCTCTCATTCTCCCTATAGTTACAGAAGAATGTTCCCTCTTTTCAGCTTCTGTAATTGGCCCTACTTCCTCCTACAAGGCTTTCTGAGTCAGCCTTTATCTGGCACCCAAGGAACAGTTGGCTCGCCAGTAGTTAAGGACAGGCCCCATAGAGACTGAGGTGCACTGGCAGAGATACCGGGCACGTGGAGCTGAATGGCACGTGGGTCCTCCCAGGAGTCCCTCACTGACATAAGGCCTATTGCTCGTGTCATTTAGGACAAGAGTCTATGCAGCACCGACAGATGTCACCACCATGGTATCCCCACTCCAGGCCCAGCAGCGACCTCCTGTTGTCCTTTTAGAATTGAGAGTTCCCTCCTCTGCTTTGGGGTCCCCAAACCAGGTACCTTAAAAGAACTTACTGCCTCTTCTCACTCTTCATCTTGCCCTACCTCAGACCCTCTCTCTTTGGCTGACATGCTCACCACCCTCCTACTCTGGTTATCTCTTGAAACTCTGAGCTCCTATCACTGTGCCAGGCCCCTCCCTCAGACCACCAACCTGCCTTCGTCAAGCTCTTGAAATTCCATCTCTTCCAAGAAGCTTTTTTGGATTGATTGGGAGGGAACTGATGCTCCTTCTAACATCAGTCTTTCTAACCTCTTCCCCCGCCAGCAGCAACTGCTACATAACAACTTAGTTAAGAGCTGAGCTCTGAGTTCCTAGTCAAAGATGTGGAAGATGAATATGGATGGAATTTTAAAGGATAAGCAGACAAAATAATAAAAACAAATCCATAAAGAGAGACGGCGTTTCTTTTACAAAAAATGCTGACAGAATTGAGGGAGGAGAGAGGGAGGTTATATCTCTCCAGGGTGGAGGCCAAGAGGGGTAAGCACAGTGAAACCAGAAAGGCGTCATGAGAAGGCAGGCTTTACGGAAGGACAGTGGACGGCCAGGGAATTCCCCAGTTGAGGCCCATCTTTAAGGGAACATCCCCAGGCAATGCTGCGCAGACTCTTCTGCCCATTGGCTGTTTTTATCTTTTTTTCTGAGAGGTCACAGTCTAGGAGGCAGGAGTTTTAGTCCACAGCTTATAAATTGTATGACTTGGGGAAGTCATTTCAGCTCTCTGGGCCTCCCATTCTTCATACTAAAATGCAGGAATTCTACATATTTTTATTATCAGACAACAAAAAAAAGAATATTGAAGAAATAAGATAATATCTTGGGATTGAACTTAAAAATGATTCCTAAAGCCTCTTGCAGTTCTCTGATTCTGATTCTAAATAAAATCTGCCCTAAGAATTCTGTTTCGCTTTGTAGCTCCAGCCCTGTCTGGTTCTCCCTAATCTGTTTCTGCCTGATGGGCTCAGTCTTGTGTGCACAGCATCCATGCGAGGCCTGCCCTTCTGCAGTTCTACCCAGGAGGGGAAGGGGAGGGGTGCTCAGGCTCTCAGCAACATAAGCCTTCCTAGGTCCCTTCAAGCTTTAGGGGGCCTCTGAAAGGTGGTGAGACAAAGGACAAGATGCCAAGATGGCTAAGTTCCAGGGTCCCCCCAGTAAACATCAAGGCCGGAGGTCCTAGAACTCAAGGTCATTGCATCCCATGTCTCCAAGGGGCCCCTATAAAGGGGGTGATGATAATGTAGATTCTTAAAACAGCCAGAGTAGAGACTCACCCTGGGCATCTGAATGCCTGGATCCTGCTGTCCCCCTTCCCTGATTCAGTACTCCCACGAAGGGAGAGGATATGCACCAGCCCTCCCTCCCTCTCTGGAGGACCTTACCCCAGGGGAGCTGGGGTGGGGAGGCAGTGGAGGGAGTAGAATCCCTCCCCAGGTAACAGTGGGGAGTGGAGAAAGGCGCTGAGCAGAGAGAAGAGATGAACTTGACAAAGGAGGTGCTGCTAGCTGCCAGGAGGGAGACCCCCATGTTCTCACACCTTTCCCTTTCCAGCAGGCCCCTTGCTAGGAGGACTTAATTGAGGAGCCCAAATATAGATTTTTTAGAACAGAAAATAGGGTTGATAAGCACAGTTGGGGGTGGTGCCCTGGGACAGGGAGAGAAGGGAGCAATGCTGAGAGGCTGGGGGGCCCGGGATTAAGGGTCAGGGGAGGACAAGGGTGAGCCTGGGGCTCCTTTTCCTTGCCCTAGGCTCTGATTCCTTAATAAAGCCTTGGTCTCCCTTCTGGGTTACTGATGCCAGCCCTCCCACATCCTCATACCTGGATGTTTTCTCCCCATATCTCTGGCTCCTGCTTTCACCCCGCTTTGTTGCCCCCTGTGAACAGTTCTCTCTGCCCAATCCTTCCAGCTTTATTTCTCTCTCTATATATATACTCTCCAATAGCTTTATTTCTCAGTTCTTCTTCTCCTGCTCCCATCATGCCCCTTTTTTGCCTCCTCCCTTTCACCCCCAACCCCAAGCCGCAAGCATCTCTGTCTCTTCCCTGCCCCTGCTGGAGCCCAGCATAGCACTCCAGATGTGGGAGCAGATCAAGGAGGGCGGGGGTGGTGGCTGTTGCTTTTCTAGGATATTCTTAGCCTGTCTGGGGGCTGGAGCTGGAATCAGCGTTTCCATCTCAACCAGGCAGGTGGCTGCAGGAAAGCTGCCACTGCGACTGGGTCTTCATCTACTCGTCTCTTTCCCTGTCTCTGTCCTCCTCTACCTCAATTCCACTCTGTGAGTCCTGCCTTCCCATCTCTGTGCCCTGGGATGGGGGAGGGGTGCCCTCTGCCCTGGCTGGCCCCAGTGAGGTTTGAAAGCCCTGTCTTGGAGATTCTTGGGGAAAGAGAAGAGCCTTCGAGAACTCTAGCTCGGATATTCCCTGGATCCCCATAACCTTTGTCTCTGCCCCGCTTTCATCTGCCCCAACAACTCCCTCAGGGTACTCGGTCCCTAAACTCTAGCCATGACCATGAGAGCCTTTCTCGTCTTGACTTACAGGAATCACTCAGGGGCCCTGGGGTTCTTCAGGA
Source organism: Lagenorhynchus albirostris (assembly GCF_949774975.1). Taxonomy (NCBI): domain Eukaryota; kingdom Metazoa; phylum Chordata; class Mammalia; order Artiodactyla; family Delphinidae; genus Lagenorhynchus; species Lagenorhynchus albirostris. The sequence continues at coordinate 18,835,629 of NC_083100.1, forward strand.
GCTGCCGCCTGATAGAGGCTGAGACCTGGTGTACAGTCCTCCTTTGGGAGTGAACAAGGGGCTCGCTGGCCCAGATTCCTTTGTTAGCAGAGGGACGGGCCAGGAAGAGATCTGACTCATTCACAGATAGCACAGAAAGTACCTGTCACCTTAAAAAAACACAGTGTGGGCGTTCCTACGTGGGTTCTAGAGTCTTGCAGGTCTGGGTTCAAGTCTAGCCCCTCCACTTATGCGCTGAGGGACTCTCCTGAGGTCTATAAAGGTGGACCATCATAGCGTTGCTGTAAGATTTTATTTAATCTCACAATGCTCCACGATGCTTGTATATTACATGTGCATGGTACTTGGTGTTCAAAAAATGTGAGTTATTACAAAATTATACTGTCATCATTATTTTTACAGAGCAGGAACAGTTTATTTGACCTGTACCATTAGCATGTTTTTGTTTTTGCTTTTCTCATTAGAACATTCTTCATTAAAGGGACAGGGTTGTACTATCATTTCTTTTTGTTTGGCTTTTGAGACCTGAATTTAGAGCTGTCCTTCCTTCTGGGCCTCATTCATTTGGTGAATCTCCGTGTACCTGCTGTGTGCCAGGTACCATGCTGGCCCCATATTCTGACTGCACCTTTCAGAGGGCGCTCTCTGGCTACTCATCCCACACACTGCTGTCTCTCCACAGCTCCAGAGGCTCCATGTAGGGTCAGTTTTTCTTTTCAAAAGGTTTGAGAAAATATTCTGCAAAATTATAAAATCCATATTAGCAAATACTATTTGAGAAGCCGTCACCTATAAGGTACTGGGCTAGGTGCTGGGAATAGGAAACAGGATGAGGTGGGTCTCCAGGCTTCAAAGAACATACAACAGAAATTAGAGACATACGAAAAAAAATAATAAACAGTAGTAAGTTGATCAGTGTCCTATGATCAGTTACAGAGAATGGAATTGGACAACTTGAGTGATCCTACCCCCTCCCCTCCACCTTCTACCTTTGCAACTAATCTAACTCCAGCTTATCCTAAATTCTCACAGCTAAGCAACCACTGGTAGGGGGTTAAAATCAATTTTTAACTGAGGTCCAGTTCCTCCGTCTGGTATTGTGTCCCTTCCAGTCCATGGCCTTTCCTGTCCGACCCCAAGCTGTGATGATGCTAAGCGCCTTTCCCAAGGCAGAGCCAGGCCTCAGCCACCGCCTGCTCACAGTGACCGATTCTGCCCTCTGAGCATGAGGGTTAATGGGTAACTGCTTGTGGGAAGAGCTCTGGTGGGCCTGCTTACGGCCCAGCATTTTGTCGTATAGGAGCCACTTCTGTTTACCTATTTGTCCAGGATTAGGGGCTGGGGTTTGTAACGGATTCATTAATTTATGCTTTCCTTTCCATGATCTCAAAATATAAGGTGAATCCTTTATTTTTATCTCCTTTAAGTAAAAAAGCAGTCCTGATTTTATCACCTGGAGGCCCATATATACTCACTTTTGGGGAGGGAGCAGAGAAGTGTAAGAAGGTTGTCTGCTAGATTAATTGGTAGCTTCTAGACCACTCTGCCTCACAGAACACCTGAAGGAACTTTGTAAAAATACAATTTCTGGGACCTACTTCAGACCTATGGAACCAAAATTTCTTGGGGTAGTCTTAAGGTGGCATCACTGTATGAAAAAATTAAGAGAAAGAGGAAAACTCGGGGAGATGGCTGGGTCCTACTTGTTTCTTCTGTTGAGCTCCACTGCTATTGCTGCCGGAGGAGCAACCAGCCTCCCTGTAGTAAGAATACCCTAATTTGCTTTAGGGAAACCACTTCTCCCACACTCTCAATTCATGTGGTTTACATGGGGCAATGGGCATGTCTTTTCCATGCACCTAAGGGCCAGACTCAGGACCACCTGTACTGTGTACTGTGCTTTACAGCTTACAAAGCACATCCATAGACACGATTTCACCTGATACTTCCAACAGCCTCTTTAATAGTTAGGTACCTGACCGTCTACCTTCCCGGTCATAATGGATCAGGGATGGGCTGGTAACCAAAGCCAATCTTAATGAGATTCAGTTCTCAGAGTTTTACTAGAACTATTGAGAATGAGATGCATTCCCTCCTCTGAGGTTGCTAAGCTAGTGGGATGAAAGCATTGAGATGTCAGTGACTCTCTTGCCCCCACATGGATGGAGGTCATCTGAAATCTGAACTAATACACAGGGAAACAGTCAACAGATGGAGGGACAGACTCCTGATGTAATTTTAGCCCCTGGATCCAGCTGGACCTGATGCAGGTCTATGACCCAATAAACACCCCCTTTCCCACTTTTTTCCTAATCTTAAGGTAATTTGAGTAGCAAATCTAACATTTGCAAGGAAAAAAATTCCAATGACTAGAACTTCCCGCCTGGACATTTACCTTCTGGAAATTTGTTGGTAACTTCAGAGAAGTACATGTTTGGTCTTGATGACTGAGGAGGGTGGTCTCTCGCATCTGGTTGTCAGTGAAGGACTGAATCTGGATGAGACACTGTTGACCACAACCTGGGTTCTGACCCCAAGACTTATTTCCTGCTGGATTCCTCAAACCTCCCTGTCCAAACTATAGCTGGTGATGTGTTCTTCATCAAGTCCCAGTAACCCTTTCTCAAAGTAAAAGCCTTGTGACAAGAAAGCCATTTTCCTACAGGCTGCATAATTGTCAAGTCTTCTTTCTGGGCAGCTGCCAGGTTGCATTCCTTGGGTGTCCGCTTTCTGCTAAATAAGAAATTTAATGCTTCACCCTCCATCATGCTTCTGAATCAAGTTTGCCCCCAACCAGTGTACGAGGCAGCTGTGGCCACACAGAACCATTTGTTATCAGGGTCATTAGCACAGCGTCTCTGGGGTGGGGGTGGGTTTGAGCTCTAAGCTGCCCCAGGGTTCTGCTGCAGGACTTCTGTCGGGCCTGCCCTTGGGAGTTCTCTCAGGAGAGTGACTGGAGCTCCAACCAAACCAGTTTTCGGTTACAACATGGCTCACCTCTCTCTCTCTCTCTCTCTCTCTTTACTCTGAGGCCGTTTTCTTTCAAGTAGTTATGGGTTATTCTGCAATAGGACAATATTTTCCTATCCTACTCTATGGTCCAAATACACAACTTTGATAGTGATTTCATGAGTCCTTGGGCATCCATTCATAATTCATCTTTCCATTCATTCATTTGTTCACTCAACACAAATTTGGTGAACAAGACATTTTCTTTCTTTTTTTCTTTTTCTTTCTTCTTTTTGCGGGGGGTGGGGTGGGGTGTTAAATTAAATCTGACTCCTAGCCTGATTCTTCTAGGGTGGAGGGAAATTCAATCTCAGTTGTTATGAAGACTCCATCCTCCTCCCAAAGGTTACAGGACATTTTCAGAAACCAGAAGAAGGTCTCTAGCACATACCTGTGGGGGCACTCATTGTCCAAGCCCTAAGGGCCCCTCAGAGTCTAGCATCTCTACTGTTTCCAGGCTGTGAATGAGGGTCAGGAATCTTTAAAATTGTTATGCAATGTATGAAAAACATAAAAAGGTATAAAAAGTAAAACACTATACCTGCTTTAAATAATAAAATATTGTCTACAGTTTAATTTTTTTATCTTCTCCCTAACAGCCCTCTCTTCCCTATCACCAACTGCCCAACAGAATAACCAGTATTCCAAATTTGGTGTTTATCTTTCCAAATATTTCTTTATTCTCTTACAACATATACGGATCCTGATTAAGCAAATGCGTATGTGTGTGTGTGTTATTGCTACATAACAACAACCACAAACTTACACATTTGGAGGCTTGAAACAACATCCAATTATTAGCTCGCTTCTGTAGGTCAGGCGGGCTTGGCTCAGTTCTCTGCTTAGAATTTCACAAGGCTGAAATCAAAGGCAGGGATCCTATCTGGGGGCCCTGGGCAAGAGTCTGCTTCCAGTCTCATTTAGGTTGTCAGAAGTTCCTTGTGGTTGTAGAACTGAGGTCCTTGTTACCTTGTGGGCTGTCAGCTGTGCCCTGCTCTTGGCTCTTGGAGGCCACCCACAAGTCAGTAATTATGCATGGAATCCTCACACTTGGAATGTCTCTTATTCCCATTTCTGTGACCAGTTGGAGAAAACTTCTTGCTTTTAAAGGTTTTGTATGATTAGGTTAGTTAGGCTTACCCAGATAATCTCCCTGTTTTTTTGTTTTTTTAATTTATTCATTTATTTAATTTGTGGCTGCATTGGTTCTTTGCTGCTGCATGCAAATTTTCTCTAGTTGCAGTAAGCGGGGGCTACTCTTTGTGGCGGGGCACAGGCTTCTCATTGTGGTGGCTTCTCTTGTTGCAGAGCACAGGCTCTAGGTGTGCGGGCTTCCGTAGTTGTGGCACACGGGCTTCAGTAGTTGTGGCTCGCGGGCTCTAGAGCGCAGGCTCAGTAGTTGTGGCGCACGGGCTTAGTTGCTCCGTGGCATGTGGGATCTTCCCGGACGAGGGATCAAACCCGTGTCCCCTGCATTGGCAGGCGGATTCTTAACCACTGTGCCACCAGGGAAGCCCTCTCCCTGTTTTAAGGTCAACTGAGTAGTAACTTCAAGTACATCTGTAAAAATCCCCTTTGTCATATAATGTAACAATCATGGGAGTAACTTGGGGAAGGGGGAACGTGGAGGCCATCTTAGAATCCTATCACTATGCCTATTTTTCTATCTATCTATTCAGATACTTTAGCTTTATATAAGTGAAACCATACTATATTAATCTGAAAATTTTTTCTTTACATTAAAAAGTAAGATTTATCCTTGTTGATGTTGATTTTTGTTGACTGATATGTACCTTGTTTTCAATTGTTTGTGATTACAAACAACGTTGTTATAAATATTTTCTCTGCTGCACATGTGCAGTCGTTTCCCTAGGAATATGCTCAGCAGTGGAATTGCTGGATTACTGAGCATTCACATTTTCAACTTTGCTAGATATTGCTGAGCTGCTCTCCTAAGAGCCTGTATCAATTTACACCCACCATGAGCAATGTATGCAAGTTCCTATTGCTTCACATTCTCACCAACTTGTGATCTTGTCAGATTATGGGAAATAACTCATTGTAATAACATATGAATTTTATGTATTTAACAGTTATCAAGTGCCACATTTATCAAGTGGCACTACGTGTCAGGCAGTGAACAAAATTGACAATGTCCTTATCCTATAGAATTTTCATCCAGTGGAAAAGGTATGAAAGTGGCTTCTGAGACCCAATGTAATTTTCCCTTTGCCTTTATCTCTTCAACCTCACCCTTTACTGTGCCCCCACCACACTGGCCTCCCACCTTCGGCTCTGCACTGGTTGTTTTTCTCTTCTTGGAACATTCTCCTAGTTATAGGCTGGGCTGACTTCCTCATCTTATTTGGTATTTGGTCAAAAACCATTGTCTTAATGAGGTCTACCCTAACTAGCCTTTTATGGACTGAATTGTGTCCCTCCCATGCCAAATTCATATGTTAAGCCCTAGCCCCCAATGTGATGGTATTTGGAGATGGGGCCTTTGCGAGACAACTAGGTGTAGATAAGGTCATGAGAGTGGGGCCTTCATGTTGGGGTTAGTGTCCTTATAAGGAGAGACAACAGAAAGCTTTTCTCTTTCCCTACTCTCTCTGCCATATAAGGACCCCAGAAGAAGACATCATCCTCTCTCCTCACCCAGCTCCTGCCTCTCTCTCCTCAAAACCACTGCAGTTTTCACTTCCCCAGCACAATCTTCTCAATGAGTTTAGGCTTTCACAAAAGACTGGAAGAGAGGTGGCCTGGAGGCAGCATCTGAAACATCAACTTTTTGGAGGCCAAGGATGCCAAGGGGGATTGAAGGAAGGAAAAGAGGGAGTCTGAGGCCCCAGGCTCAGTCTTTGGACCTCTTCTCTCTCTCCATTCAGTCTCTAGGTGAAATTCACCCATACGCTAATGACATTCACATATTTATCTCCAGTCTAAATTGTTCCCTTAAGCACCAGACCTGCTTGAGATCTCCACTTGGATGTATAGGCATCTCAACATGTTAAAAACCAACTCTTGCTATCATCCCCATCTTTGTTAACAGCAATTCTAGTCTACCACTTGCTCAGGACAAAAGCTTTGGAGTTATCTTTGACTCCTCTTTTTATTTCACACATACATCTAATCCACCAGCAAATCTTGATCACTCTGCCTTCAAAGTATGTCCAGAATTCAACCACTTTTCACCACCACATTAGCCCAAGCCACCATCATCCCTTGCTTGGTTTATTGCAATAGCAATAAAAATAAACTCTAACTGGTCTTCCTACTTCTTCCCTCTCCCTAAATGGCAGCTAGAGTGGTCTTGTTAAAATAGGGGCCAGATCATGTCACTCCTCTGTTTAAAACACTCCAACGGCTCCATTCTCATTCACAGTAAAAGCCGAAATCCTTATTCTGACCTACAAGGGCCTATGCGGTAGATTAAAGATGGCCACAAATTCTTTAACACTCCTCTCATTGAGAGGTATACTGGTGTCTTCTCCCTGACCCCTTGAATCTGGGTGGGTTTCATGACTGCTTTGACCAATAGAATATGGCAGAAGTGCCACTGTGCCCATTTCCGGAGCCAGGCGTAAAAAGACAGGCAACTTCTTTGTCCTGTCTCTTGAAACATTTGATCTTGGAGCTTTGAGCCACTATGTAAGAAATCCAACTACCCTGCTGGAGAGACTACATGGAAAAGCCCTGAGACTGTATGGAGAGAAAAAGGGTCCCAGCTGAGCCCAGCCTTGATGAGTCTAGTCATCCCCACCAAGGCACTGGACATGAGAATGAAACCAATCTGGACCCTACAGACCAACCCATCTGCCAGCCAAACACCACCGAGTGACCTCAGTTAATGCCACATGGCGTGGAAAGATCGGCCAGTTGTGTCCTGTCCAAATTCTTTTTTTTTGGGGGGGGGGTACGCGGGCCTCTCACTGTTGTGGCCTCTCCCGTTGCGGAGCACAGGCTCCGGACGCGCAGGCTCAGAGGACATGGCTCATGGGCCCAGCCACTCCGTGGCATCTGGGATCTTCCCGGACCGGGGCACGAACCCGTGTCCCCTGCATCGGCAGGTGGACTCTCAACCACTGCGCCACCAGGGAAGCCCCCAAATTCTTTTTTTTCTTTTTCTTTTTTTCTTTTTGGCTGCATTGGGTCTTCATTGCTGCACGTAGGTTTTCTCTAGTTGCGGCGAGCGGGGGCTACTGTTCCCTGCGGTGCATGGGCTTCTCACTGCGGTGGCCTCTCCCATTGCAGAGCACAGGCTCCAGGTGCGCGGGCTTCAGTAGTTGTGGCACATGGGTTCAGTAGTTGTGGATCACGGGCTCTAGAGCGCAGGCTCAGTAGCTGCGGCACACAGGCTTAGTTGCTCCGCAGCATGTGGGCTCCTCCCGGACCAGGGCTTGAACCCGTGTCCCCTGCATTGGCAGGTGGATTCTCAACCACTGTGCCACCAGGGAAGCCCCCCTGTCCAAATTCTTGACCTACAAGTTGTGAGCAATGAAAAGATGGTTGTTGCTTCAAGTCACTAAATTTGAGATAATCTCTTATGCAGAAATAAATTCCCAGAACAGCTTAACGAACCTTGCCCCTCCCATTATCTCTATCAGCTTATCTACTACCTTGCTCCCTTCCTCCTCTCTAATCCTAGCTGCTTCTTTGCAGTTCCTCAAACGCTCCAGTAAAGCTTCTGCCTAGGACCTTTGTATGTGCTGTTCCTAGTGTACATTCTTCATATAGACATAAAGAAAGCTGGATGGAAGTACAATTATGGTTTTGAACCCTACTCTTTTTCAGTTTAAAATAAATAATATTTATCTTTCTGTTGGAATAAATATTTTACCAAAACATTTTTAATGGATGTATAGTGTTTGATTGTACAGATATTCATTTTTTTAACCAACATTTCATTATGAAACTTTTCTAATATACAGAAAAGTTGAAAGAAATGTACAGTGAAGACCCATATATTTGCCACAGCGTCTATAATTAACCTATTACTGTATTTGCTGTATCACATATTATTCCTCTATCCAACTTTTTTTTTTTTTTTTTTTTGCGGTACGCGGGCCTCTCACTGTTGTGGCCTCTCCCGTTGCGGAGCACAGGCTCCGGACGCGCAGGCTCAGCGGCCATGGCTCACGGGCCCAGCCGCTCCGTGGCATGTGGGATCCTCCCAGACCGGGGCACGAACCCGTGTCCCCTGCATCGGCAGGCGGACTCTCAACCACTGCGCCACCAGGGAAGCCCCAACTTATTTTTTAATACATTTCAAAATAAGTAAGTTCAGGGCTTTTTTTTTTTTTTTTTAATTTTTGGCTGCACCGCGTGGCATGTGGGATCTTAGTTCCCCGAACAGTGATCACACCTACGCCCCCTGCAGTGGAAGCACGGAGTGTTAACCGCTGGACTGCCAGGGAAGTCCCAGTTCAGGGCTTTTTGATATGTTTTTTCATTACAGTATTTCCAGTGCCTATAAAAGTGCCTGGCAAATAGTAGGTGTTCAATAAGTATTTGAATCAATGAATGAATTCAGGAAAAACAATATAAAAATTAATAGCTCAATAAATCATCTTGTCATACAAACATATGGACAGATTCAACTCAGATGTCACCCTCTCCAGGAAACCTTCCTGGAATGACCCCGATCTGCGAACAGAGGATCCCCCTCTGTGCTCCCATACATCTGGGACATAGCATCCACTTCATTGCACGTAAAGCATTGTATTATAACCATTTTATAACCTATTTCCCCTATAGATGGTGAGCTTCTTGAAACCAAGGACCATTTCTTATTTGTCTTTACACCCCAATGCCTAGTACAATGGCTTGCCTAGTAAATCACAAAATGGCTAATGTGTATTGAGTACTTACCAAGGAGTATGTACTGTTCTATGTGTGTTACATGTACCATGCACTTTATATGTATTATATCATTTGACCCGGTCAATAACCCTATGAAGTAGATATTGCTTTTATCATTCATATTTTACAGAGGAAGAAATTGGGGCACAGAAAGTTCAAGTAACGTGTCTAAGTCAACAGCCAGATAGTTGTGAAAAGGGGATTTGAACCCAGGCCATCTGGCTCCAGGGCTTGTCTTTATAACACTACACTGCCTCCTACACAGAGGTAGCACCTCCTACACAGAAATTTATTATTTCTAAGCTTCAGGGACTCTCAGTTGGCCAGACCCCTTCCAACGTCCTGGGAGGGGCCCTATTAATGTATTCAGAGAGTTATACGATCTTTGTAAAATCTGAAAAACTGATATTTTAACCAAAATTGGTTAAGACTGCTGTTACCACTCCAACTTCCCCTCTGTTACCTGCTCCCTTATGCAGAGGGTGTTGAACTGCTATGAAAGTTTCTGGGATCAAGCTAAAATTGGGACAATACTTAATTTGGGTTTAGTGGCTGTGTTAGTTTCCTGGGGCTGCTGTAACAAAACACCACAAACTTGGTGGCTTAAAACAACAGAAACTTCTCTCTCACAGTCCAGAATCCTGGTGTTGGCAGGTTGGGTTCCTTCCAAAGGCTCTGAGGGAGAATCCATTCCATGCCTCTCTCCTAGCTTCTGATGACTGTGTCAATCATTGGCGTTCCTTGGCTTGTAGAAACATCACTCCGATCTCCGCCTCTATCTTCACATCACCTTCTCCTCTGTGTCTCTTAAGTCTCCCTCTGCCTTTCTCTTAGAAGGTCACCTGCCATTGGATTTAGGGCCCACTCAAAATCCAAGATGACTTCATCTTGAGATCCTTAACTATAGTCACAAGGCCCTATTACCAAATAAGGTCACATTTGCACGTTCTACAGGTTAGGGTATGGATCTATCTTTGGGTGGCAGGGCAGGGGAAGGGAGAGCCATTCAACCCATATAGTGGGCTGTAGTTGTGTATCTGCAGGCGTTTCTCTGTATAGCTAACTATTAACTCTCTCACATCCTGTTGTAAGAGTGTCTTCCAGAACTATGACTAGTGCCCACTCACTATGCCAGTGGACCTGGCATCATGATGCAATGTGAGGTCAGAGGTTATACTGCGGAATGGACATGTCCTACAGCGCCTAGCACCAGAAGTGAATGAGTAAGGAAGATAAGGTTTGAAATGTGGGGAGCCAGAGGCTTATCTGTGGAAGATTCTTCCAACTATCAGGTGTGGAAAATTGTACATGGAGAATTCAGTCCTCACAGAGACAAAAATGGAAGTTCTCTCTTGTTAGGAATATATTTGGTTATGCCCTGAAATCGTACAACTCATATATGAAAGAAGCTTAGTAGCAGTTTTTCCAAATTTGATAACAATCTTAAAAATTGACATGCAGGGACTTCCCCGGTGGCACAGTGGCTAAGAATCTGCCTGTCAATGCAGGGGACATGGGTTCGATCCCTGGTCTGGGAAGATCCCACATGCCGCAGAGCAACTAAGCCCATGCGCCACAGCTACTGAGCCTGCGCTCTAGGGCCCGCGAGCCACAACTACTGAGCCCATGTGCCACAACTACTGAAACCGGTGTGCCTAAAGCCCGAGCTTCACAACAAGAGAAACCACTGCAATGAGAAGCCTGCGCACAGCAACGAACAGTAGCCCCCGCTCAATGCAACTAGAGAAAGCCTGTGTGCAGGAACGAAGACCCAGCGCAACCAAATAAATAAATAAATATAAAATTTTTAAAAAACCCAAAAAACTGGCATGACATTATCAATGAGTTTTGAAGCCAAAATGAACTTTTTAAAGCTATGAAAAAAAATTTTTTTTTTTTTTTGCAGTACGCGGGCCTCTCACTGTTGTGGCCTCTCCCGTTGCGGAGCACAGGCTCCAGAAGCGCAGGCTCAGCGGCCATGGCTCACGGGCCCAGCCGCTCCGCGGCATGTGGGATCGTCCTGGACTAGGGCACGAACCCGTGTCCCCTGCATCGGCAGGCGGACTCTCAACCACTGCGCCACCAGGGAAGCCCTATGAATAATTTTTTTAAATTATATGATCACCCATGCTAGAGGAAAGACTAAATTATCTTTCCATTCTCTCTTAGACACTGATATTATAAAACTGTTGTCATATAAAGATGTGATCACAGCGTATGCAGCCAAGAAATGTGGCACAAAAGTATTATAGAGGGATCTATCAAGCAGTTAACTAACAAAAAAAAGTATATTTTTCTGGATTTTGTGATATCAGTGGTATTTGTCAGTTTTTAGAATTTATAATTTGTTATGATTTAATTCTCATTCTAAATAAATATTCACTTTTCTCCCTAATGTTATACTCATAATTTTATAATCTTTTTCTTAAGAAGGGCTCTGAGATTATGCAACCTTCAGGCCCCACAATATCTACCCTTGCCCCTTTAAGTAAGATAGAGGCCCCACGCTCAAGGAATTCACAGTTGGAACCTGCACAAATTACAATAAAAGCACTCATTCTGGGTAAGACTTGACTCCTCCTGGAAGTGGTGTTGCCCTCCCTACTTCATGTATCAGGACTCCAGATAAACACTCTCCCAAGTCCAGAATAACTGTAGTTACCTTTTTTCTTCATACAGGGCAAAGAATGTTTTTTCTTCTCCTGTTTGAGAGTAATACAATGCCTCATCACCCACGAATATTTTCGTGTACATTTCCTAGCCACAATGTAACCATCAAAATCAGTATTAACAAGGATGGATGGATTACTACCAAATAATCTAATCTATATATTTTACTCAAATCTCAACCAACTGTCCCACTAAGGTCCTTTCTCAGTTTCAGAAACTAACCCAGGATCCCACATTGCTTTTAATTGTTATGTCTCTTTACTGTTATTTTAATCTTGATCCTTTGATTAAGATAGTATATCCACCAGCATCTCTGCTGGCAGAAGTTACTCTTCTTCCCTTGGCAACGTACTTTGAGACTACATAAATATCCCATTCGTCCTGAAATTCTGAATTAATTTATTTATATCAAATGGATTCATGGATTCCTATTTCATTCAGTGTGTTACAACTGTCATTTATTTCCATGTCCAAATTGTCCCAGATTTGGCCAGTGGGAGCCCCTTCAAGCTAGTTTCTATGTTCCTTGACAGAACGGATATTATCATTTGAGCACTTCTTTATTTTCTGGCACAACAAGAAATTCTAGGCTTATCTTGTACTTTTCCTGCCTCAGGACTGGAATCAACCATTTCTCCAAGGAGCTCTGGTTCCTTTTAGCAAAGGAAGGCATTTAGAAACCAAGATCTGGATGCTAGATATGCTCATTGCTATTAGGGTGGGGCTACTCCTAGATCTTCTTAATGGACAGAGCTAAGAAATATATGCATGTGTACACACACACACACACACACACACACACACACACACACACACACCCCTATATCAATCTGTGTACGTTGAAAACTTTAAATTCACACTAATACCTCCAATTCTAATCTCACCTTCCAGCATTCATTGTAGTTGTACCTCTTTTCATATGTACCTCTTTTCATATTTATAACCTCTTTCTCTAACAGTAAGAAACCTGGTTCCCATTTTCCTCAATATATTTCCCAACTGTATCCATCCCTTTGTATGTTACCAATCTCCTGTCACCTCCCTTTTCCTTCAATGCAAATCTTCCATAAATGTCCTTCTAACTCCACTTGGGTTCTGATACCCCGTGCCAGGCCATCCCTTATGTAAAAGCTCTCCTTACCCCTCCTGGGGTCTAATACCTTTTACCATGCATGGACGTCTTCCTCCCTCTGTTGCGGCACCAACACACCACACCAGGCTGCCTACCATGCCCTCCTTAGTCTTCCTAGGCTCTGACACCCTGTACTGTACCACCCTTCTGCTGGGATGTCCTTGTCACCCCATTCAGGCTCCTAGGCCCCAGGCCAGGTCACTCTCCTATGCAGATGCCCTTCTCACAGGATCAGATCCGACACTGTGCACGGCCACCACCACATCAGGTATTATAATTACTAGTGAAATATTGTTTGATCCCTGGTCCAGGAAGATCCCACATGCCACGGAGCAACTAAGCCCGTGCGCCACAACTACTGACCTGCGCTCTAGAGCCTGCAAGCCATAACTACTGAAGCCCATGTGCCTAGAGCCCGTGCTCTGCAACAAAAGAAGCCACTGCAATGAGAAGCCTGCACACCGCAACAAACAGTAGCCACCGCTCGCCGCAACTAAAGAAAGCTCGCACGCAGCAACAAAGACCCAATGCAGCCAAAAATAAATTAATTAATTAAAAAAAAAAGAACTTCTGTTTATCGAAAGTCATCATTGAGGGACTTCCCTGGTGGCGCAGTGGTTAAGAATCTGCCTGCCAATGCAGGGGACACAGGTTCCAGCCCTGGTCCGGGAAGATCCCACATGCCGTGGAGCAACTAAGCCCGTGCGCCACAACTACTGAGCCTGTGTGCCGCAACTACTGAAGCCCCCGCGCCTAGAGCCTGTGTTCTGCAATGAGAAGCCACCGCAATGAGAAGACCACACACCGCCCGCGTGCAGCAACGAAGACCCAACGCAGCCAAAAATAAATAAATTTTTTTTTTAAAAAAAGGAAGAAAAAGTCATTGAGAGAGTGAAAAGGAAACAGAGAGTGGGAGAAGAAATATTATACATCTGCCAAAGGACTGGTTACAGAATATAAAATGAATCTCAGAACTATAAAAAGAATAAATCAATCAGGAAAAGACAGACAACTCAATTTTTTTAATTTAATTTTATTTTTTTTTGCAGTACGTGGGCCTCTCACTGTTGTGGCCTCTCCCGTTGCGGAGCACAGGCTTCGGACGCGCAGGCTCAGCGGCCATGGCTCATGGGCCCAGCCACTCTGCGGCATGTGGGATCTTCCCGGTCCGGGGCACGAACCCATGTGCCCTGCATTGGCAGGCGGACTCTCAACCACTGCACCACCAGGGAAGCCCGACAACTCAATTTTTTAAATGGGTAGAAGACTTGAACAGGTGTTTTATAAATGGAAAGTCTAAATGGCCACTCAGCTTTTGAAAAGGTACTAAACCTCATCAGACACTAGGAAAAATGTAAATTAAAACCACAGTGAGATTCCAGTACAATCCATCAAAATGACTAAATTGAAAACAGACAGAAAATAGCAAGTGTTGGTAAGAATATGAACAACAGGGACTCTTATACACTGCTGGTGAGAGTGTAAATTGATACGAACACTGTGGAAAACACTTTTGCAGTACCTACTAAAGCTTTATATATGTATATCCTGTGACCCAGCATTTTCACTCCTAGGTTTATAACCTACAGAAATGCATATATATTCACCATAAGGCATATACTAGGATGTGCTTAGCAGGGACACTGAAATAGCCCCAACTGGAAGCTATCCTAATGCCCATTCCATTAGTTATCCATTGCTGCATTAAAAAAAAAAAAATCACTCCGAAATGTAGTGGCTTGCAATGACACATTATCTCCCAGCTTCTGAGATCAAGAATTTAGGAGTGGCTTAGCTGGGTCATTCTGGTTCAGGGTCTCTCATGAAGTTATAATGAAGATTACAAAGAGGGGACTGCAGTCACTGACTGGGGCTGGAAGACCCACACCCAAGCTCATTCAAGTGGTTGTTGGCAGAAGGCCTCAGTTCCTTCCTGAGGGCTGGCCTTCCCATGGTATCCATTCTGTTTCCTTGCCTAGATTTTCTTCCTCAGAGATTTCTATTTACTGTGTGTTAAGTCTTACTCATCTATTTTCAATATTTGGAATTTTCTTTTTGAGTCCTTTCCATCTCTTTTAAAATTTCATGTCAATTTCTAATGTCTTCTTCCTTTTCACCTTCTATTTCTCTTAAGGGTTATCTGCTGTGTTACTTCACTCTAGTGTTTTTACAATTTAGCCTTTCCTTCTGAAATTACTTTTCGTTCATTTCTAATTCTTTTCTGAGTTCTGTCATCTCATTTCAGACCATCTCTAACTTGATTTATCTTATCCTTTTATGTCTTAAACATCTTTTATCTTCTTTCTAAATAGTTAAGGTCACAGTTTTTATCTGCCCTGTGGGCATGTCTTTCTGACATGCTTTCTTTGCTGGTAGGTTCTGCTTATTTTCTTATAACTTTGTAATTGATTTGGACTCTGTACTTTTCTGTTGTTTATTTTTACATGAAATTGATTATCCTGAATCTTCAGAGGGAAACATGGGTCAGAGTGAGTCTTCTAACCTCACAGAGTTCCTTTTTCTGCTATTTTCATGCAGTAATAAAATATGTGGCAGCATGCTTTCTCAGATTTCCTGGCTCTACTCCCTTCCCCATTCTTGTCTGGGCCTTGTCTTATCTTTGTTGTACCTAACCTGCCCAATTTCCATTCTTCTCCAAGTACTTTCTTCTCAGCATGGGCTCCTGTCCTGGCAGAGAGCCCTGGCTGATGGCCGTCTTGGGAGTTCACAAGGGCTAGAGAGCTCCATTTATTTCAGACCTTCCTGTAGGCTGCTTGCACTCACCCATGATTGAATTAGGTAAAACCCCGCCCAGTTTCTGCTTTCTCAAAATTAACGCATGAACACCTACCGGTTATTTTTATGTCCCTCCTGTTCTGTTTCATAAGAAGCCCACTACTTCCCTCTGCTTTCTTCTGCACAGTTGCCAATTCCGTCTTGCTGCCTTGTCCTCACCCACTTGTATTTTGGGCTTCGTGGGGATACCTTACCACCTAATTTTGTTGTAAACATTATCCATGGGTTTTTAGTTTTGCTATCTAAAACAATATGCCACAATGTTTCACAGAATTCCAATGTTTTAGATCTTGGAATTCCAATGGGGTTTTTTTTGTTTTTTTTTTCTTTTTTTTGTTTTTTTTTCCCAATGTTTTATATCTTCTTGTGGATAGTGGTTGATTGTGTTAACTTTGTACAAATTCACTGAGCTGTGCCCTTCATATTTGTGCACTCTGCTGTATGTATATTATAAACCAATAGAGAGTTTATTCCTGTATTAGGGTTCTCCAGAGAAACAAAACTAATAGGATGTGTAGATAGATAGACAGTTGGGAGGGGGGATTTATCTTAAGGAATTGGCTCATTTATCTTAAGGAGAGAGTGATTATGGAGACTGGCAAGTCCAAAGTCTCTGGGCATAGGTTGGCAAGCTGAAGACCCAGGGAAGAGCTAATGTTGCAGTTCAGTTCTGAAGGCCATCTTAAACTTAACCATACAGCCCCTAAAAAGAACCTCAATTTGAATTTATAGATGAGACTCAAAGATGCTAAGTAACTTGCCCAAGGTCACAGCTACAGAGTAGTGGATCCAGGAGCAGAACTTAGTTCTCCCTGAGGCCAGAGTCCATGCTCTTTCCACTACACCAGGCGAAAGGTGTTCTAATGGAGTCCGGTCCAATCTTCGTAGCTACTTTGCAGGTCCAAGATACCAGCCTCCTTGATGGGGGCTGCGATAGCTTCTGACTGTTCTCACTGCTTTTACCTTCCACACAGCAGCCAGAGTGACCATTTCAAGAGGGAAATCTGATTCTGTCACCTAGAACAATTCAGTGGTGTACCAGTGTCTTAGTCCTTTCAGGCTGCCATAACAAAAATACCATAGACTGGTGGCTTAAATAACAAACATTTATTTCTCACAGTTCTGGAGGCTGGGAAGTCCAAAATCAAGGTGCTGGCAGATTCGGTGTCTGCTGCAAGGCCCCTTCCTAGATCACAGATGACCGTCTTCTCACTGTGTCCTCACATGGTAGAAGGGGCAAGAGAGTCTCTGGAGCCTCTTTTATGAAGACACTAATCCCATTCATGAGAGCTCCACCCTCATGACCTAATCACCTCCCAAAGGTCCCACCTCCTAATACCACTGGGGGTTAGGATTTCACCATATGAACTTTGAGGGGGCACAAACATTCAGTCTGTAACAGTCACTAAGAATATAGGCGTAACTTCTATGATAAAGACCAAAAAATGTAGTTTACACAGGTTAGAAATTTATTACCTTGTCATATATAGTCTGAGTTTAACAGTCTGGGGCTGCTAGGGCTACTCCATGGTGATGGGGAGCCAGTTGCCCTCTATCTTGTTGCTTTGCCATCCTCGGCATATGGCTTCCACCTCATGGTCTAGGATGACTCCTCCAGCCTGGACCATCGTGTCTGTACACCAGCCAGTGAGAAGAAAATAGGAGCAAATGGAAGCCTGTCCTTCTGCTCACAACCCACTGGTCAGAACTTGGTCACATGGGCAAATCTATATGCAAATGAGTCTGGAAAATAGTCTTTAACTGGGTAACCAAAACTCTGGGACTTGAATACTAAAGGAACAGAGGGGAAAATGGATATTCGGGAACAACCAATACTCTGTACTACAAATGGCTTTCCATCGCTCTTACAAAAATACTTTACATGTCTCTTGGTTTTGCCTTTCCAGGCTTCAGCCTCGCCTCCCAGCACACCCCCTCACTCTCTGCCCTCCAACCACACTGGCCTTCTTCCAATTCCTCGAGTGTTCTATGCTACCCCCAACCCCAGAGCCTTTGCAGGAACTATTCCTTCTGCTGGAATGCTTTTCTCCGACATCACCTAATTAACTCTCACTCATTCTTCAGATGTCAGCTCAAGTGTCATTTCCTCAGGTAGACCTTCTCTGATCCCATAATAATATAGGTATCTTTCTTAACCACTCTTATCCACCATGAACGCTTCCTTTACAATACTTAGCCCAGTTGTAATTGTACACCTATTTGATAATTATTCAACTAATTCCCATCTCCTCCTCTAGACTGTAAGTCAATACAGGCAAGGCCACTTCAGTTTTGCTCACTGTTGTGTCTCCAGTACCTAGCAGAGTGCCAGGGACAAATAACTTTCTTGAAAGAAAAGATAAGTGAGTGACAGTGAGTCCTCAAAATTGTCTGGAAGATACTGACAGGACAGTTTCAGCCGTGTGGACAAGTTCTCAGACCACATGAAGCTTGATCCAGAGACTTCTCAGCTCTATAGTCACTATGGCAGGTCAGGATTATCTGGGTCCTCCTGTGGGCGGAGAATGGCCAGGTTTGATTCTAGCATCCAGTGTATTGCCCTCGTGCCCCTGACTACAAATAGATTCTATCAGGCTTTTAGCGCTCTTGCTTTGATGAGGTTGTATTTTAAAAGAAGGCAAGTTGAATTCTGCCAGATTGCATCTCTGCACAGAAATCCCCACAGCTGCATCACGTGAATGACTGGCTGCCCTGAGATACAGAGCTCAGGATACCCAGAGGGAAGAAGCACTTGGGGATGCCCACTGGAGTTAAAATGGAGTCAACTGGAGAATTTCTGCAAGTCAAAGATTTAACCCCCTCTTCTGCATTATTCCTGGTCCAAACACAAAGACCTCTGCAGACCTCAGGTTTGTGTCTGTATGCTTTTGGCTACAAGTCACAGAAGGCTCCTTCTCAGCTGATCTTTCTTGTCACCTATCACAAGGAGCCTGGAGGCAGGGCAGCCCAGGGTTCTTTAATTCAACCGCTGGAACACTCCATGGAAGACCTGAATTCTCTCCATTCCCATTTTATATAAATGGTCTGCCCCTTGCTTTTTTTTATTTGACGATGTATCATTCCAAACAGGATTATAAAGAGCTACCTTATTCTTTGTTTTCTTCTTAAACTGAATAGTATCCCATTTTAAAGAGATACCATAACTTATTTAACCAGTCCCCTCTTGATGAACATTTAATTTGTATTCAGTCTTTTGCTATAACAAACAAGATGCGATGGATACTCGTGCATAAGTTATTTCATGTGCCAGTGAGTGCATCTGAAGATAAATTCCTAGAAGTGAAACTGCTTGGTCACAAGATATATGCAGCATTTGTAATTTTATAGATATTGACAATCTGCTTTTCATGTGGGCTGTACCAACTTACACTGCCCTCCCCAAATATGTACAGCAGTGCTTTAAGTCTTTTTGATACTTTAGCTTAAACATAGAGTGGGAAAACTATGGTGGACGCCTGAACGGTTTCTGCACAGAGAAACAGTCAGTGGGTTGCTTATCAACTCAGTTATTTTAACTGGTAGCAACACAAGCCTCAATCCTCCTTTTCAATAAATCATTAACCCTGTGGACTACCCCACCCCACCATTGTCTGAGGGATCCAGGCTGTCCGTGTGCAGTCCATATTTCAGAACTTAGCACTGTAACTTCATCATTCTATCCACAAATGACTCCTCCCTAGATGTCTTTTCTCTCCATCTCCACCTGGCCATCTCCTAGCCTCCCGTAGACCCAGGTAAGATGTCTTCTCCTCCATTAAACGTTATCTGACACCCCCAGGCAGAATTATTCACTCTTCTCTGCTCCTACAGAATTTTGTTCACACCTCAATCATAGCACGAATCATCTGTAATATAATCATCCGCCTACCCGTCTGTCTCCCACACTGCGCTTCCCAAGGACAGAAACCTCATCTTCTTCATCTTTGGGCCAGCGCCTCTGCACATGGTGCCTGGCACATCAGTAGTTCACAGTAAAGGCTTGCTGAAATGAAGTTAGGTAAGGGCACAGTTTTGTAGTACCAGTAGCAAATGTAATAGTACTTCTCTTTTTCCTTTTCTGGTGGTGTTGATCAGAGGGTCAAAAATTCAGATGCTTCTGAATATTTCTTTATTTCTTTTATGTTTCTGAACTTACCTCTTCTCCTTGAGCCTGTTCCGTTCTCTGCTATGTCCTCAGTGCCTAAAACAGTACCTGGGAGACAAGAGGCATTTCGTAAATAAATTTTGAATAAATGGATACCTCTGATCAGAAGAAACATCTACAGTACAGCTAGGATTTTTTTACCTGTTTGATGTAGCCAGAGGGTACTTCTAAGTTTTCCAAAAGCCTCAAGCTTTGTGCCTCACGTGCCAGTTCTGTGTATCTGGGTATTATTTCATCTCAAATTAATGCATGTAAAAGTGCTTAGCACTATGTCAGGTACTTAGTGCACATCCAGCAAATGTTTTGTTGTTTTTTTTTTGGCCACAGAGCTTGTAGGATTTTAGTTCCCCAACCAGGGATTGAACCCGGGCCCTTGGCAGTGAAAGCACTGAGTTCTAACCACTGGACCACCAGGGAATGCCCCTATTTTTGTTATTACCGCCACTAACTTAAGCATGCTCCCATCAGTTCACCACCTGTGCTAGTCTCTTCATCTCTCTCCCAGCAGATAATGTGGCCTTGATCCCTGGAAAACATCTGAAGCAATTTACCAGCTATGTGACACTGGGCCAGTTTCTTAATTAAGAAACTCTCAGATGCTCAATCTCTTCATTTGGACAACAAGCATTATATTAATATCTATCTCTGTGGATTGTTACGAAGATTAAATGAGACAAAAATGGACACTGCTTAGCACCATGCAGGGCTCAGAGTGAGCATTCAGCTACCATCGTCACCATCACCAGCAGCAGCAGTATCACAGATGCTGAAGGCTTTCCATCTCTTCTTTTTGAGGGGCTCATTCCCACAGCCCTTCTGGTTGACTATAAACCTTTAGCTGCTTCTGGCGTTTGCAGCATCACCAGGAGGCTTGTCTTGACCATGTGTGGATGAAGTCCCTGCTCTTCCCTTGATGCCCTCCTGCCTGCATTGTTTGAAGATATTTATTTCACTCTCACAAAAATGTTTTGCTCTGACCCATTCCTGAGAGCTGCAAGTAGGCCATAGGAACTTCAAATCACAGAGTACAGAGCTGTCCACTCTTCCTGACCATATCCTGCCTGATGTCCAGTATTTGTCTGACACTTCACCCTGCCATGCAGGCCAATTTTGATGAGTCCTATTTCCCACAGACTCACTTGTGACTTTGCCCTGTAAACTTTCAGTGAACATGAGGTCACCTCTGACCCAGAGGTCATCGTTTCACCTTCTCCTGAGGACCTTCATCTAAAGAGGCAACGATACACTGTCCTTACTAACCCAGCTTTGTGCATGTTACTGTTTTATGAAACAAAACAATATATGGTAGAGGAATACCAAGGTATTAGAAATTATAAGGATAATTATAGAGACTAGAAGATAGAACTAACACAGAAGACAGGCAGAGGTTGTCTCTGTGGAGGAGGAAGGGGGATGTAACTGTGGAAGGGTCCACAGGGAGCGTATGGAACCCTCAGAATGTTCTGTTTCTTAACCTAAATAGTGGGTACATGAATGTTCATTGGATGATTAATCTTTAAACGACATATATTCATGTAATAAATATATTTAAGTGTATGTGATGTATTTCTTGATTTTTTGAAAAAAGGAAAATATTTGAAAGAGGAAGGAAGGAGGGAAGGAAGGAAGGAAAGGAGGGAGGGAGGGAGGGAGGGAGGGAGGGAAGAAAGGTGGGAGGAAGTAAGCTGGACCTGTTCATAGGAAAGAACGTGTCAATATCAAAGCCCCAGTTTGGGCTGATACTATTCAGCATCCAGGAGGATCATTTCAACAATGAATCTGTGGATCAGTTTTTTAAAATTTCTGAACTGTGCATTTAATCCAAAATCAAACATTCTAAGCTTCTTTCCTCAGAACATCTTCCAGACCAAGACGTATCTCATGGTTTTAGGGGACAGAATTTCTTAGGGAATCTTGACTTTATAGGTGTTCCTGCAGCAAAGGTGGGACAACCACTCACCAGGCCACAATACAAATCAACTCTTTAGTTTTCATCTTAAAATGAACTGTTTCCCATCCCCCAAACTAACTCTGTCACCTGCAGTACTCATATCTCAAACAAAAGACACTCTTACTCTGAATGGAACATAAGATACCGTTCGCTCAGCACCAGCGTTCTCAATTTTGAATTATTTTCAAAAGCCTTGCTGGAATTTGTTTCCTGAACTGGCCAAGGCTTAGAATGCATGGTGTGGCCACAGCCCCGTCCTAAGACAGTTTCTTAAATACAGATCTCCACACTGTTACCACTTTATGACCTTGTCCTCCACTCTACCCCAACCACAGCTACTAGCCCAGGATTGGGCACCTACCTTATGATAGCTTATCTAGAAGTGAGCCAGTGGCCTGTGCATATTTGTTAAATAGGCAAATAAATGAAAGAATGGTGGCCATGATGTGACCTGGCATAAGAGCTTTGCCAAGAGAATTGATGCTGTCTAAACGAACCAATCAGATCACTCTCTTGTGGAGCTGAAACTGAGATGCAGAAGTCGGAAGTTGATGACAGGTTGAGAAACTGAGTGAACACAAAAAGAGGGGGCAAGTACAGAGGTTTTGAGGCCACAAAGCAGCAGAAGCTATGAGTAAGCAAAATCAATGAACAAGCAAATGATATTCAGAGAAGAGGTTGAGGGGTTGGCCGCCAGCAGGAAGAGTAGGAGAATCAAAGAAAGAAACAAGCTGAGTCCCCATGATGGCAGGGAACTGAAGCACTTATGATGTTGTGGGCATGATAACCCTGTGACCCAGTCACAAGTTTACTTAAGGTTCTAAATCACCTTCTAGTTCTCAAATTATGCCCCAGGCTACATAAGGATTAACTGTTCTTGGTTTCTTATAAAATATTTATTGAACTTTTTGTCACATGTAGATGATGTAGATGATGATATTAGAATAAAGTGATATCATCAGAATAAATCTATAGTGGGGAGGGTGTCTCCATCCCTTGCAATCAAAGGAGACTAACTAGCACAAGATTTGAGAAGGATCATCTGAAGGATATGCTTGTCATTCATTCATTCAAAAAATGTCTTGTACTGTACTAAGCACTGTTCTATGTACGGGAATCCCTACAGTATCCTCTGTAAGTCTGGTGTAGAGGATAGATAACAGTTATAGCACAGTGTGATAACTGACACAACAGAGGTTCACCCAAGATGCAAGGGTGGAGATAGCGTCCCAGAAAACTTGTCAATATGAGCTGAGACTTAAAGGGACTTTTAGCCATAAAAACAAGGAGGATGTTGAGGAGAGGCAGAAGGAACAGCATAAACAAAGGCACAGAGATCTGAAATGGCTGGTTGTGTTTAGGGAATTGTGAATACATGATTTTTTTTTTCTTTCTTTCCTTTTTTTTTTTTTTTTTTTTTTGCGTTACGCGGGCCTCTCACTGTTGTGGCCTCTCCCGTTGCGGAGCACAGGCTTCGGACGCGCAGGCTCAGCGGCTATGGCTCACGTGCCCAGCCACTCCGCGGCATGTGGGATCTTCCCGGACCGGGGCACGAACCCGTGTCCCCTGCATCGGCAGGCGGACTCTCAACCACTGCGCCACCAGGGAAGCCCGAATACATGATTTTTTACACTAAGCAGAAAGAGCTAGAATTGAGGGAAAGATTAAGAACCCAGGAAAGAAACTCTGTTTCAGGCTCTGATGAAGTAGCTAGTACCAGAATAACTCTCTCACTGAAAACAAATATTAAAGCTAGATAAAACACAAACCATAGCTGTTTGATGATATCAAAGAACAACCAAGGCAACCAGGACCTCGAGAACCAAGTTACCAGAGAAAAGGGAAATGTAGAAAGAATGAAAAGCAGAAAAAAGGGTAAATTTGTAGGTAAATTTCATTGAATAATGACTGTTCAGAACAATAAATGTCATCTATTGTGAGGTTTACAATATATTAGAATAAACAATAGTATGAAAGCCAGGAGGGTGCTAAACAGAATTAAAGTGTTGTAAGGTCCTTGAATTGTCTAGAGAAAGGTAAAAGTACTAATTTAAAGGACACTTTGTTAAGTTAAGGATGTATGCTGTAATATCTAGGGTAACAAAATAATAATAGTAACAGTAAATGTGTAACTAACAAGTTATAGAGGAAGGAAACAGAATAATAAAAAAGTACTGATCAGGGGCTTCCCTGGTGGTGCAGTGGTTGAGAGTTCGCCTGCCGATGCAGGGGACACGGGTTCGTGCCCCGGTCTGGGAAGATCCCACATGCCGCAGAGCGGCTGGGCCCGTGAGCCATGGCCACTGAGGCTGCGCGTCCGAAGCCTGTGCTCCGCAACGGGAGAGGCCACAACAGTGAGAGGCCCGTGTACCTCAAAAAAAAAAAAAAATACTGATCAATACAAAAGAAGGCAAGAAAAAGATAAAAAGAAACAAAAAACAGTCTGTGACCCATTTTGAGTTAACTTTTGTGAAGGTGGAAGGTCTTCGTCTAGACTCATTTTTTTAGCACATGGACTGTCCAGTTGTTCCAGCACCATTTGCTGAAAGACTGTCTTTTCTCCATCGTATTGCTCTTGCTCTTTTGTCAAAGATCAGTTGACTGCATTGACGTGGGTCTATATCAGCTCTGTCCATTCTGTTCCATTGATCTATTTGTCTGTCCTATCACTGCTACCACATTGTCTTGATTGCTGTAGCTTTACAGTAGGTCTTGAAGCTGGGTAGTGTCAGTCCTCCAACTTCACACTCTCCTTCAAGATTGTATTGGCTATTCTGAGATTTCTTTTTTGACCCGCGTGTTATTTAAAAGTGTGTTGTTTAATCTTCAAGTATTTGGGGATTTTCCAACTATCTTTCTGTTATTCATTTCTAGTTTAATTCCATTGTATGATTTCTATTCTTTTAAATTCGTTAAGATGTATTTTATGAACCAGAATGTGGTCTATCTTAGTGAATGTTCCATGTAAGCTTGAGAAGAATGTGCCTTGTGCTGTTGTTGGATGAAGAAGTCCATGAGATGTCCATTATATCCAGTTATTTGATGGTGTTGAGTTCAACTGTATCCTTACTGACTTTTCTGCCTGCTTGATCAATCCATTTTCAATAGAGGGGTAGAAGTCTCTAAACATAATAGTGGATTCATCTTCTTTTCCTTGCAGTTCTATCAGTTTTTGCCTCATGTATTTTGACACTCTGTTGTTAGGTGCATATGCATTAAGGATTATTATGTCTTCTTAGAGAACTGGCTCCTTTATCATTATGTAATACCCCTCTTTATCCCTGATAACCTTCTCTGCTCTGAAGTCTGCTCTATCTGAAATTAATGTAGCTATTCCTACTTTCTTTCTTTTTTTTTTTAGGTTTTTTTTTTTTTAAGCAACTAGTGCTCAAGTTGTTTCATTTTGGCTTGCTTTTTTATGAATTTATTTATTTTTTATTTATTTATTTTTGGCTGTGTTGCGTCTTTGTTGCTGCACACGGGCTTTCTCTAGTTGTGGCGAGCGGGGGCTACTCTTCCTTGCAGTACACAGGCTTCTCATTGCGGTGGCTTCTCTTGCTGTGGAGCATGGGCTCTAGGCACGGGGGCTTCAGTTGTTGTGGCTCACGGGCTCTAGAACGCAGGCTCAGTAGTTGTGGCGCACAACAGGCTTAGCTGCTCTCTGGCATGTGGGATCTTCCCAGACCAGGGCTCGAACCCATGTCCCCTGCAATGGCAAGCTGATTCTTAACCACTGTGCCACCAGGAAAGTCCCCCTACTTTCTTTCAGTTATTGTTAGCATGGTACATCTTTCTCCATCCATTTACTTTTAATTTATATGTGTCTTTGTATTTAAAGTGTGTATCTTGTAGACAACATATAGCTGGCTCTTGTTTTTTTATCTACCCTGACAATCTGTTTTTTAATTGGTGCATTTAGAGCTTTGATGTCCAAAATTATTACTATTGATATAGTTGGGTTAATATTTATGATATATGTTACTGTTTTCTATTTGTCAGCCTTATTCTTTGTCCCTACTTTTTGTCTTCCACTATTTTTCTGCCTTTTGTGGTTTTGAGCATTTTATGATTCCATTTTCTCTCTTTTCTTAGTATATCAACTATGCTTTTCATAAAACTTTTTTTTCAGTGGTTGCCCTAGAGTTTGTAATATACATTTACAGCTAATCCAAGACCACTATCAAATAACATTATATCACTTCACAGGTAGTGTGAATACTGTATAGTAACAAAATCATCCTAATTCCTCCCTCTGATCCCTTTATCATTGCTGACATTCATTTCACTTTTTTATAAGCATGCGTAAGAATATATATATAGTCAAGTAATTGTTGCTATTATTATTTTAAACAAATTGTTATCTGATAGATCAATTGAAAATTTAAAAAATAGAAGTTTTTATTTTACCTATCCTTATTCCTTCTCCAGTGCTCTTCCTTTCTTTATGTATATCCAGGTTGCTGCTATGTCATTTTCCTTCTCTCTCTGCACTCCTAGCATACTAATCATAGTTGTTTTTAATTCCCAGCCTGATAATTCCAACATCCCTGCCATATCTGAGTCTAGTTCTGATGCTTGCTCTGTGTCTTCAAACTGTGTTTTTTGTCTTTTAATATGACTTTTGATTTTTTTCTTGGTTGTCAGGCATGAGGTACTGGGTAAGAGAAACTGTTGTAAATAGCCTTTAGTAATATGGTGTAAGGTACAGGGGGAGGGAAAGCATTTTACAGTCCTATGATTAGGTCTCAGTCTTTTAGTGAGTCTGTGATTCTGGACTGTGATCTTCACACATGCTTCTCATTCTCCTTTACCCTCTTAGGTGGGACAGAATGGCTAGATGGGGGCTGGAGTTCAGTATTTCCTTTCTCACAATTGGAAGGCTAGAGCCAGCCTTCCCTCAGGTCAGTTAGGCTCTGATAAAACCCCAGCAGGTTACGCTCGGAGCTCTGGTTAAATAGTTTCTCCTGAGGACAGACCTTGTTAAAAAGAACAGAATGTTCTGGTATATTTCAAAGTGGTTCCTTTTCCCCCTCCCCTGCCAGAAGCACAGGGGGATGTTTCTCATGACTCACTTGAGAACCTGGTAGAACTACAGTAGGTAATACTCCTAAAAAAGGTGGAGGCCTCTCAATGAATGAGTCCCCTCGGAGTTTTTAACTCTCAGAATTGTCTATACTGAGCCTCCAGCAATTCATCAACTACAGTTCAGGTTTCCTACCCCAGCACTGGTTCCTGCAGAAGTTTCAGCTTGTGGTCTTCTGCTACAGTAAGCTGTGATTCTCTGCATTGGTCCTTCCAATTTGGGCGACAGTGGTTTGCCCTGTGACCTCACTTCTCTTATAGATCTAAGAAGAGTTGTTGACTTTTCAGTTTTTTCAGCTTTTTATTTGTTGTTAGGACAGAGTAGTGACTTCTAAGCCCAGAAACTGGAAGTCGTTATTTTTTATTATGGACTTCTAGCCTAATGTGCAGAGATTTCAATCCTGTAAAATATGCTGAGATTTCCTTTATGGCCCAACTTAAAACAAGAATTAAAAGAATCAAATTGTTTCCAAGTAACTTAACTGTATCCCAGAACAAAGTTCAAACACAAATGAATAGAAAATAAGACAGTACCCAACAAAGTAAAATTCACAATGTTTGGCACCCCATCAAAGATTAGCTGACTTACAAAGAAGCAGAAAAATACCACCTGTAAGGAGGAGAAAAATCAATCAATTGAACCAACCTACAACTGAGACAGATGTTAGGATTAGCAGACAAGGACATCAAAACAGGTATTATACCTATAACTCCATATGTTCAGAAATAGAGTAGACACATGGAAGATAGTTTTTAAAAGAACTAAATCAATCATCTAGAGATGAAAGTACAATGTGTGAGATGAATAATACACTGAAAGGAATTAGTGACAGATTAGACTGCAGAAGAAAAGATTAGTGAACTTGAAGACACAGACTGTGGTAAGTTTAAGATGTATACTATAAACCCTACACAGCCACTAAAAAAACAAAGAATTATAGCTAAAAAACCAATGAAGCAAATAAAGTAGAATAAAAAAAGTACTCAATCCAAAAGATGGCTGAAAAGGAGGAAAAGGGAACAAAGAATGGAGAGGACAAATAGAAAACAACAGCAAGCAACGTGATAACCAACCTAACTATATTAAAAATCACATTAAATGTAATTGAATTAATTAAATGAGAGAGATTGTCAGTTTGGATTACAAAAGAAAAAGACCCAACTATGTGCCTCCTAAAATAAATACTCTTTAAATATAAAGACGTGAATAGGTAAAAGTATAGAAAAAGACATACCATGCTGGTACTAAAAGAAAGCCAGAGTGGCTATAATAATATCAAAGTAGATTTCAGAGAAAAAACATAACCAAGAATAAAGAAGGTAATTTATAATGATAAAAGGGTCAAGTCATCAAAAGAACATAACAATCCTAAGTGTTTATGCACCTAAAAACAGAGCTCCGAGATTCACAATGCAAAAACTGATAGAACTGTAAGGAGTAATCCACAATTACACTCAGATTTCAATATCCTTTTGCCAATAATTTACAGAACAAGTTAACAGAAATTCATAAGGATATAGAAGATATGGAGAGCACTATCAACAAACTAGACCTGATTGACATTTATAGAACACTCCACTCAACAAAAAGCATACACATTTTTTTCAGTGGGACACGCAGGTTTGCAGCTGAGAAGAACCATCTAGGTAGGAAACAGACTTGAGAGTCATTAGCTTTCAACTTGTAATTAAAGTCTTGGGAGCAGAGGCAAAGAGAGTGTGGAGGGTGAGAAGAGAGCAGGGCCTGTGACCACAGAATGGGTAAAGGAAGAGGAACCAGCAGAATAGCCCTAGGAGCAGCCAAGAAGTAGGAGAACAGGAGGGTGGATGTTATCAAGACCACATGAAGGGTATTTCACTCTTCATTCCATTTCAGGGAATAGTCCATAGAGTCAAGTCTACATTTTATTCATTCAACAACTCTGAGCGCCTGCTACATAGCAGGCACTCTGCTGGGGTCAAATGGGAAGAGAGAAAGCAGACTCAGACCCTACTCTCCTGGAGTTTACAGTCTAGAGGAAAAGACAATCAAATAAATCTCTCCAATAAATTTGTAATTACAAAGATGGTTTTTTGAGAGCATACATCAGAGGAATGCTATCTTCCCTGTGGAAGAAACATTTGAGCTAGGTCAAGATGGAAGATAAAATACCAAAAGCACAGCAACAAAAGAAAAAATAGATAAATTGGACTTCATCAAAATTAAAAACTTTTGTGCTTCAAAGAACACCAACAAGAAAGTGAAAAGACCACCTGAGCAGAGGAGAAAATGCTGGCAAAACATATAAAGGATAAAGGACTTCTTTCTAGATATAGAAGAACTCCTAAAACTCAATAACAAAAAGACAAATAATCCAACTGAAAAATGAAGAGAAGATATGAATAGACACTTATCCAAAGAAGATATACAAATGGCTAATAAGCATGTGAAAGTAAGTTCAAAATCACTTGCATTGGGGCTTCCCTGGTGGCGCAGTGGTTGAGAGTCCGCCTGCCGATGCAGGGGACACGGGTTCGTGGCCCGGTCTGGGAAGATCCCACGTGCCGCGGAGCGGCTGGGCCCGTGAGCCATGGCCGCTGAGCCTGCGCGTTCCGGAGCCTGTGCTCCGCAACAGGAGAGGCCACGGCAGTGAGAGGCCCGCGTACCGCAAAAAAAAAAAAAAAAAAAAAAAAATCACTTGCATTAAGGAAATGCAAACCAAAACCATAATGAGATACCACGTCACACCCAAAAGGATGGTTATGATAGTAATTCTTAAAATGGAAAATAACAAGTGTTGGTGAGTGTATTAGTTTCCTAAAGCTGCCATAACAAAGTACCATAAATTGAGTGGCTTAAGTAACAGAAATTTACTGTCCCACAGTTTTTGAGGTGTTAACAGATAAACTGAGGCACATATAAAATGGGTGAAGGAACACGTGCAAAAGTTTTGTATCGGGAAAAGAGCATGGCTCATTGGAGAAATGAAAGATCAGTGTGTGTGACTGGGACGACACTGGAGAGGACTGGGTCTGACCATGCAGGTTGGAGATTTGGGTCTTATCCTAAAAGCAAAGGGGAGCCAATGAAAGATTTTAAGTAGAGGCGGACAGGACTTACATTTGAAAAGAGCATTGGTAGCAAAGGAGAGTCAATTAAGATTAAGACTGAAAAGTTAGATTTAGCAACAAAGAAGTTAGTGACCTTGGACAAAATCAATCCAGGTGAAGAGACAGGATGACTAATTTGGGGAATTGGAAGGGAAGTGGAGTCGGCAAAATTATACTACACTTGGTAAAGCCTCTCCCTATTCCAGTCTCCAGGGAAACAGACCAAAAATATACTTGGCTTGAGAAACAACAAAAGACATGTTTGCATGCATATTCACTCACAGCCGGTTCACCAGCTGATTCTGTTTCTGTTCAAGAATTCCATACTTACCCTGACACAGAGGGAGGACCCATGGCTGCAGTTCTTCTGATGGTTCTCTCTCACCAGATCCCGGCCTTCTTTCATCGCTGGCAGGGGTGGATGAGGTCTGCCACCATTGGAGATTTGGAGACACTTCAGAAACACAACTTTTTCCCTTTTATCTTTACTGGGCCTCTCAGTAAAGATAACTCCTCTGAACTCTGCACAACCCAGAACCCAAAGGCAGGCCAAGTAGACACACTCAAGCCCTACTCACGGGAAGACCCTACTTAAAAATGCCCCAAGCTGCCCTAGCTACTTGAGTGCTCCCAGATAGGAAAGTCCCAGTGGAAAGAGGCAGCTGTCTTAACAGATGTGGGTTAAAATATCTTAGTTTTGCTAATTTTATAAAAACATTATCTTGTAAACACGTTGCTAAGATCCCTTCCATGGCCATAGACTGGGCCTGGGTAAGTGGGCGTCCAGAAAGTGAAGTCTGGTTAGTGTCAGAGCAAACCACCTCTGCTGTCACAAAGGTTCCTTAAAAGGCTGAGCCAAAGGGTGGAAACTTTATCCACATTTGGAGGGAGGTGCAGCGGCCCGGGCTGAGCTCTGGGGAGACAAGAAGGGGCTTCGTCATAGGGGCTCACGGAGCGTGGCCGGCCCCGGTAGCTGCCCAATGAACGAAGCTGTGGCCACTCCCGGCCTAATCCCACGCCGAGGTCTCCGCTGACCTAACGTCCCGCTCCTGCGGCGCTCGACCGATTCCCAGAAGGCACAGCGACCTCCAACCCACTCTCCCCTCCCGCAGGTTTCAAAAGGAGCGCACTCCCTCGGGCCCGCCTCCTCACTTCCGGCCTGGAAACCTGTTAGTCCCGCCAGGTCTCGCGATATTGCATCTTCTCGCCGGCCGAGCTGACCCGGATAGCCGACCTCGTAGGTCTGCCGGCGGTGACCCTTTTTGGATGTCCTTTGGGATGCTGGCTCTTCGCCCGGCCCGTTTTCTAGCAGCACGAACGGGTCTATAAAGGCCCACCGGCTCACTTAAGTCCAACGGGCCTTAATGGTTCAGATAACGGGCGTCAGGGATTCGCCTTCCACCCCGTGCCCATGCCTGACTGTGGCCCTGGTCGAGTTTTGCAAAAATATTAATGACTGCCTGTTCTAGGTGTTCACTAGAATGTGATTTTTACCCTCATTATACAGATGGGGAAACTGAGGCTTAAAAGTGAAGGAACCGGCCAAGGGTCACAGAAAAGGATGCAACCAAAATTCGAACCCAGTCTGACTCCAGCTCTGAAGGCTCGTGGCAGAACAATTTGTGAACAGATCACTCCTCCCCCTAGATTCCTAGAGGAGAGCGTAGTTCAGTGAAAAGTGTCCCAGCTTTGGGTTCACACAGACTCAGGTTCATACGAAAATCTAGACACTTCCTTGCTATGTGACCTTGAGCAACTTGGTTAACCTTTCTGAGGCTCTTTCACTGATAGATGCAGGTAATGATACTTCATGGGATTATTGTGAGTGGTCTGTATGTTCAGGGTCTACTCCAAAGTAAGCACTCAATAGGTGGAAGCTACTGCTATTAATAATTCTTTTTATCCCCTTACATGTTGTACAGTGTTCAATGTTTAGGATTTAATAAATAAACCATAAGTGAAAGAGTGAATGAATGGAGGGAGAAATGAAATAAGTCTGGCCAGGTACCAGGTGGTCCTTGCCTCCAGCTCACTAATCTCTTACCCCCTTAGCTGATGTGGCTGCACTTCAAAGGGCTTGAAGTGGGAAATGACTGCTTATCTTCCACACAGGTGTGCGTGTGTGTGTGTTTTAACTTGTTATTGAAGTAAGATACAGAAAAGCACACAAATCTTAAGTGCACTCAAGTTTTCTTTTTTGTTTTTTTGTTTTTTGCGGTACACGGGCCTCTCACTGTTGTGGCCTCTCCCATTGCGGAGCACAGGCTCCAGACGCGCAGGCTCAGTGACCATGGCTCACGGGCCCAGCCGCTCCGCAGCATATGGGATCTTCCCGGAGCGGGGCACGAACCCGTGTCCCCTGCATCGGCAGGCGGACTCTCAACCACTGCGCCACCAGGGAAGCCTGCACTCAAGTTTTTATAAAATGAACATGCTGGTGTAACCAGCCCCTTGACGAAGAAGCAAAACATTACCAGCTCTCAGAATCCCCCTCATGTTTCCTTCTAGTCACTACTTCCCCTGCAGGGGTAACCACTATTCTGCCTTCCAGCAGAAATTAGTTTTCCCTGTTTTTGCACAGGATGCAACTGAAATCATATAGTGGACCCCTGTGCCCATGACCTCCTGGCATGCCTCTCCCTCTCTGAGGTAGAAAATGATATTCTGCTGCTGCTTCTTCTCAAAAGGGTTCCGATGGTAGAGATATGTGTGCCCCTGGTAGTCCCTGTCTTTGCCATTATACCCCAGATCTTTCCTTCACAAGGAAGGCCCTGGGAAAGTGGGAGATGGGGATGCACTGAGCCACAAGCTGGTCATATCCAGCCTCACACCATTCCAAATAACAGTCTTCCCTCTTCTCTGTTTGATGCACCATTTCCCCCCCTCCACTGAAACCCCTTTCTCACTCAGGGTGATGCACTCTCAGAGATTCTGCTGTTCTTCCCTGTGGTATGGGGTCCACCACAGTCCCTGGCCCACTAGACATGTCGGTTCATCCCCAAACCCAAATTGTGGGCATGGTTTCGTTCTCTTCCAAATGTCATATAGGTTAAGGGACCTGGCTTAAGGGTTCTGGGTGTTCTGTCTCAAGGGGGCAGTGTTGCCTAATACCATGAGACAGCCCAGTCCCTAGCCCAGGCCAGAAACCCCATTACACAGATACTATCATCAAACCCGTGTTACAAATGCGGAGGGTAAGGCTTAAAGAAGTTTAAAGGATTTGTCCAAAACCGTATAGTTTGCAAGTGACAAGAATTAGACTTTGGGAGTGCCATTTGATGTAGGTCTAGAAAGCTGGGTATCTCCTGAAGACCTCTATTCAATGAGACTGAAATGGACAAGTTGCATAGATATTTTACATATTTTCTACCTAGTACTCAGAAGAATTCCAGGAGACATGTGTTTTTATTTCCATATGCAGATGCAGAAATTGAGATCCAGAGAAATTATTTTGTCCAAGGTCACAGGGATAGTGAGACTAAATTAAGATTCAACCCCTCTCAACCCATAGTTTGCCCCGCAAAGCATGGCTCTTTCCTCTGCCCTGAACCACACTAAGCAGAAGGTTTTTGACAAATGCAGATATGAGTGGTACATGGGATAGGAGAGTAGGGGAACATTCCAGAGAGAGCAAAGCATGTACCACAAAGGGGCTCTTTTGATTCTCTATTATTGTGGAACAAACCACTCCCAATTTTAGTGGCTTAAAATAACAATTTATTATTAGCTTCACAGTCCTATGGGACACTCAGCTGGGCAGTTCTCGCTTGGGGTCTCTTATGCAACTGCAGTCAGGTGGAGGTTGGGGCTGGAGTCATCTGAAGGCTCAACTGTGCTGGATATCCAAAGTGGCTTTTTAAAATCACGTGTCTGGTATCTCATCTGAATTAGCTGAAACAGATGGGGACTAACCAGGAATTTCTCTCGCCACACAGCCTTTGCATGTGTTTGCTTAGATTTCCTCATAGCATGGTTGTCTCAGAGTAAATGGACCTCATACATGGTGACTGGCTTCCCCTAGAGTAGATATTCCAAGAGGCTGAGGCAGAAGCTGCAAGACTTCTTTTTTTTTTTTTTTTTTTTTTTTGGCTGCATTGGGTCTTCGTTGCTGCACGCAGACTTTCTCTAGTTGTGGCGAGCGCGGGCTATTCTTCGTTGCAGTGCACAGGCTTCTCATTGCGGTGGCTTCTCTTGTTGCAGAGCATGGGCTCTAGAGCGCACTGGCTTCAGTAGTCACAGCACGCGGTCTCAGTAGTTGTGGCTCGCGGGCTGTAGAGCACAGGCTCAGTAGTTGTGGTGCACGGGCTTAGTTGCTCCGTGGCATGTGGGGTCTTCCCAGACCAGGGCTCGAACCCGTGTCCCTTGCACTGGCAGGAGGATTCTTAACCACTGCACCACCAGGGAAACCTCTGCAAGACTTCTTATGCCCTGTCTTTGGGAGTCATGCAGTGTCACTTCCACAGCATGCTATCCATGAAGATGAATCACAGGCCATCCCAGATTCAAGGGCAGGACACAATACTTAGGTGTGAATATCAGGAAGAGTGGTTCAATAGGAACCATCTTTGGAGATCAGTTGCTACAAGGGGCTGAGGCAGGAAGGATCAGCTCAGGGGACTGCATGTAATCCTGCTTCAGTGGAACATGTTGTGCAAGGGAGAAAAAACTAGAGGTGGTGCTTTGTGGCAGATGGTGGAGAGCTTCAGTGACATGCTCAGGAACCCGTATATGGGTACACACTGGGTTCTTAGGCTGCCCAGCATCTGAGCCTCCTTCCTCTGTTGGAGTAGCGTCCTTAGTGGATGTCTTAGTGAGACATCCCTTGACCCCTGGCAGGAAGGTCACAGGACTATGACCTCAACAGTGTGCCAAATTGATGACCCCACTCAGGACTCTGAATCTTCGACAAGTGACCCCAGGAAGCAGATGACTGTTTATGATTCGAGGCAGCACCAGTCAGGTCTCAGGGTGGTGGTGGCCTTGTGAGAGCCCAGAGCCCAGAGGAAGCAGCCCCCTAATCAGGCTGCTTCTGAGCAAGACCTGAATAAGGTTCTGGCGGCCTAGCTTCTCTTGATTCCTGCCTATTTCCTGAGCCTGATTCTTGAGGCTTCCTGTCAATTCTGTGAGCTGCCTGATATCATTCCAGTACATTCCTCTTCTACCTAAGTGAACCAGAGTCCATTTCTACTGTTTGCAATTAAGAGCCCTATTTGGTACAAAGACCCATTGAAAGCTTCAGCCAGAGGACATGACATGATCAGAGCACTTTAGGGGAGAGAAAAATTGAAAATTCTGACAGAGGTGGATTGAGGAGGCCAGTTGGGAGGCCGTTGTGACATTTGAGTGTGTGATGAGCTATGATATTGACAGCGCCGATGAAGTGAGTGAATGGGCAGGTTTTGGCCACTCACGGAATATGGAAAAGAAAGGAGAGGGAAAAGCCCAAGTTGACAGTTTTGAGCCTTAGTAACTAGGAAAATGATGATGTTACAAAGAGAAGAAGCAAGCCAGGGGGAACTAGTTTGAGGGGGAAATCATTCATTCATTCATTTAACAAACACTGAGTGCCTCCTCTATGTCAGGCACTGTTCTAGGCGTTAAGAAGACATCAGTGAACAAAACAAAATTTCATTCCTTATATTAACAAATACGTACATGAGATCATGAAACTGCCTTGATTAAGCTTTAGTTTGTGGTGCCACAGACACATGGCAAAACATGTTTAGCCGGAACTTCAGAAAAGATCCTACAAAGGAAGACTGGGCCTAAAGACAGATTGGTAGTCATTCTCAAAGACATTTCATTCGTTCATTCACTTACATCTATTGAGTACCTACTATGTACTCAGTACCATTCTTGCCGTAGAAAGCAAGTGGAGGGGGGAGAGAGAGAGAGTCTCAGCTCTCACAGAATTTCCATTATAGAGCATAGAGGCAGACAGTAAACAAATACACAAATACGCCAAATATGTGATGTATACTCTGAAGAAAAATAAAGGAAGGTAAAGGTAAGAGACGTTCTGCTCTTTTAGATAGGATGCTCTGTAAAGGCCCCTCTTAGTTTTTGTTTTTGTTTTTTTGTGGTATGCAGGCCTCTCACTGTTGTGGCCTCTCCCGTTGCGGAGCACAGGCTCTGGACGTGCAGGCTCAGCGGCCATGGCTCATGGGCCCAGCCGCTCCGTGGCATGTGGGATCTTCCTGGACCGGGGCACGAACCCATGTCCCCTGCATCGGCAGGCGGACTCTCAACCACTGCACCACCAGGGAAGCCCAAGGCCCCTCTTGGAAAGAGATGTTTGAGTCAAGTCCTGAATGCAGGGAGGCAACATCCATGTAGTTTTCTAGAGGAAACATATTTCAGGCAGAGAGAATAATGAGTGCAAAGACACTGAGGTTGGACAATTTGGTTTGTTCAAAGAACTTCTAGGAGGTCAGTGTGGCTAAAGCAAAATTGATGAGGGCAGAGTAGAAGGAGGGCAGAAGTAGAGGTGCAGGTGGTAGGGAGCAGATCTTGTAAGGCCCTGTCGTTATAAATACTTTGGCTCTTGTTCTGAGTGAAATAGGAAGAGTTTGGACAATTTTAAGCAGAGGAGGTGCACTCCATGATTAATCCTTCAAAAGGATCACTCTGGTTGCTGTGTATAGAGTATACTTGTAGTTTGTAAGGGCAGAAGCAGGGAGATCAACTAAGAGATAATTGCAGTCATTCAAGGCAAGAGACTATGGTCTCTTGCACCGTGATGGCAATGACGGAGGAGACGACATGTGACCAAACTCTAGATATAAACTGAAGGAGAACCAGCAAGATCTGCTGATGGGTTGGATGTGAGGCGTCAGAGAAATAAAGGAGTCCAGTGCCTCCAGAGTTTTCAACAGGAAGATCCTCTGGCATTTACTGAATAGGAAAGATTGAGAAGTATTTCTAAGCCTCAGGAGAGTAAAATTGTTTCCAGCCTTCCTGCCTGCCCGCCTTTCTGAACTAGTTTTTCTGGCTGAAAAGCCATGATGTGGGGCTAACAAAGGGAAGCATCCATGTGGGGGCAGAGTGGACATTAGGCTGTCATAGGTTATCAAGGCCAAGATGCGAGAAGAGGACGTCTGCAAGGTGAGTGGAGGGGGCGGCAGCAGCAGTCAGGAACATGTTACTTACAAAGGGATTACTCCAACAAGAAGGGAGAAGGAAGTTACACAAATAAAAAGGGAGAAAATTAGAATAAATCCTATAGTGTTGGATGGGAATTGAAGGCATTGTGTGAACACATGGTTTTCTACATACTTTGATAAATGATAGATAGATAGATAATGTGTGTTTAATCATACACAAATTTCCTAGCACTCTCGATAAAAGGCCCGGAAGCAGTGATATCCCAAGAACAATGAGCACACCTGGCACCCAGATCTTGATTTCTAAATACCATTCTCTACTAAAAGAAACAAAGTCCCTTGGAGAAATGGCTGATTACAGGACTTGAGCAGAGAAAGTACAAGATGAGCCCTGAACATCTTGTTGTGCCAAAAAGTAAGGAAGTACTCAAAGAATTGTGGTGACAGAAGCCAGCCCGGCAGCTGGCCGAGTCTGGGAAATTCTAAGCATCAGAATAAATAATGAAGCAATGAGTGAAACACTCACATCTGTAATATTGCTGCATAAAGTTGTATAGCCTGAATCTAATCATGAGGAAACAACAGACAAACCCAAGTTGAGGGACATTCTACAATGTAATAGGTCTGTAACCTTCTAAATCATCCTGGTCATAAAAGTAAAGGAAATCTTAAAAAAAAAAAAAAAAAAGAAAAAAAAAAAGTAAAGGAAATCTTAGGAACTGTCTCAGACTGAAGGAGACTGGAAAGACATGACAACTAAATGCAATGAATAATTCTGGACTGGATCTTTTCATCATTAGGCCAATTGATGAAAGTTCAGTAAGGTCTGGGAGTTAGACAGTATTAATGTATCAATGTCAATTTCCTGATTGTGAGCATTGTATTAGGTTATGTAGGAGAATATACACTAAAGTATATACATTAAAGTATTAGGGGTGATGAGGCATTGTGTAGGTCATTTATTCTCAAGTTCAGGGAAGGGGAAAGTTCTTTGTACTATTGTTGTAACTTTTCTGTTACACCAAATAAAAAGAAAAAAGAGAAGGAAAGAGTGAATGGAATCCCTGAGGCAGTGGAGAATGAGAGAACTAGGCAGGGCAACATCAAACACGTGGACTAAAGGATTGAATATGTCTAAGGGGAGGACATTTAATGAAGTGTAGTGCTGCAAAGAGACCAAAGAGGATCAAGACTGAGAAAAAGGTATTAAAATTATTTTCTATATTGTTAATCATGACAGCATCTTTATACACACACAGTACAATAAATCAGCGGTTCAATTCGCAACAGTACTGGAGATGCATGTGGATTTGAGGACCCTCTAACAACTTCTCAGTTCCCTAGGCCCTGAAGTTCAGAGGTTGGAAGCCTGCTTTCCCTACAAAGTTTTATGATTTTAAAAAGAAAATCCCAATGACATAATCATATTAGCTCTTGTCAGGAGGTCTCCCTAATTCCTACTTTTAAAGGGTTCTTTTTAAAATTTAATGTATTCTAATGATGTAATTCGATTCTCACATTTTGGGCAAAAATATTCTGGATATGGAATTTTTATTGTGCCGAAGTATTACATGTTCATTATAGATAAACGAAAAATGTAGATAAAATAGAGACAAATTTTAAACCACCTATAATTCCATCATCCAAAAAATGATTTCTGTTAGCGTTTTACTGCCTACTTTAGACTTTAAAAATGCAAATGACATCTATAATTTTTGTTGCGATAAAGGAGGGATCCTTCCCTGTGCTATTTTGTACCTTCCACACACACGCCCCCCCCCATAAAGAGCAAACACTCAGTCTCAGTCCCTAAATATACTTCAAACCACCTCATTTTTAAGGGCACTGCGAGGAATCCCATTGAACAGATGGGCGGCGATTTATGTAATCATGTTCCTATTTGCGGACTTTCACATTGGGCTCCAAGAGATCGCACCTCAGTACTTGCCCTCGAAGCCTGGACGACTAGAGAGGATGGGAGGTTGGGGGACAGTTAGGTCGCCGGACAAGGTTTTGAGCACGCAAAGACCGAGGAAAGAGAGTCAGAGAGGCCGCGGCCGGCAAAGAGCAAAGGGCCCAAAAAGTCGGATTTGGGAGCGACGTGAGGCAGAGGGTGGGGTGTACCCAACGGCAAGGGGCGCCAAATGGGTGGAACCCCAAATCCTTGGAACTGGAGCGATACCCCAGACCGGCGGCGGCAGCTGGAGATCCAGGCCGGAAAGCTGGTGCGCCGCGGCTCCGCACCAACAGAGGGCGCTGGGTCCACAGCAGTTCGAAGGGGGCGGGTCCCAGCTGCCGGCAAGATGTGGGAAGCTGGACCACGGGAGACTTGAGCTCTACCCTAGCCACTGCAGACCGGTGGGCGAGGGGAGAGGGAAGAAGGGATGGCAGGGGGCAAAGGTGGCAGAATACCCGACGTCGCTGCCCCGCAGGCTCCCGGACTGCCTTGCATTGTGGGGTAGAAATGCGGGAGCCTCTTGCCCAGCGGGGGCGCCGTTTTCCGATTCCCAGAAAAGTGCGATACCGGTTGTCAGCCGCCCTGGGGCTAGCTCAGCACAACAGAGCCGGGTCCACCGGGCGGGACATTGGGCCAGGAGAGACCCACGCGATCGTCTGCGGCAGGAAAGAGACCTGGCCTTGAGGTCTTTGAACTCTTGCGTACACACACACACACACACACACACACACCCACACACACACACACACACACACACACACACACCCTCCCTGCGCTCTTTCTGCCCTGGGTGCAGTGTGCATTCGAGGAGGGAGGAACTGAGGCAGCGCAGGACTGAGCACCGAGTAGACCCTCCTCCCCGTCTTGTCTGGAGCGGAGACTTTGGGCTAGAGGGCCGCAGCCCGAAGCTCCAGTGAAGGACCCCTGGCCGGGGACTACCCCAGGGACCCCGCCGCCTGGACCTGCTGAGGTCCCCACCCCGGCCGCTTCCTGGACTCCGGAGTAATCAGCTGCTGCGCGCATGCTGTAATTGGCGGTGCAGGCCCTGCCGGGCAGAGGACCCGCGGGCGGCGCAGGGGAGGGCGAGGGGCTTAATTGCAGGGCTTCGGGTCGCAGTCTGGGATGCAGCTCCGCTTGCGGGGGGAGGGGATGGACACTTAGCTCGGCGAACCAGACCTCGGAGGAAGCCAAAAGACCTTCGGGGTCGGCAGTTCGGATCCCTTCCTCAGAAACGGGGTTTAGGGGCTTGAACCCCAGCGAGAGTGAGGGGGGAGGACCGGGACATCTCCGGAGATCTGGGGGTGGCGAGGGCAGATTCCAAACTCCCCATCCCAACCCCAGAAGCCCTGGAGCGTCTTGTCCGAGACTCCTCCCTCGTTCTGACCCTCTAGCCTCCCCTTTCTGCTGCCCCCATCACCCCCCTTCTCGTATCCCCGAGGCGCTCCCACCCTGGGGAAGAATGTGCCCTCCTAGCGCACCCTTGCCATGGTAACGGCACACCCCCACCCCCGCGCACCGCAGCGGCCCGGCCTGGCCCGGAGGGCTGCGAGAAAAGGGGGGTGGGGTGGGCGCCTCCCAGCCCTGCGGACACACCTCAACTGCCCTGGTTGCCACAGCAACCGGAGGCGTTTGGAAGTGCGCAGCCGCGAAGTGGCAAAGGGCTCTCCACGATCCCGCACCCCTCTAATCCACCAGCAGAGGACCGTGGCTCCTGGGAAGGACTGCCACCCCCCAACTTCAAGGACAAAGTCCAGAGAGGGACCACGGGGCGTCTCAGTTTCCACGCAGGGCAAGCCTAGGGAACAAAGGCAGCCGGAGCCCCCAAAGAGCCTGGAACTTGAAAAGGGATCCCCTGCGCCAGCCCGTCCCCCTCCCCCCGCAGAGCCCGAGGGGGGCGCTGGCAGCAGGAAGCCAGGGAAGGGCCCGGAGGCGCGTAGGCCCCACAGCAGAGCGGTGATTACAGGGACCTGTCCCTCCCGCCCCGGCTCCCACTCTCATTAAGTCATTTTTTCCCCTGTTGGAAAGTCCCCGTGCCTTGAGCGCAGGAGTTGGGGCGACCGCAGGCAGCTGCCGGCAACCACATGAGAAGGGGGGGTGGGAGGGGTGGAGGGAGGCCGCGACTAGGGCCTGGCCAAGCTCCAACGTGGAAGGCCCCCTGCCGGGGGCTAGCTGGGGGCGCATTAATTCGGAGGAAGGCGAGGGAGGGCCGGGATGCCCCTGACCTCATTTCTCACCCACCTGGCCCTCCTACAGCTGCCGAGGCCTCTACCTTTGCCTCTCCCTCTTTTTTCTGACCCTGGGACCTTGGGCGACAAAAAAGCAGGATGCCTGGGTTGTGATCCCCACCCCAGTCTGGCTGCCTCTCCCTGACCTTTAACCCACCACTGCCTGCTGATCTATCCACCACCTCATTCTCTCTTACTTCCCTCCCTTCTTCCCTTTGGGACCATCCAGGCTCCATGCTATTTTTTCCTCCTGCAAGGAGTTGGCCCAATGTCCCTCAAGGTGAAAGGTGTTGGGGGTGGGGATGGCTTCCTCCCCCTCTGAGTGAAGTCTGGTCCACCCTCTCTTCTTATTTCCAAATCTGAACCTTGGTCCTCTCCTAGCTCTTGGCAAGTTCTTCCTCCTATTTACTTCCACCGTCCCACTTTATTTCAGCCCATTTCCCCTATTTCCAACCAGCACATTGATTTCTGCCTCACTCGTAGCCAGAGTGCATAAACCCAGGGCCTCTTGGGCCCCATTTTCCCACCACTTATCACCTCCATATCTCCCTTTAGGGTCAACCAAATCCCATACACCCCTTTTCAAATGTGGGGTTCAGCTTTGGTCCAGACTCTAGTCAGCTTCAGGCCCAGAGAAAGGATGGGGGTGGGCAACACCCTATTTGTTCCTTCTCCAACTTTTCCACTCTCCCTTTACAGGTAAAGCTAGCATGTATCAGATCACCATGATTTGACTTGACTGGGATATGTCCCCCACAGCCTGGTGTCCAGTCCCCTGTCCCACCCCATAGCCCACCCCTCCCTCTAGAGGCAGCACGCCCTGCAGGGTTACAGCTCCTACCTCATTATCCCAGCCCTCATCCTGCGTCTCTCATCTTCAGTCTCTCCTCCCCCAACTCTGTCCTCTTAAAGCCTGGAAGGCAGAGGAGGCTGAAACCACAGCTAACGCTGTAGTGGACACTGCTGGGGGCTGGGCAGGGGGTGAGAGTACCCCCCCAGGCCTTCATTGCCCCTCCCTTCCCTCCTACCCTGAATGGGAGGGAGGGAGGAGGCAGCGAACCCAGCCCCCAAAGCTTTCTCCTGGGTGAACAAGAGGAAAGGAATGAAGCAGGTGTGTCTGGCTGCTCCTGCCCACCCCTCCTCCTGGGGGACTCTCACCCGCCTGCCTGTGGTACTGTCTTTAGGGGGATGGGGAGAGAAACCCTGTCCTCTCCAGAGGCAGCAGAACTGAGCATGTGAAATGTCCTGCTGCCTTAGTCATGTCTGAGAGCTGCTGGGATGCAGGAGTTGGAGGGAAGGGAGCTGAGGGCAAGCGCATGAGGGCAAGTCTCCCAGGTGGTGGGCCTGCAGGCGTGCATCACCATGAGAGCCTCCTTTCCTTCTCAGCCCTACCCAGGGGTAGGGAGACATGCGTCAGGGCCAGGGAAGTATGGAGATGCAGGTAGGCTGGCAACTGGGAAAAGGAACAAGACTTCATCCTTGGTTGGTTCATCGAGAAGGGTGCCACTCTGGGGTGAACTGAGGCAGGCACAGGACTCTCCACTGTGAGCAGCAGGAGGCCCGG
Organism: Lagenorhynchus albirostris; assembly: GCF_949774975.1. Lineage (NCBI taxonomy): Eukaryota > Metazoa > Chordata > Mammalia > Artiodactyla > Delphinidae > Lagenorhynchus > Lagenorhynchus albirostris. The sequence goes on from NC_083100.1 coordinate 18,878,235, forward strand.
ATGAAGTTGGTGAAGGGTTCTTTCCCCAAGAACTTGACCCCACCTCCCTCTCCACTGCCTCCTCCTTGAGGGTCTGTTCCAGAAAAACATCAGATCTGAGAGCCAAGGAGAGTGCAATGCTGGACCCAGGCCGCCAGCTTAGCAGCGTTCTTATGGGGGTATGGAGGAGGGGCTGGTTGACCTGCCAAGGGACATCCTGAGCCGGGGATCTGGGGGCACAAGAGACCCAGGAAGGATATCCCCCCACCCCCAGCCTTACTTACATACCCCGCCTCCCCTGCCTGGACTCAAAGAGACCAGAATCCAGACAGCGAGTCTCCTGGCCCTCCCTTGCCACCCTTCTCCAGGCCGCACCTCCTAGCCCCACCTGCTCCCTGGGGCGCTGGGCTGGCTGGGTTGGGCTGGGTCTTGCCCAGGATTACTCCTCTCAGAGTACCTGCCGACGGGTGCTACTGGCCGACACTCGTCCTGGCTTGTGGGCAGAGGGCTCAGGCACAAGGTGGACAGCTGGAGCTCTGGCATCCAGGGCTCCTGATCCAGCTCCTTGCCAACTTCCCCACTGCCTCCATCTAGCCCAGGCCTCATCTCTGGTTTGGAAGATGGCTGTAGTCTCCTAACTGGCCGCCTGCTGTCAACTTGTCCCCTGCCTTTCAGTTCCCCAGGCAGCAAGCAGTGTGGGAATCAGACCATGACATTTGCCTGCCTAAGACCCTCTGAAGGTTTCCATTCCTCTTACATAAAATCCCTTACCTTGGCCTGGAAGGATGCATAATGTGACCATTCCCCATCCCCCACCCCCCTCCAGCAGCTCCTCTGCTGTTAATCTGTCCCTTGATTTCTTCACTCCAACCACACTGGCCTCTTTGCTGCTCCTCCTGAGATCTTTCTGTCCTCAGAGCTTTTGCATTCACATGGCCTCTGCCTGAAAAGCCCTTACCCTCAATTTGTGCATGGCTCTCCTCCTCATGTAGTCTCAGCATGAGGTCTTCCCCAACCAGTAGCTTTATCTAGAGGGGCCCCACTCCCCACAAATCACTCTACATCCAGCACTTTGCTTTATTTTCTTCACAGCACATAGCATTGTCTGAAATGACCTTGTTTGTGTGTTTTCTTGTTTACTGTTCATCTTCCCCAGCCCGAATGTAAACTCCAAGAGAGCAGGTCTTGTATCTCGCATTCACATCTGTATCCCCAGCACCTCTCGTCCCCCCCAGAGTGCCAGGCCACAAAGAGTGCAAAAATAAATATTTGTTAAATGATGAGGGACAGAGGCCAGTGGGGGAGGGTGTCTGAGGCCTCCGCAGAATCACTTCAGCTCAGTGATGTCCATTTCTTCTTTTTAATCCTCCTCCCCCTCCCCATCAGCTTCCATTCATTCCCTCCCCCTCCAGGGGTAGGGGTGAAGAGATAAAAGGAGGCAGGCCCAGAGGATGCCTGGCTGACACTGCCCTAGAGTGTGGGGCAACCGCCAGCCCAACGGAACTGTCTGAGCTTGGGTCAGAGACCCGGGAGGCAAACCGGTCCTGGAGGCCACAGAAGTGAGCAGGGGGTCTGAGCGGGCCTGAACTGTCCCGTGATTGCCGTCTTGACGACCTCAGAGCTGGGAGGTTCCTGTAAGATTTTGTGGTCCATCCTCCACTCCCAGGAACCAAGGCGACGCTGCCCGGACAACATCGCAAGCTGCAGAGGACCAGGCAGAGGGAGGCGAGCCGTCCGCTCACTTGCACACGCTGACCCACTCGGTGATGCGGCACTCCTCGCAGACCACGAAGCAGCACCAGTGGAAGCGGCAGTGACAGCGCTCGCTGCGCGTCTGGCGTAGGATGTTGTGGCCGCGGCCGCAGCACATGCTGCCGCAGCCGTCCGGGCCCACGCTGCTCTTGTTGCACAGGCGGCCCACGGTGCCCGCCGAGTCCAGGCGCGGCTCGCGCTCGCAGAAGTCGGGCGACTTCTCGAAGTAGACCAGGTCGGCGGTGCCGGCGCGGCGCCGAGGCCCCGGAATGTCCGGGGCTGGCGAGGGTGGCCCCGCGGGGCCCGGCTCCAGCTGGCCGCCGTTGCGGTTGTGCGGCCGGATGAGCGTGGCGCGGTGGAAGCGGCTACGTAGCAGTGCCCCTACAGCGCGGAACTCCGGCGTCACCTGCCAGCACGTCTTGAGCTGGCAGCTGCCTGACGTGCCGTGGCACTTGCACTTCCGCCGCATATTCTCCATCACCGCCTGCAGAGGGAGGCACGGGGAGGGGTGACGCCCGCGGCCAGCCCCACTGGCCTCCTCCCGTCGCAGACACCGGCCCTCGAGACTCTCAGAGGCTCTGGAAACCAACCCCCATTGAACGGAGGCAAAAGCTGAGGCCCCAGGTGGGTGGGTGGGTGGCACAGCTCCTAAACCAGGCGGCCAGGAGAAGAGTTCTGCCTACCTTTCTGCTGCTCTCGCATCCACCTCCCACCCGGCCAGACCCTGGGGGAATTCCCTCCTTCCTGCTTCCCCTCCTCTCCCCCCACCCCCCGCCTTTCCCAGCAGCTGCAGGGGGGCCCTTGGGGCTCTAGGCTCTTGCTTCCTGAGGGGGGACCCCAGATCCTCAGGGAAATTCCCTCTCCTTCCAACCCGCAGGACCAGGAGCTGGGGTGTGCTGGCCCCACTACATCCCAGCCCCAAAGCCTCTGGCCTCACTCCAGGCAGTGAGCGGAGGCTGTGGGGAGGCTGAAGAAGCACCTTAACTCCTCTGGGCCCTGCAGCACTTTTCAGGGAGCCTAAGGAGAGGGGCCAGGGGCTGGGAAGACACCCCCTCCTCCCCCTCCCCCCCGCCCCCTCCCATTCTCCCATTCTACTGTCTGGTGCTTATTCTGCCCAGAGCTGAGCGCCACCATTCCTCCTGGGAAACAGTGAGCACCAACAGGGACCAACGGCCCTACCTGAGTACAGAACCAAAGGGAACCCAAAGAGCCAGACCCCCAGGGCAATGAAAGCGGAGAGAGTTTCCCAGGCCTCCAAGGGAGCTAGTTACAGGAATACAACGTACCCAGCCCCTGCCCAGCTCTCAGGCTGCTCTCCGGAGCCTCCTCCCAAAGAGCGCCTTCACATCATCCTCACCAGAGACCCCAGAGGAAACTGGCCACATCCTCCTCCCCCCGCTGCCCCCCATCCAAAAAATGACCTGGGTCCCCCAAACCTGGGCAGTAGGGCCATAAGAGAGGGACCCCGTTCCTCCAAGTCTTAAAGGGCTCTGCAGCTTGTATGTGCAGCCTGTGGTGTCAGCACCACGTGGAAAGCAGCCCCGTGCCTCCCCTGGCCAACAGCTCCAGAACATCTGCTTCCCACAGGCAGCAGCCATTAATTAACCAGTTTAACAAGGAGGAGGAGGCACTGCTGCTATGGGCTAGGATGGTATCAAAGCTTGGGAAAAGAGCTGCACGGACCTGACAGGACTGGGTGGGAGCTGGACGTGACCTGAGGGTGGCTATGCCTCAGTTTACGTCACCTCTCGGTCATGATGGAAGAGCTGAATCAGCTCCAGTCTTTGTGGAAGAAGGTGGTGAACTGGCCTGGGCTGAGAAGCCAGGAGAAAGGGGAGTGAGATGGAGAAAGTGCCAGCTAGAGTGAGGGGAAGCCAGAAACAAGGCCTGAGCAGGCTGGGCAGGGCCAAGAGAAGGGACGGGGTGGAAGAGCCAGGAAAAGAAGGTGCTGAGGGCCAGAGAGGCAACTTAGTGTAGACTACACTATAGAACAAAAGGGCTCAGGGCTCAACTGCCTGGGGATGGATCCTGCCTCTGCCACTTTCTCCCTTGTTGCATCACCTTCGTCAAGCTTCTTAGTCTATCTGTGCCTCACTTTCCATATCTGAACATGAGGCTAATAATAGAACCCTCATGGGTAGGTGTAAGGGTGAAATAGGATGTAGTAAAATGCTCCAGGCAGTGCCTAACACAGAGTAAGCACTCAATAAATTAAATGCAGGATATTATTACTTCCCCTTTCTTTCTTTCCTCCCTCCCTCCCTTCCTTCCTTCCTTCCTCTCCTCCTCCTCTTCTTCTTCCTCTCCCTCTCCCTCTCCTTCTTCTTCTTCTCTCTCTCTCAAATAAATGACCTTTGAGGTAGTATGAACATTGGGGGGTGGGGGGAGAAAGGAGGACGACAACATAACACAGTACCACAGTGGCCCCTAGGGATCTCCCTTTGCAGGAATCCCTCTTTCTGCACAGAAAGCCTGGGAGAGGAGGGGGGGCCCAGCATAGGAAAGCACCGAATCATGGAACATTTGTGCTGGGGAGCCTTATGGATGATGCAGTTCAACCTTCTCATTTTACAGGGGGAGCGACAGACTTGCAAAGCTGGGCCTAGACTCTGAGGTCCTGACTGCAGCCCAGAGCTCTCCCCACTACTCACAGCAGGAGATGGGAGAAGCAGGCTGCTCAGTGGAAGGGGAGCTATCCCAGGGCAGGGGTTGTTTTATCCCCATATTCCCAGGCCTAGTCCAGCGCCTGGCACACAGTAGTTATCCAAAACACATCTGATGACTGAATTAGGAGGGGGCAATGAGAAAGCTGCTGAATTAGGGAGAGTGGTGTGGTCCCCAGAGGAGACATAAGCCTGGGGGAGGGGAGGGGCCTAGGCAGAGGGGTCTGGAGCAGGCCCAGAGGGATGGGGTTCTCACCTGCCGCCCCACTCGGTTGTTGTGGAGCCTCATGCGCGCATGGATGTCTCTGTGAGGCTCCCGGGAGTCCAGAAAGTCTTTAGAGAAGCGCTCTCCGAAACCCACGTCGGGGCTGCAGCCGCCCCACTCCCAGGAGTCCTGCAGGCCTGGGCTGGCAGAAGGCAGGACAGGGTGCTCGGGAACTCCGTGGCTCAGGCCCTTACCGCGCTGCAGCGCCTCCAGCTGCAGGCGGTGCAACTTCCGACGGAAGGCCTCCTCATCCCCGCGCCGAGACGCGTCGCAGCCACAGGCCCTCAGCTTGCCCAGGGCGCAGGCGTTGGATACCGCGTGCACCACGCCAGCTGCCGAGATGGCGTAGGCGAAGGCACTCTCTCGGAAACCTGCGCAGAGAGACACAGGAAACAGCCTTTGAGGAGCCTCCACATCCCATCCCTCTGCCCTCCCTGCCCAACCTTCTCACCATACTGAGAGGAAGTAGAGGCCCAGTGTTGGGGGAGAATCTGGTACAAGGGCATAGATTCAAAGAGGGGCAGAAATCACACCGGAAGTTCTGCACACAATGGAATGGGAGAGGTCTCTCCCACAGCCCTCCGTTTTGAACTCCTTTCCCTTGCTTCACCCTTAGCAAGTTCAGAATTGAGACTACATCTCTCCTGCTGGACAGAAAGTATCTAGTAAACATTAATTTTTTTTTTAACCATCAGGGACTTAAGCTACTACCTCTCATGTGATATCTGCAATTTTAAGATAAGCCTGCAGAAAGAAGGCAAATTTTAACCTAAAAAATATTACCAGTGATGGAATTCAGGGCCCCAGGAGATGTTAATGGGCAGAAGGGTAAGTAAGAGGAGAAGGTGTCCTAAAGTTCCCGGCCCCAAGATCTCCTGCCTGCAGCCACCCCCTTAGGCCCATCAAAGAACACTGTCTGATGGCCACGTGCGAGAGGCAAACAAAAGAGCCAGCAGAACTTCCCCTTTGCCTGTCTGGACATCCTAGAAGTTCTCCTCAGAAAAGGGCATCGCCCAGCCACCAGCCACCGACCAGCTTGTGGTTGGTCGAGGTCAGCTGAAGAGGTTGTTTGAAGGATGCTGGAGGTGAGCCCACTGCCTGCTCAGCGTTAATCACATAGCGGTGTTGAACACTGAGAAGGAACGGTTAGCTAAGGTAGATGCCTTCCTGAGATGCTTAGGGGTGCAAAGACTCCCTGATGAGCCACTCTCAGGAGTCCAGGACTTGTCTACACTGCTTTCCTCCTTGGTGTTCCCAAGCCTGAGCCATCCTCTGGGCCTGTGGCAGGGGGAGGCCTACTTGCGGAGAAGGGTAGGGCTCTGAGACCTGCAAGCTGCTTCTTCCTTATTCTGCATCTGAGAAAGGACCGGCGAGGGGCAGGTTCTGGTACTGGTTACTGACCAGCCTCTGAACCTGAGAGAGTTCAAGCAGTGGGAGAAACTAAGGGTCATAACAGCTCCCACACTAGGAGAAGAATCCACCTGTGCCATAGACACCTGTGGGGGAGCCCAGAACCCATCTGGAGGCTGATGGCTTGGTAGAGGCCAGAGATTCAGAAAAACAAAACAAAACAAAATTGGGTCCTTCTACATCAGTTCCAAAGACTGGGAGGACTTGGAGGCCTCACTGATCCCAGAGAGCCAACCAGGAGAGATGCCCGAGGCTGCAGGAGTTATGGAGCTGGACACAGCCCCAGCTCTCCCAGCAGGCCTGGCCACCTTCTGCTGAAGGACATTGGCTCTGGGGAAGACAAGCTGCTGAGTAAGAAACCCAGGTAGCCCACTTCCCAGTCCTATGGCCCTGTCTATGCATGGCACCAGGAAAGAGCAAGATGCTGGTCCAGGGGAATGTGCTGGGCCAACCCAAACACCATTTTCCAGGCTCTGTTACATTCAAGGGCAGGCCTAGAGGAATCTGGAGAAAGCCCACAGCCTACAGAGAACACCCCTACCTACCCCAGGCAGCTAAAGACACCATCCTAATGGCCTCTGGCAGCTGTCACAGCCACTGAAGGAGTGACTGGGCAGGGCTTGTGTGGTCATCCTCTGATCCAAGCGTTCAGGCCTCAGAGAAGTCCAGCCCATTGGGTCTGCCCCCCGCTCCTATTCAGGGCCCCAGTTTCAGTCCTGGCCCCGACTGTCTGGGGCAGATGCAGGCACTGTGCCATCTGGCCAGCTGGAGAGGGAGAGGGGAGGGGCCTTGGCCAGCTGGGCTGCCCGGAGCACTGGGGGTGGGGGGCTCCTTAAGACGCACAATTAGCCGCCCTGCCTTTGATCTGGGACAGGGACTGCCAGCATCTAAGTGGAGTCAGCTGCTGCTACAGGAAGAAGCCAACGGCCAGGAAGGGGCTGGGGGAGGAGGTTTGGAGGGCAGGGAAGTGTGGAAGAGAGAGGATTCCCGAGCCAGTGGGAGCTAGGAGGGGATAGAGAAGCTTGAGCCCTGCCCATTCAAGTCAAAGAGGGAGGAGAGGGGAGAGGTCTGGTCTCCATTCCGTCCGTGCAAATAATCTGTGCACAAATAATCTGTGGGTGCTCATGTGCCTGGGCTGGGGAGAGAGAGAGGGTTGTGTGCACGTGGGAACACTTAGGGGTGACATTGAATGTAGCCACATGTTTGCACAAACACGGGTAGGTGTTTGTGTGTGTGTTGTGTGCGCGCGTGCATATCAGTTCCATTTCTTGGATTACTCCTCCATTGCACCAGTTCACCTCTGGGCACATGGGAGGAAATCATGGTGGCCTTGTAGCTTGGGAGGCAGTATGCAGGGGGTTGAGGGCATTCTCTAAAGACAGCTGGCCTGCATTTGAGTCCTGGCTCTACAGCTCACATACAAGCTGTGTGACTAATGGCAAGTTAACCAACCTCTCTTAGCTTCATTTGGAAATGAAGATAATGATAGGACCTACTGCACGGGGATTGTTTGAGGATACTAAAGTACAGATAAAGTGCTTTAGAACAGTGCCAAGCACACAGCAAGTACTTAATATGTTTTGGCTAATTTATTGGGTGCCACGAGAATAATAGGACCTTAAGTAATCCTGGGATAGAATTGCCTGTGCCTCAGTCTCCCCATCTGAGTACCACCACATACCCCAAGCCTGGAGACCTAGGCATAAAACAAAGACTCCCTGAGGATAAATGTAAAAGGGAGGTGGGAGATGAAAGAGCCAGGGCCTTGGAGAGCAGAGGATGGACTCAAATTGTTGGGTTCCCCTGGGCTGGGAGCCTGGCTTACTGCAGAGCCGCAACCCCCTCCTTCCATCCATTCTCAATGGGCCTGGGCCTTAGAGAGGGCAGTACCCAAACTTCATGAGTGCTCCAGTGCCCGCTGTGTGAACCTACTCACTCCCCTCCACCAAGCCTCTCCCTGTCCTCTCATCCCCTCTCACTCCAGTGCCCAAGCCCAGCCCAAAGTAGCCCCTTCCCCAAATGTCCCTCTGATCCCCGCATCCTGAGTAAGAGATGGAGGGGTTCTCTAGTCCTCACAATGAAGAGCTCCCCTGTAGCCGTTGTTTGTCCAGCATCTCACCCATCGAGGCACCAACCCTGTGGATCCTCAGAACAGAAAGCTGGGGATACCACTGCCCTCGGCACTTAGGTCATAGCTGTGCCTGGGCTGGGGGGTCCTCTCACAGCTTATTTAGGACTGTTCCTAGCCCCGCTAGAGGCCCCTCTCTCTGTGCCCCAACTCCCAGGGCCCAGCACCCTCACATCTCTCTCCTTGGTTGGGTAAAGCCCTATTGTATGTCCTGCTTCCCAGGCACCCACTCTAGGTGCTCAAGAATACTTCCGTCTCCCTCTTACGTCAGAACTCCATCCCTTCAGCCCAGCCCATCTCAGGGAAGGTGTCAGGACAATTAGATGACAGTAACAGCATTCAGATGGAAGACCTGGGGGACCACCTCCTTCTAGCAGTCTCTGAATTTTAAACATGGCAGAGTGCACCTTTAAGAGAACCCCACTGGCAGCTTGGGTCAGAAGGGGGGTGGGCATCCTGATAGTCCACGTGGGGGAAACTGGGGTCACCTGACCCCATGATGGACAATCTGTGGCTTGAAAATAAGGGAGACTGGGGGAAGGATCCAGTCCAGGGGCTGGTTACCACCAAGATGGGCCCCATGGGATTCAAATTTAGCTAGTCCTTGAGGTGATGGGCCAAGATGGACCAAAAAAATGATCCCACAAGTGTTGAGTGAGGGAGACACGGCAATGGTGGCCCCTGGAGGTGGGAGGTGGAGGGAGCGGAAATTTCTTTCCAGAAGCCCAGAGTCCCCTCCGAGGAATGAGAGGTAGAAATGAGGTGTTGCAATGTGGGGGGCGGGGGGGCAGAAACCACAGAGGTAGGACGGTGTTCCGAGGCCAAAGGAAGGAGGCCAGCCTCCCTGCGGGAGCCTAGGACCCACTGTCCCATCCCCTCCCGGCGCTGGGCGCCGCCCCGCGCCGGCTAGCCGTGGCAAGTCTCCCGCATCCACACCTCACCTCTCCCCACACCCGTCCCCCCAGCTCACCTCCCGCTTATTAAACTGCAGGTGAACCCAGGAGCATCTGGCACCGCGCCAGCCCCGCGGGGTTCCACCTCTCGGAACTCGCCCTGAAGCTTCAAAGCCCCCCCGTGTCCTCCACCAGCCCGAACAGGCCTCACCCGGGCGAAGCAATAGGGACTCCTGAGAGTCTAGAGGGGACAGGAGGACCAGAGTGGAAAGAGGGGACACCGAGGCCGGGAAGAGGGATGAAGAGCTAGCCTCGCCTCACCCGAAGTGGCAGGGGTGAGAACCTCAATGCCTGCCCGAGCCCCCAGTGAGCAGAACCTGGAACAAGCTCGGGGCCCGAGCGCTGGAAAGAGAACCGGACTTCGGGGAGCGAGTGGGCTCGGGCGCGCGGCGGCGGCGGCGAGCGCTGGCGCGGCCCGGCCGGGTCAGGAGAGATGCCGTGGCCTGTCACTTCGTGTCCGCGAGGGAGAGGGCAGCGGGGGCGGCCGGAGCGGGGCGCCGGACCTGAGTTGGGCCGGCCGACCGGCGGGGGTCGCGGGGAGCCTCTCTGGGCAGACGGCTGGAGGGGCTCAGGGACTCAGGGACTCAGGGGCTCAGGGGCGGGAGCGCCAGCCTGGGGAGGGGGGCGCCCTTTTTGAGAGGCACGCGGCTGGGGCCGGGAGCCGTCTGCCGATGCCCGCGGGGATTAGTTCGCGGCTGCATGCCGCCACACGCGTCGGGCTGGGCTCGGCCGGGGAGAAACAGCGCCCTGGGCGCGCGGGGGCGGGAGGAGGGAAAGCGCGCGGGGGCGGGGCGGGCGGCCGGGGGCGGGGCTGGGCTGGGCTGGGGGAGGCTGGCGTGGCCCCTGACTTGGGGGCTCCGGGGATGCAAGGAGGGGTCCTGGTGGAAAGGGAAAGGCCCCTGACTCTGAGTTCTTTCTGAAGTTCGGGTACATTAGAGTCTGACTCTCCCAGAAGCCTCTGGGCCCCAAGGCCACAGGGTACAGGGGTACCCCTCCTCTACTGTCACCTGAGAATTGTACAAGTCGCAAGGAGCCAGGTCCCCACACTGTCCCACTCAAGCAGCTGAGGGGAGAGAGAGATACCCAGCTAGGCCCATCCAGGAGACAGGACCCCCACCTTTCCCAAAAGACCTGAGTCAAAGTCTAAGATACCAGGGCAGGAGGTGGGTGTGAGTGGAAATGAGTGACAAAACCTTCTGTCACCTCCAGCCCAAGCCACTCAAGGGATTGTGAGGGTAGACCCTGGGTCACCCAGAAGTCCAGGGAGGGGGACAGATAGTGGGCTGCAGCTTCTCTGAGCTGTGAGGGGAAGAGGAATTGCCAGGGCCATCAGGCCTGCTGGGCAGGAGGCAGGCACACACCCATTGCCTCTGATTTAGAGAGGATTTTCAGGGGTGGCAAGGATGACACAGAGGCTGGTGGTGTAACCCCACTGGGAAGAGCTTCTGCAGAAGTACAGTTTTACCTGCCCAGGCTTCCCTCAACTACACCATTTAGCAAAAGTCCCTGACCCCTCTTCATGTTGATTCTGGGTACATTATCCCAGGCTTCCATTCTACATGGTGTTTACTAGGTAGAGGGTAAATTGAGGCAGGCAACAGATACGGATATTTCCTGGGCCTGAGATATGCAGCGTCAGTCTCAGGGCAGATAACCCAGGAGTTCAATTCTCAGGCGTGAAACCTGCTGCCCTCACCCCACACAGCCCAGCCTGGAGCCACATCTACCCCATTAGTCTGACCCTCATGGACTTTCCCAGAGCAGAAAGAGGCAGGAGAGCGGCACGGCTGGCAGATGAGCACCTGGGGAGGTTGCCGGCTTGAGGGAGTGGGTTAGGGGACGGCTGGCAGATAGGTTCTGGAGTGGAAGTGCTGAGTGGGGTGGGCAGAAGGTCAAGGGTGAAGGGCAGCTACCTCTGCTGAAGATGGGACTCTCATAGGGGATCTTGTTTCGAGTCTCAAGACTAGAGCAGTTCCAGCGCTGGTCCCGGAACTGGTGCTGGCACTCATGGATGGCGATCTGGATGCCCTGGATGGCCGAGGCGGCCACGTCAGGGTGGCGCACACACACCTCCATCTGCCGCTTGCTTAGGCCTGGCAATGTCAGGCACACTGTGTTGGCGTTGAGCACGGGCTCCTGGGGGAGGCGGAGGCCCAGAATATCATTGGGTGAAGACCTGCAGGCATGTGGGGTGGGGGTGGGGGTGGGTGAGTGTTTTCGGGGGCTGGGAGGGCCCCACCTAACTATACACACTCTGTCCCAAAGGCCATAATTCCTCTGTTCCCACCCCTGCTTTTGAAGGCTGAGCCCATCAGTATACCCCTAAACATTCTCCTTTCCTCGACCTTCTCACCAACATCCCCTCCAACACGACCCACCTAGCTGCACACCCACACAGATTACGTGCAAATGCACACACGTCCGGTATGCCTGCACACACAGTATTTCATAAGTACACCCCCAGGCATAGATGCTCTCATATGCAGTGTCTCCGGGAGACCACTCCCCAACGGCAGGTTTCAGACAGTCACACTCAGGCAGGCACACTTCCGCACACAATGAGGTGGACACACAGGCGCAGGAACACTTACCCACACGTACACTTCATCAGACATAGTTATACACAGACACAGACACTCACAAGTACACACACATGTTCATCTTAACATACATTGATCCATGAGCCCTCGCATTCACACACGTGTGCACACACAGACTGCTGTTTACAACACAGCTTGCTGGGCTCACTCGACCACAGACAGACGAACAGACACACACACACACACACACACACACACACACACACACACACACACACACACACACATACTGAGGACCCTTCTAGCTGCAATCTCTCACTGACCCCACCTGGGCTACCCTCATTTGGCCCCCAACCCCTGTCCCCACCTGGGGGCGATCTGCAAGGTGGAGCAGGGCAGTTTGAGTTTTACTCCTGGGGTGGGGGGTGCATTCCCCCAGCACAGCAGGGACTCCAGGTTGGCACTTGCTTCCCCCTAAACACACACCTCCCCTTCTAGCAGCCCTCACTCTCCTGGGCACTGCCCTGTCTCCCTGGACTGCCCTTATTCTGTCACCAGTTCAACCCTCTCCTGTGAGAGTACTCTTTCATTGGTCACCAGCACTTTCCCGCGACACCGTCCCTCCCTCCTTCCAGGGTCCCCTGCCCCAGCAGGAGCTCAGACGCCCCTGTGGCTGAGGGTCCCAGCTCTCCAGGAGGGCGGGGCATAAGGTGAGGGCTCACCTGGGCAAGGCGGCAGCCAGCAGCAGTAAGAAGAAGAGGAGCGCGCAGAGCGCGGGCCGCGGCTGGGGCCGAGGTCGGAGCCGCAGCCAGGGGCAAGGGTGGGTGCTGCCCATCGCGCGCGGGCCGTGATGGGCCAGGAATGGGGGGCTCACAGCCCGGTGGGACCGGCGAGCCAGGGGCGACGGCGCATGATCCGCGGGGGTCGGGGCGGCTGCGACACACAGCTCCAACTCGGGTCACGGCTCCGGGAGCAGACGGTGCCCGCCTCCCCGCTCCATGGGGCAGCGCCCCCGGGCACCGCCCTCGGGGGGGTGGGGGCGGGCGGGCTCACCGGGCACCTCCTGGCACAGGGGTTCGGGGAATTTCCCGAGGGCCCCCTGAAACAACTCCCGGTGCCTCTCGAGGGTAAGGGGGGGCCCGGAGGTGCTGCGGGCGAGGGACGAGAGGCCGGGGTGCCGGGAAGCCCCCCCAGCACAGCGCGGTGAGCCTGCGCTTCCGAGGGCGTGCGAGGCGGGCGGGGGTGGGGGGGCGGCGCTGTCTGTGCCCGGCCCCACCGCCCAGTGAGTGAGTGACTGTCCCGGCTCGGGGAGCTCCGCCGCCTCCCTCCCCGCCCCCCCGCAGTGTGTCTCAGGGCTCTACCCCACGTGACGTCATGACGACGGGGCGAGGGGGGTGCGGGTAGAGGCGTGTACTCGTCCCGAGGCCACTGTGTCCGCTCAGGATTCGGGGCGGGAGCAGCGGTGGGGAGGGTGGGGGCGAGGAGAGGTGTTGGGGTCTGTGCGATCAGGCACAGGGCGGTGCCAGTGAGCCGGCTCGCTGGTTTGTGTGGGAAGGTGCGTGTTACTGCGAGGTGTGTGCGCCTGGCTGAGCCGCAGCTGCTGGGGAGCCATTACCCCCCAGTATACACACCTGCAGGGGCTGGGGGGAGGGGCTGGCCCTCTGCTCGCCTCCCCCACCTCAGGAGGGACTTCCCAGGCTTGGCTGCCGAGGCAGGTGTGGGATCCTACAAAGGGGTTTGGCAGCCTCTAGATCTTGCTCTTGTTCGCTGTGTGACCTACAACAGGTGCCTCCTGGACACTGAGCCACCCGCTGCCTCTGTGAAATGCGGTTAATGAGGCCCAACCTCATCTAGTCAGTGAGCCAATGAAGGTAAAGTTACTGGGACACCAGTGAATGCTTGTCTGGGAGCAGAGCACCCCGGGGTGGCACACCCTAGGAGGAGAGATTAGAGAGCCTTTTAATCCTAAAAGTGTGTTTCAAGGTCATCTTATTATGTCCCCTTTTATTTCACAAGAAAATACTGAAGCTCAGAGAGGGTCATGACTTACTCAAGTTCTCACAGCAAGTTAATGGAAGAGCTGGAACCAAACCCAGTGAGAGCACAGCAGCAGCGGCCCCAGCATTACGTACTGCTCGCCTGGGCCCTGCCTACAGACGCTCCAGGTCTTACCTTGGCCCTGCCAGCTGTACTTGGTCCTCTGAGAGCTCCCCAACACCAGCCTCCTGGCTCAGGCCCACTCCTCTCTGGGATCCCTTTCTGCCTTCACACCCCAGCTGAACACTGGGCTCACCTCAATATGGGATGAGTGTACTAGACTCAGGTAAGGGTCTGAGAGCCAGAGGGTTGGGGACAGAGGCTCCAGCTTCTGTTTCTGGTTCTAACCTGGGCCCTGATAGTGAAACCTACTCCCACTGTGGCCTTGACATCCTCCTCTGTAAAATGGGCACAAACCTCCCACTCTACACATACACTTCCCTCCCAACCTCACTGCCCCCTCTCTCTGAAGAGAGCCCCTCCTGGTTTAAGGATAAACTACCAGAGCCTCTGGGCTCTGAGACAAAAGGGGCCCATTCCCGGGATTGCCCATCCCTGGGCAGTTGAAGGAGAGGGGTGGGGCCTTCCTTGTCCCCAGACTGTCAGGTGATGGGGGCGGCCTGAGCAACAGCAGGCTGACGGCATACTCCCCCTCCTTTCCCCCATCTCTGCTGGCAGCCACTGCAGCTGTCGGGAATTAAGGGCTTGAGGCTGCTGGGGGTGAGGGTGGGGCAGTGGGGGGAGCAGTCTGGCTGGACAGCAGGAAAACAGCCGGGGGGGCAGGAAGCAGTCTGCGTCAGCCAGAGCCTTGTTTGACCCCAGCCACCCCCTCCCCTCCCCACTCTCCCCCACCATGCTGCAGGGACAGGGACGGCTTGGATCTAGAGTTTGGGAAGGGTATGGGGAGGGGCAGGGCAGGACCACTTTCAACCCGGGAAGGAGGCATGAGCCCAGAGTGGCAGAGGGCACCAGCAGGGACAAGCCAGGCTTGGGAGTCAAATTCCCATTGGCTGTTGGGGAAACTGAGGCCCGGAAAGGATTAGGAACAGGCCCCATGTGATAAGGGAATGAGTTCATAATTCAGGTTGCAGACCTCCTTAATCTGCATCTACTGCTCCGCATTTCCCACACGTGATGCATCGGATGTAAATATCCCCTCGGGTAGGCCATTGAGGCAAATTCTGATTCTGGGCCCGTGCAGCTGACTCAGCCTTTCCAGGGGCAAGACCCAGGGGTCTGCATTTCTAACCAAGGCCCCAAGTGATTTTCTTGAGGACCACACCTGGGAAATGCTACTGACCTGGCTGGGTGGCTGATTTCTTTTTTCCTCTGGCCTTCATGGGCTGAGGATTGTTTTTTGCTCCCCTACCCTCCGCTGTTCATGAAATACAGAAGTGTAAGGGAGAGGGAGAAGACCCTCTCTTTGAAAACTCCAGGAAGTAAACAATACCCAAGCCTTGCATGCACTCAGGCATGGTACGGGCCTGATGTCTTGAGGGTCCGGGAGTGCCCGTCTGGAGTGCTTCACCTCAGCCCAGGGAGATGAGGGCACAGGTAGGCACACGGCCTTGGCATGTGTGAAGATGAAGCCCAGAGTGTCTGCAGCAGGATCGCCAGCGCCAGAGGACCCATGCCATGGGCAAGCCCCTATCAGCAGCCCCCAGGCCCTGCCCTGGCCCTGCCCTGGGCTCTGGCCCCAGCCCCTGCAGCCACCGCCTGAGACCACAATTACAGGGGCCACTGGTTGGGGGGAGCACCAGGGATGAAAGGCAGCGCGGAGAATGGTTCCAGCTGTGGTGGCTCTGTAGGAGGTTGCAGGGAAGGGAGGGCTAGGGAGGCGCCAGGGTGAGAACAGGTGGGACCCTCACTGCCCCAGCCGAGCCCAGCCCGGCCGCAGTCCTGATGCCCTGCCAGAGAAGGTTATCTTCATGAAGAAGAGACGGAAGGAGCCCCAGACTGATAAGGGAGCTCTTTGTCCTATTGTCCAGGCCTCAGGGACCATGGCCCCTCAGCAAGGTAAGGGCGGCTCCAGTCTCCCAAACTCCTGTATGTTAGGTCATTGAAAGGAAGCGGAAATGCTTCCTGAGCCCTCGGCCTCAGGCTGATCCTGGGCCTTCCTGCCGGCCTCCCCACCCATCTGCCTGTGTTCCAACTGTTCCTGATGTGGTCATGCACACATCTGGAGTGCCTCTGTGCTCTTCCCCCATCTCCCCAGTTCCACATTCCCCCACCACTCAGCCAGCGGGGGACCTCGATGGCTCAGACTGTGCCTGGGGCTGAGCAGCTGGGTGAGCAAGGGGGGGTTGAGGTGATGGGGCATTTCTGAGCTCTGCTTCCAGCCCCCCTCCCAGGCAGCAGTGCAAAAGGGCAGAGCCATCTCTGAGCTTAAAGAGGACCAGGATAATTGTTAAAATGGTGCCTCCTGGGCCATCACTCTCACCTTTCACAGAAGGCAGTTCCCAGACTCTTGCTGGAGTTCCCAGTCTCTACTGGTCACAGAAGATGGATGCTAACATGTGAGTGGCAGTTTAACGACTGCAAGCACTCTCACAATGTGCTGTCAGGAACCTCATTTCATTCTGGGGAAACTGAGGCTAAGAGAGGTTAACTGACTTGACCCAGGTCAAGCTAGCAACCTAGGCTTTTTGCACTGTATCATGCTACTTCCACTGAATTCCTTTTAACCTGCTTGGGGTGCTGTCAGTCTCTGCCACTGCCTCAGTTTCCCTCTCTAGCATCATGCAGGAAGATATCCAGCATCACACACCCCATATCACCACCACCACTACCCCCGCCCGCCCCCCGCCACGGAACCTGGCAGTAGAGACAGAGGCAGGCATCCCAGCCCTAAATCTGGGTCAGCCCAGAGGTCTCAGACAGTCTGGAACCCTAGCAGCTTGACCCGAGCTCTCCGTGGGCCTCCTTACTTCCTTTCCATCCTACCCTCTCCTGCCCACAGCTCTCTGAGTTCCCCCAGATGTCCTGCAGGTCCTATCTGTGAACCCTGTTATCAGGGAAGCTGGGCTCTGTGCGCCCTCTGGTGGCCTCTGAGAAAAGTGCAGCAGACTTTTAAAAAACAGTAAGTATTGTACACAGCCAGGGAGCGCTGGCGAAGGCAGAGCTTTGAATAAAAACCCTATCCTTACAGTGCTTCATTTTTCCACCATGTGGCCCACAATACTGGTTCCACTCCCCTCCTTGGTAAGTTAGCCAAGGTTCAAGAGACTCTGAGTCCAAATTCTCCATGACACTTCCCTGAAGCCCAGGTATTTGACTAGAGGGAGCCAGGAGGAAGAAGGAAGGAAGGAAGGAAGGAAGGAAGGAAGAACGGGGAGGAAGGGAGGAGGGGGAGGAAGAGGAGGAAGGGGAGGAAGGAAGGAAGGGAGGAGGGGGAGGAAGGGGAAG
This sequence comes from Lagenorhynchus albirostris, assembly GCF_949774975.1. Classification (NCBI taxonomy): domain Eukaryota; kingdom Metazoa; phylum Chordata; class Mammalia; order Artiodactyla; family Delphinidae; genus Lagenorhynchus; species Lagenorhynchus albirostris. The sequence goes on from NC_083100.1 coordinate 18,895,367, forward strand.
GAAAGGAGGAAGGAAGGAAGGAAGGAAGGAAGGAAGGAAGGAAGGGAGGAGGGGGAGGAAGGGAGGAGGGGGAGGAGGGGGAGGAAGGGAGGAAGGGGTAGGAAGGGAGGAAGGAAGGGAGGAAGGGCAAGGAAGGGAAGAAGGGGAAGGAAGGGAGGAAGGAAGGAAGGGGAGGAAGGGAAGAAGGGGAAGGAAGGGAGGAAGGGAGGAGGGGAGGAAGGGAGGAAGGGGAGGAAGGGAGGAAGGGGAAGGAAGGGGAAAGAAGGGAGGAAAGGGAAGGAAGGAAGGAAGGGAGGAAGGGGAAGGTAGATAGGAAAGAAGGGAGGAAGGGGGGAAGGGAGGAGGGGGAGGAAGGGAGGGAGGAGGAAGGGAGGAAGGAGAAGGAAGGGAGGAAGGAAGGGAGGGAGGAAGGGAGGAAGGGGGAAGGGAGGAGGGAGAGGAAGGGAGGAAAGGGAAGGAAGGGAGGAAGGGGAAGGAAGATAGGAAGGAAGGGAGGAAGGGAGGAAGGAAGGAAGGGGAGGAAGGAAGGAAGGAAGGGAGGGAGGAAGGGAGGGAAGGGAGGAAGAGAGGAGGGGGGAAGGGAGGAAGGGGAAGGAAAGGAGGAAGGGAGGAAGGAAGGAGGGGAGGAAGGGGAAGGAGGGGAGGAAGGAAGGAAGGGAGGAAGTGGGAGTAAGGGAGGAAGGGGAAGGTAGGTAGGAAGGGAGGAAGGGGAGGAAGGGAGGAAAGGGAAGGAAGGGAGGAAGGGGAAGGTAGGTAGGAAGGGAGGAAGGGAGGAAGGGAGGAAGGAAAGAAGGGAGGAAGGGGAAGGAAGGGAGGAAGGGGAAGGAAGGGAGGAAGGAAGTAAGGGAGGAAGGGAGGAAGGAGGAAGGGAGGAAGGGGAAGGAAAGGAGGAAGGAAAGAAGGGAGGAAGGGGGAAGGGAGGAAGGAAGGAAGGGGAGGAAGGGAGGAAGGGAGGGAAGGGAGGAGGGGGAGGAAGGGAGGAAGGGGAAGGAAGAGAGGAAGGGAGGAAGGGAGGAGGGGGAGGAAGGAAGGGAGGAAGGAAGGAAGGGGAGGAAGGGAGGAAGGAAGGGAGGGAGGAGGGGGAGGAAGTGGGGAAGGGGAAGGAAGGGAGGAAGGGGGAGGAAGGGAGGAAGGGAAGGAGGAAGGAAGGAAGAAAACCCAGATGCCCATTCCTTCTCCCTGAAGCCTTATACCCCTTCTCCATACAGACTCCACTCTGGAGGCCCAGTGTGATCTTTGAGGGCTGAACCAGGCTAGGTCATACAGGTGGATCCGGGGCCATTGCCAGGGCAGGGAAGATGCACTGGAAGCCATGGTTAGGGTCTGTCACATCCAGGACGAGTTCCCCTTCCCTCTGTTTCATTTGAAGTAATGTGCCCTCCCTGTGCCCCCATTCCCTGTGGTCCTAGGGGGGCTGCCAATCCCAGTCATGGTGGTACATTTTCCTCGACATTGTTATTAGTTCAGGGATAGGCAAGCGACCCAAGCTGACCTGATCCCAGCTTCCTTAGGGCTTCTGTTGGGAAAGCCATTACTTTTTGGATTAGCAGCACTAAGAATGTAGACATACGGCTACCATATAAAGGAAGTCTCTCTGCAGCAGGAGAGCATAAGGACAGTGTGAAAAGAGAGACAGAGACAAACGGAAACAATAGACATGGGGGTGGGGGTTTAGGGAAGAAGATGGGGGAGAGAGAGAGAGGGAAAGGGGGGAGAGAGAGAGAGAGAGAGAGAGAGGGAGAGAGAAAGAGAGAGTGTTCAATGACATCAATCATTTGGGCCCCTGGGTTCAGCTGTACCTAAATTCAGACCTACCCCTGGACTTCCCAGGTATAAGATCCATTAATTAATTCCCTTTGGCCTAAGCTAGTTTGAGTTGGGTATCTTCATTTGCAATCAGGGCCTGCCCAACGCCTGCAAAAGCATCAGCTCTCTATCCCCTTTCTCACAGCAACTACCATTTATTAAACACAAATTTGTCATAAATTATTGTCAGATGCTAAGTGCTTTGCATATCTCAAAAAAATCCTTCCCACAATTCTATGAGGATGTGGATAGATTATGATGGTTGTAAATTCTTTGCCACTGTCCCTTTGAGAGGTGGAGTGTGTTTCCCCTTCCCTTGACTTTTGGCTGGTTCTGTGAATCAAAAAAGGAGTGACAGTGATGCTGTCAACCAAAAAGGAGTGACAGTGATGCTGGGTAACTTCTAAGCCTGGACTTTAAGAAGAGACTTTCAGTTTCTGCCTTTAAGTTTGGTACAGTCTATTTTGAAAGCCAGCCTTATGTAAGAGGTCTGACTACACTGAGGCCACCATGTCATAAGGAAGCCCAAGCTAGTTACATGGAGAGGAGGCCACTGGAGAAGCTCTGGGGCACTAGAGGTATATGAGTGAAGCATCTTGGACTGTCCAGCCCAGCCAAACCACCAGCAGAATTAGCCAAGTGAATGACCAGAGCCAATAGTTCTCTCATAAGAAGCAGAAACATGCAGCTGAGTCCTGACAAATTCCTGACCTAAAGGATCATGAGAAGTAGTTACTTTGGGGTTGTTTGTTATGCAGCAAGGGATAACTGAAACAGAATGATATTCCCATTGCATAGATAAAGAAACCGAGGCTAACATGGCCTATACTGTAAACTTGTAAGCAGCAGCGCTAGTTTCCAACCCAGAGTGTCTGAATCTAATGCTCATGCTTCGCCCTGCATACCTTGATGGGAGAGTCATTCCCCACTGCAGTATTTGGACTGTGGGAAAATTGGGGGCTCTGAATCCCAGCCATTGGGCTACACCCTCTCTCATTCTCTCTGGAGTTAGATGGAGGCCTGAGGCCCAGTTCTGGCGAACCCAGAACCCCAAATCCTTCTTCTGTCCCTTTACCCTCACCATCAGCTTTCTGAGAGGAATCAGAAAGAAGGAAATGGGATTGGATGCCAAGAGAAACTTTGGGACAACTTCGCTTCATCTCCCTCTAAGCGTGATTGGAAATGCCATTCTGGGCAGTCTTTTCAATGTTAATGGAGGTGAAGTTAGTTTTGATGGTAACAAAAGCTGATGTTACTAATAACATTTTCATCACATTCTGCAGTTTATAAAGTGCTTTAATCCTATGAGTTTGGGTGGCCCTAAAAGTCTACCCTCGAATTCCCCAGGGGCCACAGAAACAGAAAGACAGATAAAGGTGTCCCCACACCCCCGCCCCAGAATTAGGACAAGGGCTGTAGTGAGAACTGAGTACACCACCGGAGGTTCTGGCCTTCTTTCTCTAGACCCTCTCAGTCTGCTTCTTTAAAGAGGCATCCTAGTTCTCCCCCAGCCTGCAGATTCAAGCCCTAGATGTGTACTAGACAGAACAAGGAGAATGCCAAGGGAGAGATTTGGTACTCTTCGTTGCCAGAAGAGCCCAGTCCGGTAGGGGGAAGATAGGGAACCAGGGTGATGACCCCTGAGAGGCTAGTTCTAACAAAACCATCTCCCTTTACTCACTCCTTTCAGAGCCTGTCCCCATGGCAGCCCTCCTCCAAACTATGGGCCCAGTCCTATTGATTTAAATATTTTTATTGATACTAAATGCACCCACCCACCCCATGGCCAGCAGTTCTGAGGAGCCCCGCATCCCGAGGCCTAGAAACTGGCTCTTTGGTTTCTATCTGGGGGCCGAGGAGAGAGAAGGTCTCCCCCAGAAGCCCCCGGGAAGCGCCCCTTGGAAGCTCCTCCGGTGCCCTGGGCCTTGATGAGCGGGCGTATATCTCAAGCCCCACCGCCTCACAGTTTCTAGAGAGGCCTGGGAGATGGACTTTCCCAGGGGAAACCTGGCAACGCCCCCTGCTGGCGCCCAGAGGTCCCGCCGGTGCCGAGAGGCGGCTCTGCGCGCAGTCTGGGGAGCCGGGCGATGGGTCAGAGGCAGAGGCTGAGTTCCTTGCGCACGCGGCAGCGGTGGCACTGCACTACGCAGCACCAGTGGAAGCGGCACAGACAGTTCTCCTCGAGCTGCACGCTCTCCTGGCGGTGGCCGCGGCCGCAGCACAGCAGGTCGCAGCCACTGAGGTCCGGGGCACTGCTGTTGCAGGCGCGGCCGCGCGTGCCCGGCGAACCGGTGCGCCGGTTGGGGGCGCAGAAGTCGGGCGAGTCGGCAGCGTATAGTAGGTCAGCGCGGCCAGGCGGCTTGAGCGTGCGGACAGCGGGCAGCAGAGCCTTGCCATCGTTGGTGCCCATGACACGCGAGGCGCCGTGGAAGCGCTCGAGCAGCCGCGCGCCCACCTCGCGGAACGGGGGCAACTTCTGCCAGCAGGTGCGCAGCGCGCATGAGCCCGACAGGCCATGGCACTTGCATTCGGTCCGCGTGTGGCTCCGCACGGCCTGCGGGGAGCAGAGGCGCGGGCGGATGGAGACAGATCCGGAAGGCGGGACGCGGCGAGGCCCAGAAGACCGACAGAAAATAAGATGGGGAGGGTGGTGGATGAAAGAAAGAAAAGAGCAGAGACCAAAAACAAACAAACAAAACAGGAGAGCGCAAAGTGGGGAGGAGGAAATCAAGGGCCCCACAGCCCGGAGAGGAGGAGGAAGAATGATGGAGAAGTAGGAGAAGTGGGGAGTGGGGGTCACTATGCAGCGTAGAGGTTCCAGGATCCAAAGCCAGGGAATGGGGGAGAAAGCATAATGGACAGCAGGGGAGAGATTCTCCCTGGAGGGAGGCGGGTGGGGAAGGTGGCAGCTTCGCACCCTATTCCTCCTGCCAGGCCAACCCCCTCATTCCTGCTCCTCAGGGCCCCAGGCAGAGCAGGCCGCCTGGGCTCTGTCTCCGCCACCCCTCCCCAACCCTCTCCGACAGGTATGTGGGCCTGTCTGGACATTCCTCTCTGGTCCCCCTCTCACCCCCCTGCCCAATGCCTCAGGCCGGAACCCTAGAAGACATAGGATGTGTGTGTGTGGGGGGGTCCCTAGCACAACCTAGAACTGAGGCATACGGTACAGGAGGGCCCACTGTGGACGCACTGAGAACTGGAACCCAGGAGTCCTGCCCTTTATTTACTATTTATGTCTGAAGCTGGGGTCGAAGACTCACAACCCCACTAGGGATTTAAGGGGTCAGACGCCCCAGGAAGATCATTTCCGGAAGCTCAGAGTCCAGGGGCCAAGCTGATCTACAGACCTGTACATCTCCCTCCCGCTCCCAGGCCCCTTCTCTTTCCCCCCATCGCCTCCTGTAAACATCTGACTCAGACTGCTTCTAGTCCCTAAACAGGAGCTCATGGGACCCTCATCATCACAGAGGGAAGGGGAGAGGCTGCCAGGGCTCTGGACAGGGACTGGTCTGGGATTGCTGGGCAGCCAGTTAAGTGCCCAGATTCGATCACAGCTTTCCGGCCGCTGCCTGACCCCCTTCTGCCATCAGGATCTACTTCTCGTTCTTCTCTCCTTTCCAAGCCCATTTTCCCTTGGACCTGTTTAGTCCATTTCCAGGCCTCCCCCACTTCTCCCGGCTCCCCTACCTCCAGACCCCATACCTTTACCTCGCCTCTATCCTTTCTTTCATCCCCAGCCTTTGTCTCCCTCCTCTGCCCCTGCCCTCGCAGCCAGCTCCCTACCTACCCCAAGCTTTGCCCCACATGTCCTGTCTCAGAGGTATGTCCTCCCTACCTGAGGTCCCTAAAGGCCCTGGGTCCTCTTCCCTGGGTGTCCCCTCCCTACCCTGCCCACTGGGCCATCAGCCCCAGGCCCTCCCAGGCCCCCCAAGTAACTCCCTCTTCTAGGCTGGCCACTTCCCCTCCCACATGCCCATCCAGGCCCCCAGCCAATCTTCCCAAGTGGTCCCCATGGCCACGCTGGCTCCCCTGCACACGTTAATGAACTCCTACACTGCATACCCTCACTCACACCCTCACTTCCCCACACCCTTCCACAAACTCAGTCCTCCGCACATACCACACTCTCCCACATCCTTTCAAAGCTGCCCACACTCACACATTTCCACACACGCATTTCCACACACACACACCCTTACACATCCCTGCCCAGACTCACCAGCCGGCCCGCCTCGTTGTTGTGAAGTTGCACCAACGCACGGATGTCTCCACGTCCCCGCTTGTGCTGCGCGTCCATAAAGAGCCTCGACTTCTCATCCCCGAAGTCCACGTCGTCGCCGCAGCCTCCCCACTCCCAGGCGGCGCTGCCGTCGGGGGAGCCCGCGGGGCCCGGGGGCCCAGGGGTACCTGGCAGGCCGGGGGGACGGGGCGGGGCCCGGCCGCGGGGCGCCTGGCAGCCACACTGCAGCAGCTCGCCCATGGAGCAGGCCTGCGTGACGGCGTGGCTGGCGCCCGCGGCCGTTATGGCAAACACGAAGGCCGTCTCCCGGATGTCTGCGGGGGCGGGGAGGGGCAGTCAGACAGCAGGACCAAAGCTGGGTACTGGGGGAATGCGGTGGGCCAGGCAGTGTGATGGGGGGTTGGGAGACAGGATCAGGGCAGGGTGCCCTTTGACCCGTGGGAGAAGTGGGGCTCAGGCAGCCTACCCAAACCTCCACCCTCTCCTCTGATCCCCCAGCGAAGAGAAAGCAGCCCCCTCCTGGTCTCCTCCCCACACTGACCCTGCTGCAGGATGCGCCCAAAGGCCTTGCTGTGGCTGGAGCAGTTCCAGCGGCGGAAGCGGAACTGGAACTGGCATTCTCGAACCCCTAGCCGGGCGCCCCGCGCTAGCTCGGCCACAACTTCTGGCTCGGCCTGGCACAGCTCAGCCTGCCGCCCTGCTAGCCGCCGTGCCTTCCTGCAGATGCTGGTAGGGTCCATGACCAAGGGGCTGCCCACGGCCCTGGGAAGCAAAGAACAGCAGATCAGGGGTGTGACTCAAAGAGCTTGGGTGAGGGGGAGGGAGACCAGCCCTGCCCAGCCCACAGCCAGGAGCTGTGACGTGCCTCTTCACCCACCAGCTCCCCACAACTGAAATTCAGATTATCCTGTCTGGTTCTCTTACTATTCCATTTGTGTGTCCCCTCTTAGGTTCTAGACTGAAATTGCTATAGAGCAAGGATTCAGTATTAACCTTCTGTGTACATCTTCATTAATAAATCCTTATAGGAATTTGACTCAAAGTGAAGGCACCTGGCACCAGGTAGGCCACAGTTAAAATTCAACAGGCCTAGCCCAAAAGGGAGACAAGGAGGAAATTAACCGAAGAAAGATCAAGAAGGCTGTCAAAGAAAAGAAAGTATATATCATAAAGAGATACCAAAGAAAAGTAGACAGTGACAGAGAAGGATCTGGTCTTAGTGGACCACAAGCTGGAAATGTGTCAGCTGATCAGCCCTGATGCTAGAAAAGTAGTGGCAATCCCAGAGATAGAGAAAGCCACAGGAGGTTACAGTGGCTAGGGAATGGAGCCTCTGAGGAAAGTCATACCGTCTCTCTAGCCCAGATTTCTCTTTCTGTCAAATAGGAAGGTGAAGCTTTGATCTCTAAAGTGGGCCCTCCCACCCTGATATCCCCTGTTTCCCTGAACAGGAGAGCAGGAGGAAGGAACTGGGGACTGAGTCTCTGAAGCATTGTTGTAAAGTTAGTGACACTGACCCTTCTCCTGCTCCAGGGTCTGTGACCTTTTCAGAGCAGGATGGCAGCAAGGCAAGCTTTTGGTTGCCATGCACCATACCCCTGAAGGTTATACTGGCTGGGTACCGACACCCGGGTGGAACCACTTCAATTGGATTGCTCTTATTTGAGCACTTGGGGGCTGAGGGTAATTTGAAACCACTCAAAAATCCTTTAGCGGAAGGCAGAATAAAATTTTGGGTGGGGAGAAGCGGCACCGAGAGATGGAAAATGATGAGGAAAATGCTGGTGGATAGGTGCCAAAGGTCAAGATGGCCTACTTTTCAGTTTAGCCTTTGTGTGCATCCGCCCCACTGTCCCCATTTGCTCTGTAGGTACGTGCTGACTAGGCACGTTCTGGCCCCAGAGCAAGGAGATGTAATGGGCTTACGTAGCAGCAGGAGGAATTTAGGTCTTAAGCTAGAACTTCTCAACACTGAGGAGTGAGATGTTTGAAGACGTGGTTGCAGGAAGATGTGTAAGCTCAGTCCTTTAAGATCTCCTACCACCCCCTGTGACACACACACACCACCACCCTATCAGGTTATTGTCATCACCCCTACCCAAGTAGTCCAGGAGCCAAGGTTCTCTCCTCAGTGGACAGACTTATAGTCCAGACCTTTCTTCCTCCATGCTTAGGACCTGCCCATCACTGCGTTCCAACTGTAGCCTGGGAAGGTCCAGCCCCAACCCTGCCCTTAGGTGTCTCTCTCTCTCTCTCTCTCTCTCTCTCTCTCTCTCTCTCTCTCTCTCCTTCCGCCTTCCACCTACTTATCCCACTTCATTACAAAAAGGATTGGGGGGCAGCTTCCAGCATGGCTGTACAAGGTCGGCAGATAAGACTATGGAGCAAGCACGTTGACAGTTAGGACTGTCATTTTCTTTTGTCTCCCATGGCAGATTTTTAGCTACTTAATTTGTATCCCCCCCTCCCATTTTTAATGAAAATTTGCATATTATGAACAATTACTATAATACTACAATGAATACCATTTAATACATGTTTCTGAATGAATGAATGAGCCATCTAAGGAGAAGGTCCTCACTTGAGCCCAGGCCCCTGTCCACATGTGGTTTCATGACTCCTAATTAGCTTCCTCAAACATTTTCTTTTTCCCCCGCCGCATTCAGAGGCAGGGAAGCGGGCCTGCCCACAGCTGTCCAGCTCCTCTTCTGCCACCTGCATGTCCAGAACTCCACCTGGGAGTCTGGGGCCCTGCAAACCCATCTTCCCTGCCCCACCCCCATGCCGCTAAGTTCCCCACTCTCCCCTCCCCAATCCTGCCCTCTGCTAACTCCCTGCTTTCCCAAGGCTGACTGGCCTTATCTTCCCAAGGTTACTCTGCCCTATCCGTCTCCTCTCCCTCCTCCTGCACTAGGAAAGCAGGAGACGGTGTGGGTACGCAGGCAAGAGGGGGAAACACCTCTTGACCTTGTCTTTTTCCCAGGAGCCTGAGATAGGAGAGGAATCGAGAGGAGCATGAGAGGCAGGGCCCTCCAGGAGGTGGGGCTGGCTGGCCCTTCACAGCGTTGAGGGGCTGCCCCGGAGTCGGTTTCTGGTCCGGGTCTGGCTCCCCAGGCTGGCTGGCTGCCTGGGAACTAGGCTTGTTTACAAGCCGGTCAGGAGGAGGGATGGGCAATAGTAGCAGCTAGAATCCCAAGGGACTAGCTTGTTCCCTGCCCTCCTGTCCTCACTCCCATCTTCAAGTCACAGGAAAGGAAACTCCGAAGGGGACTGGCAGAGGAGCATTGGGCAAAACAACAGGCCTCGCTTTTGTACCCTGGTCTCTGTCAGCTCTGGGTGAGCTGAGCCACTCTGGGCAAATCAGTTCCCTCTCTGGGCTTCAGAAAAGTGAGGAGTTGGCGAGAGAGGCTTGAATATTCCGTCTAACTTTAACACCATCTTTAAGAGCATCAACAAAGAACTCTCCCATCTTCCTTCTTCCTTTACCCTCCTTCCTTCCCTTCTGCTTCCTTAGGGAGTGAACTCTGCTGTCGGGGCCTCTGAGTTAGCATCCGTCTGAGATCAGTCCAGAGAGGATGTGCCCGTTTGGGAGCATCTGCGTGTTTGGAGCGGGGGTGGTGACGGGAGCACAGTGGTGGTAGGAAATATATAATATATAACATGTAGGATCTGAGATCCTAAACAGTCACTCCAGCATAGAAAAAACAAGACTAGCCCTAAAAGACATCAGTATGTGGACAAGATGGGACAAGCCTGGGTTTGGCCATTCTAGCTGGCATGGCCTGTGCCAAGATCTCCCTCCCAGGGACCTTGGTCAGGGGGCAGCCAGTTCCTACTGACAACATCTGTAGATCTAAGCCTTGGAGGTCCGGGTTTCTGGCCTAACTTACCTTTCCATTCCTGGATTCAGAGGGCGGAAGAGAATGTCAGAGATACTCTAGTCCAGCTCCACCCACTTCACCCTTATTGTACAGGTGAGCACGGTGAGAAGAGAGGTGACTGACCCTGGCCACTCAGTGGAGGGATCCCCGCTGAGAGAAATTTAGGTGAATATTTTAAAAACCAAAGGGACCGGAGGAAACGGCCAGCTGCGGTCTTCGGATACCTCGTGTGGCCTCGCATGCCATCCTCCACATAGCCCTTACTCTGAGCAGGGTTGGCTAACTCAGAGCCACCCCTCGCCACCCCTAAGTCATCAAAACCTCACCCAGCATCTCTCCAAACTCGCCTCAGATCCCACCTGCTCTAAGGAGCCTCCCCTGGGCCCCAGCCCTCACTGACCTCCCCGACTTGCATCACTCCAAGTGGCACTCATTTGGGGGGTGTTTGTTATGCTGCGAGGGGCATAATTATTTTGTCATGTTTTCTTGTCCTCCCTCTCCAATTAGATATGAACTCACTCGAGACAAGGCCCTCAGGAAGAAGTAAACGTCATTAGCAGAACACACTCAGGGGTCTGAAGACCCATCGGACTTGGGTTTGTGTCTGGGCTCTGCCATTTGCTGGTTCTATGATGTCAGCAAGTCCCTAGCAAGGGAAGCTGGTACTTATCATTGGTTGAACGGATGATGAAACTTAACCTTCTGAGCCTCAGTGTCTTCAACTGTAAAATGGAAATAAATAATACCTGCCTACTTCCCAGGTTACCTGTGAAAAGAGCCTGTCCAGAGAGTGGACTTCCACAAGTGTTTTGTCTTCCTATTCACACCCTTAATCATCTCCTGGGCCTGCACAGCGCACGGCAATCAGGCAGCGTTTGTGAATTCCTGAGAACATGCTTTTCTCCAACTCTCTGCCCTTACTTAGCCTGGATCCCAGTGTCTCCTCCTCCCCTGTCAGCCCAGCCCGTGGACCAGGAGCGCCCTCCAGGACCCCTCCCTTCCCCATCGAGCGCTCCTCGGTCGGTGGATTCTTGAGGCCGAGAGGACCACAGATCCTTCTGATGCCTGCTCCTCTGAAGGGTCTCACAGCCAGCCCCCGGCTAGTTCCCCACGCTCCTTAGTCTGACCCTCACTCCCAAGAGCCAGCAGAGGGAGCCCTGAGCCCTGGGGCCGTGGGCGGGGGCTGCACAGGGGTGGGGGAGGTGGATGGTGGAGAAGGGGCAGAAAAATGTTGCCTGACTGCTGCTGAGGCAGCTGGGCCCGGGCCTGTGCCCGGCCCGCCTGTCCTGTCCTGCTCTGTCTAACTCGGTAATTACTGCTCCCCTCCCCCTGTCCCTCCCCCCTCCCCGACCACCACATCAAAGCCAGTGATGCCCCAGCTCCATTAACCCCTGCCTCCCCACGGCCCCCCACCACCCCAGCCCAATCTGGTTCTCTCTGCCCTGTGCTGGGTGCTGCCCTTCCCACCTCCTCACACTTCTCTCCTCCTCATTGCTCTTGGAAGAGGCAGGGGCTTTTCCTGCCCTGAATGACTTCACTGCAGAAGAGGGCTTCCCATTGGTCAGGGCTGTGGGAGGCAAAGGCATGGACACGGTGACCATCCGCTGGATATGCCGGTGAGCATCCGTCATGTGCCTTCTGCTCTCCCATGCTGAGGTGGGGAGCACTGTGTGAGGGTGGGGATGGGGGAGCAGAGGGGCCCGTGGAAGGCCCTGTACCCCTTTCCTGAGCCCCACAGCACACAAGGGTGCGGTACTCAGCAGGAGGTGGGCTCCCGGTCCCAGCCCTCAGCAACTTGCATTCTGGGGGGCCTTGGGCAAGTCACCTCCTGTCCCTGAGCTTTGGCTAGAGTTCTCACTGTAAGTGAGAAGATTGGACCAGATGATCTCTAAGTCCTTTCTAGATCTCGTTTCTGGATTAAACAGAGGGCTCCGAGCTGGAGAAACCAGCCCAAGAGGCCAGGTGGAAAGTGGGTGAAGAACCCTCCCAGAGACCTTTCCCTCCCCGAGCTCCTCCTCAGGCAGTCCAGGGGAAGCACCCAAGATCTCACCCCCCCACCCCGCCCGCCCCCCGCAGGAAGGAAGGCGCAGGCTAGAGGGCACCCTCTCCAGCCCCCAGGGGCCGGCTTCTGCGTTCCCCAGCGCCTCCTGCTCTGGCTGGCTGGGTGCCCTACTGCCACCCTGACCGAGGCCTGGCTGCCCGCCCCACCCTCGCCTCATCCCCTCCACAGCTGGTTTTCTCCATCAAAGCACACACTCTGGAATCCCCCTCACTGGGCCCTGGTGATCAAGCCTCCCACTGACCTCCCCCCACCAACTCCTGGCTTCTGATGAGAACGGGGCAGGAGGGGGCTGCACCCCACAGGAAATGTCACAGTGCCAGGACTCTGGTGGGCTCAGGGCATGCTCTGGCCTGGACCGAGCCAGCCTCCTTTTGCCCCTGCCCTTTTCTGCTCACAGCCCCATTGTCTCCCTCCAGGGGAAGCTGCCAAAGCGGGAGGCCTGGAGGGGGTGCTGGACGGCCACCCCACCCCCGCCCCATCCTGAGTCTGTGGGGGCCAGCCACAGGAGTGCCCATGAAGGGTCAGGGGCCCCAGAGGAAGAGGGGATGGGAAAGGGTGGGGGCAGTCACAACTGGAAAACCGGGGTGTCGGGAAGAAGCCTGGGTCCTTTCCCTGCTTCCCCGAGGGACTAGAGGTGAGGCTGTCCTAGGCGTCTGTTCCTGTTTCCATAGGGAAGGGAGGCAAGATGAGATGGGGGAAGGGAGTGAGACTGAGTGGTGCTTTTCCTAGTGGAACGAGGGGAGGGTTAGTTTCTTTCATAGAAACTATAAAACAGAAATAGGAAAGAGGAAGGGAGAAGAAGGGAGATTGATGTGGGTATTCTGTGAGAGTGAGCTATTTTCTACATCCACTGATTGGAGGTATAAATAAAGATGGGTCAGACATTGAGAAGAACTTCCTGGGGGAGGGGGGAAGGGGGGCAGGGAGCAGGATAGGAGAGGTGGGAGCTGATGACCAGAACGGGATCTGTCAGGGCCAGAGCATAGGCTGGATGGCCTGGAGGCAGTAAGCTGGACAAGATGACCTCCAGAGAGCCTGGCCAGTATCCTGGAATCTGGGATTCTGCAATTCACAAAGATATGGTTACAGATGGGAGAGAGACAGACAGAGGCCAGAGGCAGAGTTTAGAAAGCATGCATTGCATCGGAGAAACTGGGGGAGGGGGAAAGAAAGTGGAAGGGAAACTTCTCCGGGACCTGGAGCCAGGTCCCTGAGCCTATTCCAGGGCCTGGGCCACTCTCCTCCAGGACCCTCCTTTCCTGACAGGGACAGTCCAGTCGCTCAGAGTTCCTGGGGTCCTGTCTCCTCCCAGCCTGGCTGCTGCTAGAATGTCAGCCTGGACTTCAGTGGGCTGCTGCGAGGCCAGCTGCTTTCCTGTCCACCGCTAGAGCTCTGGCCTGGCTTCTCTGAGAAGCAGAGAGAAGAGGTCCAGCAAACCAGTCCTAGACATCAGGGAGCAGCCTAGAATCTCCTGGCCTGAAGAAGCTCTTACTTATGGTGAAGCCTCCGGGGTGGGGGGCAAGGAATGACAGGAGCCTCTCAGAAGCATCTGAGTGAGGCATTCGCCAGACACCTTATCATCCCAACCCCTCACTCTTCACCCGGCTCGCCCTGCAGCTGTGGCCATGAAGGCCTCTGTGTTCTCCCACACCTGCCTTCCTCACCTCCTCCCCCACTCCCTGCTTTCCAGCTTCAGGGTCAGTCTCCAAGGGACCAAGTCTCTCTCCCTCTGGTGTGGCTCCCACCCAACAGCCCTTCCTAAACAAAGGAACCCCCATGGATACAAACCCCAGAAAGATGAACTCAGCAACACTCCATAAAACTGTCCCCAGCACCTTCAGTCTTCAGGGCCCTAAAGACAAACGCTTGGCCTTCCAGGAGCAGGGAAAAGAGACCCAAGAGGAGATGGTTGTCAGTAAAATGCATAACTGGCATAGTTGCCCAATGCATGGAGTGCAGTGGGAGCACAGAGAAGGCAAGGGAGGGAAGACAGAGAGACAGCTTCATGGAGGAAGTGATATTTTTAACTGGAAGGATGAGAAAATTGGGACAAATGGGGCAGAGGGAAGGGAAGGCAACAGCCATCAGGGAGAGACCCCTGTCCCCATACCTTGAGGAAGGGCAAAGTTAGGAAAGGTGTGCATGGGGAACAAGAGATAGAGATGCCTTTACAAAATTTTGCTGGGGACCCTGGATTTTACATTTAAATTAATCCCCCTTTTCACCCATGGGGACTCTGGCCAGAACCTGGGGTGTCGAGGAGGAGACTTACATTTAGGAGCACCTCCTAATGTCCAATTATGTTGTAGGTCATCCCACATAATCCTCCTATGGAGCCTGCCAGCTAGGGGGACTGACTCCCTGTTCTACAGTTGAGACATCTGGGAGCAGGGAGAAGTGGCTTGCCCAAAGTCACAGGCTTAACAAATGGGGGAGATTAGATCTCAGGTCTGTCTATTTCAAAGCTGCTACTGCATTATTCTAAGTCAGGATCAAAGGACGCATGTTCCCTAGCCAGGACCTCGGTCGTCCTCAGTTTGTCCCCTCAGCGACACCCTGAGGGACTTCTCTCCCACATCATGGAAGTGGGATGGTGGCCAGCAGCTCCCTGTGTGGGCATCCAGCTATCTTCCTAGAAGAGAAGGATCTGCCTGCCCCACCCCTTCTTCCAAATCCCGGGGTGGGAGAGGAGTGGAGGGTAGAGAATCCAGCCAGTGACATTGTGATATGCAAATAGACAAGACCTTGCCTTCTTACGATTGGCTGATGCACCAGCGGTATTGTCCAAGTCCCTCCTCTCTAAACACAACTATTCCGGGCGGGTCTTTGCTGCTCCTGAGACTGAGGAGGAAAAAAAAGTCTACGGGATCCGGATCTCTGAGCGGTCCCGGCCGGGCACCCACCTCCCCAGCCTCTGTCCACCTCCCGAGACTCAAAGTTCCCTCAACCTTGGCTGCCTAGGCGTCTGCTCTAGCTAGGGCCAAGTCGAGAGGCTAGGTCTGGGAAGACGTCCCCAACCCTTGGCTGGCCAGGCCTCCCTCCCTTCCTCCAGGACCCTCCACGGTTCCCAGTACGTCCCGAGCTGCCCATTTTTTCACCCATGACCCCTACATATAGAAGGGCATAGGCTTGGGTCCCTTCCTGCCTTTCCTCCTCTTTGGTCGGGGAGGAGGAAGTAGAGAAAGCTAAGGTTCTGACTCGGTTTCCCCTTTACACTCCTTTTCCCGCCCCTACTGCCCACTCTGGAGGAGCCCAGACAGAAGCTGGTGGGTTTGTGGGCAAAGCAGGGCGGGGAAGAGGCAGCTGTTTGAGTCTTCCTGCCTGTGGCTTCCCACCTTGCTCCGCTCTTTTCCCCAAATCCAGCCCTCCTCCCCTAAATCCAGAGCCCTCCTCGCAGACTCTTTTATTCGGATCTCAGACTACAGATCTTGACCGTCTCCCCAATGTCTTTCCTACCCATCTGCCAATTCCTTGGTGACCTGGATTGGGCGCATAATCTGGGGTGGGACACAGGAGAAGGAAACACAGTAGAATGTAAGGGGGGAGCGGGGGTGTGTGGGCATATCTAAGTGGCATTTCAGAAGTGCCCCTGGAGGAGGCTGGCAGGAGCGGCACGCACCTCCCCCTCACGTCTCCAGCTGCCCGGCGGCTGGGCTCTGCGCACAGGTAGAGCCCGGAGGCGGCAGGAGCGCAATTCAGAGCCCCACTATCGGTCCCGAGGTCCCCGCCTTCGAGCTCCAGGAGCCCCGCGGGGACAGTCAGACGCAGTACTCACCACCACAGTCCGCCGACGTGCGCCGGACACAGGAGCAGCAGGAACAGCAGCCTCAGGCGGGAGGGCGCGGGCGGCTGCATCGTGACAGCTCTACCGCGGGCCGGGGCGGCCAGGGAACGAGGCTGCGGGGCCAGCCGGTGCGCGCGGGGGCCCGGGCTTCAGGGCGAGCGCGGCGACGGCGGCGGCGGCCGGGAGGCGATGGCTCCGGCGGCGGCGGCGGCGGCGGCGGCGGCGGCGGCGGCGGCGGCGGCGGCGGCGGCGGGGGGGGGGGGGGGCCCATCCCGGGCGAGGAGGGCGCGGCGGAGGCGGAGAGCGGACGGGGCAGCCAGCGCCTGTGTCTCCTGCCGAGCTCGCTCGGGAGAAGAAATCAGAGCCGGGGGTGGGGGTGGGAGGGGAGCGGGGCCGGGGCGGGGGCGGGGGGCAGGGGGGCCGTGGGGGTGGCAGTTGCGACAGTCGGGCGGCGGGACTCTCGGGAGGGAGCCGAGCGCCCCGGGGCGGCGGGCGCGGAGCTCAGCGGAGGGCGGGAGCGAGGTCCCGGGGCGGGGCCCGAGCGCGCTCGTGGCTGGGGGACCCGCCCGCCTCGCCCCCTCACCTCGCCTCTCACCGCCTGGGAGCCCCCGGCCGCCGCCCGGAGTCGGGGGCAAGGAGGGGCGGGGAAGTAGGGTGGAGAAGGGTTAGCGGGGGAAGGAAAAGGAGCTGAGGAATGGGGGACGGGCTGGAAGAGAGACGTTTGACAGGTTTGTTGACTGTAAAGAGAGAAAACTTCCCAGGAATGAGGGAGTTTGGGTTGGGGGGCGGTGCGGGGTGGGATGCTGGAGCGGGGGCCAGGAGAGGAAGTTGGCCCCGGGCGCTGGGTGCTCCGGCTAGGGGTGTCGAACTCGACGGCCCAATGGGCACACTCCGGAGGGGTCACCTCTTACCGGACCCGGCCTCCGCGCCGCACGCCCCTCTTTCAGCCTTTCCCTGAGCACGGGAGGAAGCGCTAGGCCTCCACTCTCCTCCCCAGCCCCCGCCTCATCAGGCCCGAGTTCAGGGGAGGAGGTGCAGAGGGGAGAGGACACAGCAAGAAGAACCTCTTTATGGCCTGCGATCCAGCGCTCGCACGTGTAGGCGAGCGACAGAGTGGAGCTTGCAGACTTCCAAGAGAGTGAAGGGTCAGAACTCGCTGCAGCCGGGCCTCGTGGGTCCGTGGGTCCCTGCCTCGGGCCGCTCCCCCCAACTTGGCCGGGGCCAGAGGGGGTGGGAGGGCCAGCTGCAGGTGAGATGGCGTTTATCTGATTCTCTAATGCCACAAAAATGTCTTTGATGCCCCTGGCCCCCTCCCCACGGGGGGAGATCAAAGGCCCCGTGGGGAGGAAGGACAGCTCCATTCATCACACCAAGCGGGCTGGCAGGGAGCTGTAGTCCCTGCTCCTCCCTCTGGCCCCGTGTGCCCCAGGGGTGCCGAGGGACAGGTGGTGCAGGACATTCCACAGCAAAGGCCAGTCTCCCTGCCACCGCTGTCCAGAGCAGCCATCAAGCTGTAAGGGTGCTCCTGGGTGGAGAGGACAGACAGACGACCTCAAGCCCGTGAGGCAGGAACTTCAGGCACCTGGAGGAAAGCTCCCGGTCTTCTGGAATGGGAGGGGCGGGGAGCACCTGAACTTGGGGAATGAGGCCACTGCCCAAAGAAATAAGAGGAACACCCTGGTGAGCAGAGAGAAGGCAAGGTTCCGAGTGTGGGCACAAGTGGGTCAAGATGGGCTGGGGTTGCGATAAAAGACCACAGATGCCTATCCCAGGGGAGGAGGCAGATCTGGGAAAGGAAGGATGAGCAAGTGGAGAAGAGAAAGGAAATGGAGAAACATTGGCCTAGGCACATAGGGAAGCCCCTGGGTTTGCTGGGAGCCCCACCCCAGGGCCCCGGTGTCCAGGTTGAGTCAGTCTAATTCCTTGTACTGGGTACTGAGAGTTCTGGTCAGGGTGCTGGAGCATTCTAGAGAAGGGGGCTAGTGGCTGAGGGAGATAGCCAGGGGGGCATGGCCCAAGTGCAGCCCCTCCCATTTGAGCCCTTAAGAGCATCCAGATGCCATACACAGCCCCTGCACCTCTTAATTTTATACACAGTTGCTGTTGCTGCAGGGCAGTGCCAACTCCAGACCCTGCACACTCAATGACATGCCCAGGTTGGGCACACACTCAGGCCAGATGGTGCTGAACAGGCGGCTGGAGGGCTCTGGGGGTCCCTGGAGGCTGCAGGTGGCCAACGACCAACCCCCTGGGGACCACTGCCTGGGTTCTGAACCCCCTGCCCCCCCCGGTCCCCCGCCCCCACCCTGCTACTGTTATTGCAGATTATGAAATGCTCTCCCTATCCTGCATTCTTCTCCGAGGCAAGAATTTTAATGTATTTGTCTTTGTCATCAGGGGACCAGGGCTCTGGGACCGCCCTGCCTCTGCCTGAGGAGGGATCGCCCCAAATCTAGTCCCTGCTGCCTCCAGACCCCAGCCTCTCTCCATTACCACCCCCTCATGCCCTAGCCCTGCCCCTCCCCTCCCCCTCCTAAGACACGGTCTCTCTGTGGGGTGGATAAAAATGATGTTATTGAAACAACAGAATTGGGAGCAGTGGCAGGGAGCAGGGATCAGCTCAGGAAACTGGGGCGTTTGCCAAGAAGCCTTCTCCCCCGCAGGCAGCCTTTCTGCCCCCACCCCCCACCTTTCCTACAAACACACGCAGAAGGCCCCACCCCTCCGGCAGTACTCTCTCTGGCCAGACCTTGTAGAATATTTGGCCATATCTGGACTCCCCAAGCCCTCGTGCTCCCCCCACCAATGCACCCCTGAATCCCATTTCAGAGTCAGCCGGCCCAGTAGTGCCTGCAGGAGCACTGAGGCAGGGGAGGGGTGGGCTGCAGTCTGTGATGGGCAGGCCTCCCGAAGCCCCAGTTCCCAGGGCCCCTGTCCCAAGGGCAACCTTGCCTCTGCCCACTGCCTTCTGCCTTCTCTGCACCCCATCGAGGGGTTGGCTGGCCTCTGGTCAGAGCTAGAGCAATGACTTCTGCCCTTAAGCCCTCAAACCTTCAGAGAGATGAGTTCAGATGTTCCTGAGGCTTCAGTCCATCACTGTCACTTTAGAAGACCCTCCACGGAGCAGGGCTGGGAAACTAGGAGATAGAGCCAGAGGCATACAAAGACAGATCAAGATGCATGCACACGCATGCACACGCATGCACACTCGTACACACCCACAGCTGGGCACAGACTTCCAGATACCCCACAGAAACCACAGGACTCCCTCACCTCTCCTAGACAATGCTGGGTAACTTTCACCCACAGGTTTGGATGGACACACAGGTGGGCTGGCTCAGGCTGAGACACATGCCTGCTTCCCTGGAGATCACATGCCCACACAAACGCACACACACATCACCTCTGCAGCATGAATGGGATGGTGCCACTCTGATCCCTCTCCCTCTGTCCTCTGGGCCCCCTCCACCTCTTCCCCCATCTCTCTGCCTTAGGTCTAGGCCTCGTCGCAAAAGAGAGGTGGGGAAGGAGAGACAGGGGTGTCTGGCTGTGGGGTTGGAGAGGAAGGAGGGGCAGAGGTGGGGACTGTGGAGAGGGAGAGAGGCAGCTGGAGACAGATAACATCAGAATCGCTGCAGGGGAAAGCAGAGCCCTCTGTCTGTCGGATTCTCTCTCTCACTGTCTTTCTGTGTGTCTTTTCACGTCTCTCCCATCTCCATAATTCGGTCTCTATTTGTGTCTGTCTCTAAATCACTTTCTCTGTTTCTTTGTTTCTCAGAATGACTGAAGCTGCAGGAGCCCAGGAATTTGGGCCTGTGACCCTTCCCCTCCCAATCACCTCCCTCTCTCTGTCCCTCCCTACCATCATCCCTCCCTCCCTCCTTCCCCAGCAATGGGACCTAGCTCTCATTCCTTCAGGGTGGTGACTGGACTAGAGAATTCCTCAGGGCACTAGGTCTCTGGGTCCCAGGAGAACAGAGAGAGGAAAGGCCAGCCCTCTAGAGAGACAGAGGGAAGAAAAAAGATAGAAAAAAGAGAGAATCACTTTCCTCACCCTTCTGAATCCCAGATGCTCTACTCCAGCTTTTCGCAGCCCACCTGAAATCATGAGAATGTGCCTTTCCAGCCCAGAGTGGGAACTCAAATGCCTGGTTCCCAGCTTTAACCAGTCTTTCCCTGTCTTGCAGGTCAGGTTTCCCTGAGACTCCCTCTGGGTCTTTATCCAAGGGAACCCCCCACCCCAGGACCTGGTTCCCCACAGAGTCCACCGGCCTCACATCTTCCACATCTCTCAACCCTATCCACGCACCCAGCCTTCCCATCACCCCATCAGTCAAAGGGAAAAAGAACCCAGGGGAGTTGGAAAGAGGGGGAGGGGGGAGCAGGGGCTGAGAAGGAGGGGCTGCTGCTCGCCCACCAGAACTGGGCTGGGGGGAAGCCAGGGAACATTTGTTTCCACTTAGCTCAGCCCCAGTGGCCCCGAGCGGGAGTGGTTGGGCCCAGGAGCCTCTCCAGCCATCCCCATCCAGGCCTGGCTCCTGCATTGGAAGAACGCTGGCATGGCCTCGGGGGTTCTGGAGACAAGTCCCCGTCCTCTTCTCACTGCGTCATTCTTCTCCAGGTCACACCACCTATCCCCACTGTTTCAGCCCTCACCTCTCAGGGAATCAGGCCTCCTCCATCCAGGTCTCCAGACCCGGACCCTTTCCTAATTGTGGTGTCTGCTGCCTATCTCTCCCCGGACAGCAGTCAGCAATTCTTTAATCAAACACATACTATGTACCAGGCACCCGGCTAGACAGCGGAGAGACAACGGTGAGCAAAAGCAAACACAACCCTCACCCTCGTCGGGCTGATGGTCGTTAATCACATCACGCCACAGACAAGTGGAAAAATCACAACCTTGACCTGTGCTGCAGAGGAGAAGGCAGCGAACAGCGAGAGGCTCAAGCGGGAGGGTCGATCAAATCCGGGAAGGTGGAGAAGGCCCCTCTGAGGAGGGAACCCTCCAAGTGAGATACAAAAATAAGTTGGGGTTAACTGGGAGATACAGAGAAGGAAGAGCATTTCTAGCAGAGGGAACAGCCTTGTGAAAGCCCTGCAGGGATCTGGAGAAGGCAGGAGGGTGGGGGAAGGGGGCTGTTCTCTTTTGACGACACATGGAGTGGGATGGCTGGCAAGGTGCTGCCTCCTTTCACGGCAGTTGCTTTCAAGAGTGTTCAATTGTACATTTGTTCTATGTTCTTTTCTGTGTTATCTTAATAAAATGTCTTTTTAAAAAGCAATAGGAAGCAGTGGAGATTTCACTGGGACAGTGAGTGACATGGTCGCTTCTACATTTCGCAAAGGTGACTCTGGCCACGGTGTGAAGAGGAGGTAGGAGAGGGGCCAGAGTGGAAGGGGGAAGATCAGTTAGGAGACTCTGCAGTGGCTCTAAGTGGCCCGGAAAAGCCTCTGTAGCTTCCACCTGCGTCAGTGGCAGAGGCGAAGAAAGAAGCAGACAGCACTGACCACTGTGGAGGAAGTAGGGTCAATGGACTTGTGGAGAGGTTGGAAATGGGGTGAGGAAGAGGGAGGTGGCAAAGAAGCCTCTGGGATTTTAACTGGCCCAACAGGATGAATGGTGGTGCGTGCACTCAGTCAAGGAATGCCAGGAGAGGACCAGCATTAGGCAAGGTTCAGTGGGGAAGTTTGGGACATGAATTAAAGATGCTTTTGAAACATAAGGAACTGTCGAGGAGGCAGTTGGGTGTATGGGTCTGGAGCTCAGAGGGGAGGCCGGGGCTGAGTCATCCTGGGATAGGGTGTAATTAAGCCGAGAGCAGGCCGAGATCGCCCAGGGGAGAGTGCAGAGTGAGAGCAGCCTTCGTGAAGTCATGTTTCATGGCTGGATGAAGGGGAAGAAGCTGCAAAGGAGACTGAGGAGGAGCCACAGAGGCAGGAGGGGGACAGGAGCGCTGTGCTTTCACAGAAGCCAAGGAAAGAGAGCATGGGCAGTGGGCGATCATATCAACCACTTCTGAGAATCAGTCAGATGAGAGGAGGATGTGTCCGCAGAACACGTGAGGAAAACCACCGAATCATCTAGACCTCAGGCTACTTTTGCCAAAGCGCGAGGACGACCCCGCCATTTCCTTGCTGTGACACTTCCACGAGCACACCTCTTACAAAACCAAGTCCATGCTTCTTGACATGGCATTCAGGCCCTGCCACAGTTCGGCTCTTTGGGGGTCTCCGCAGCCTCAGCTTCCTGGTGGTCTCCACCAGAGCTCCAGGCTCACAGTGGCTCTCGATCAGACCCCCAATCCCCGGCCCCCACTCCCACCCCTCCACACTCTGCTCAGCTGCCTCCTGCCCCAGCTGGCCCAGCTCAGTGCCCATGTCCTCCAAGGCCCCAAATACCTGTAGTTGGAGGCAATCTTTCCAACTCCCAATCACTCAGAGCACTTTGCAGCTATTTTATAGGAAGTACAGCATTTAGAGTTGATTTTGTCCTCCACTTGCTTGTGAGTTTGGGGGAGGGTGTGATCCATGTCTGGCCTGCAGTGGACACTTCATAACCTTGGATTCTGTTGAACTTCAAGAGGGTGATAGATACTCTGTGGGGTGGGGCAAGGCAGACTCAGCAGGTGGGGTGTCATCTCCTCAACAAAACCAGGTCTTCTGAACTCAGGTGGGAAACTGGGGGTCCGGGGGGACCAGAGGATTTCTTAACATCCCCTCTCCTGGTGCGTCCACACAGCCCATCACTAACAGCACGGGCTGTCTCAAGAAGCCTAAGCGCAGAGTCACAGCGCCATCTCCTGGCAATATGGGACACTGTTCCTTAAGGAAAAAATACTTTCTGAAAGGTCTCCATAAGAGAGATGCAAATTAAAAATTAGGATTGACATACGTACACTACCATGTGTAAAATAGATAGCTAATGGGAACCTGCTGTATAGCACAGGTAGCTCAACTCGGTGCTCTTTGATGACCTAGATGGGTGGGATCGGGGGAAGGGAGGTCCGAGAGGGAGGTGATATATGTATATATACAGCTGATTCACTTTGTTGTACAGAAGAAACTAACACAACATTGTAAAGCAAATATACTCCAATACAAAAAAAAGAATTATGAAAAAAATAAAAATTAGAACCAAGAAGAACATAAACCTGTTAAATTAACAACAAAATTTTAGAAGGTGTAAAACTCAAAACTGGCAGAGGTGTAGAGAAAACCCTTGCGTGTTGCCGGCGGCACTATAAATTTGACCATGCTTTCCAGAGGGCATGCTGACAAAACGATCATATACCTTGCATGATTTTACCTCTGGGGTGATACCCAGTGTAAGTTACCTAAGAGGAAAAGAAGAACATACTCTATGCATGCGAATGTAATTATACATTTTTCTATGTCAGTGAAGATCTAGAAGCTTATGCAGTACTTAGCTAGCAATAGGGTGTAGTTAAACCAAGTATGATCTGATCATACAATAGATATTGTGCAGGCATTAAAATGACAGATACGTTCATTGTATTGAAACAAAGAACAGTCCCTATAAAATAATGTCAGGTGACAAAAAGAGCACCCCAAATGTTATTTTCATAATACAGACTATGCAGTAGAAACAGGGGGTGCAGCAGAAAGGATCAGAAGAGGATTTTAAGTCTTTTAAGTAGTTGATGACATTCAATGGTGAAGAAGGATTTTGAGTTTTTTGCTTAGTTATTTACTCTTTGGCTGAAGCTCATTCTTACTAGAGAGTCTTCAGCTATTGAGTGAAAAGAAATCAAATAAGGAGAGAACTGATTAGGAAAACGTCCAGAGCTCATGGGGCTGGGGAATAGCTCTTGGGGACGGTCAGAGTCATAGAAATTCCCCAAGGCTTTTGTCCAAAACTTTTCACTTCCTAGCACAAGCTCTCACATGTGATATGTGTTCAATATATGTCTGTGGAGCTACTAACTAAGGTGATGCAGTGCCAGGAATACCGGCCATCTTCCTCAGCATCATTCTCTCTCAAGAAGCCTCCTTCAATTGCCCCTCAGCCCTATGTCTTCAGATGATTTGCCCTGGTTCTATGTGGGCCAGATCACGCAGCGAGGCTAAAACCGAACCCTGCTGCCTGACCTTCCTGCTGCCTTCAGTGCCTTCTCCAAAAATGACTCTTGGACTGGCCGGAAGGTAGGTCCTGATGAGCTGGACAAGTCTCACATTTGGATTCACAGCCAGCCTCGTTTCCTCAAAACTGTCGGCATGCCTCCTCTGTCCTGGGTGTGTAAAATGGTTATGGCACAGATTGGATTCTCCAGAAACAGATGCTGAGATGGAGTCTGGGGTGCAAAGGGTTTATCTGGGATCAGCCCCTGTGAAAGAGAGGGGATGCAGGCAGCACTGGGCAAAGGCAGAAGTGGAACTGCGATGCTGTCTCCACAAAGCCTCCATCGACACTGGAGCCTTGGGCTCTGGAGGGAGTTTTGCCCACCAGAGCGTCCCTCATTGGGTTAAAATGGCTGGGCCACTCCACCCCTACTTCACTCAGTCATCAGACGGGTGGGCAGCCCCTAGAAGGGGAAATTGGTTTCTCTGCAGCTGACCCTCGAGGAGCTGGCAGCTGGAGGCTGCCCATAGATGCCCATAGATGCCCATAGATGGGAGGCTGCCCACTCCCCATAGATGGGCAGCAAGTGTTCCAGGAGGAGGAGACACGGTACATCTCTGTGTTAACCGTGGGACATTTGGCAGATGAGGAAACTGAGGCCAAGGTCATAGTCACCAAGCGGTAGAACTATGAGTCCAGCTTGTGCTTCTGAATGAACCCTTCCTCCCACCCTGATTGCCTATCACATAGTGACCCAGCACCACACCAGGAGAAGGCCCCAGGCAGAGCCGCCCCATCAAGAAGGTCTCCCGTGGATAAATGTTACTGGACGAACCGTAAGTGATCAGAAGGGGCCACAGAGTACCCAGTAGTGCCAATGACATTCGCCATGGCATCAGAAAAGCAGGGCCTGGAATGCTTCTCTTACCCGCTCCATCTCCCCGCTCTGCCGCCACCCCCGGGACTTACAGCCCGCACCTTGTCTGATCTTCCTATACTCCTACATGCCGGGATGTTGCACTTTGCCCATGCCTCTATTACACATGGCCTACCCTACTGTACTCATATGTCTGCTGTCTGTCATATGCCTTCCGCCTGCACAGTGAGTCCCTCCATAGCACAGACGCTGCCCTGGTCATTAGCTCTTAACTTTGCATCATTTTACTTTTAATTTCAAAAGACAAGCAAGTTTACATCAATTGGTTTTGGAAGTAGAGTGTAATCAGATTCAGCTCAACTATTTCCCAGCTGTGAGACCCTGGGCAAATAACTAGCCTGTCTATGCCTTGATCTCTCATGAGGATAACAGGTACTCCCACAGAGCTGTAATGAGGATTAAATAACATAGTGAAGACTCAGAGCAAGGTCAGTATCTGACAGATACCAGATTCTCATTCCCTAGTAATGGTTGTTTTTTTAAGTGAAGAATTCAGGGTGAGGAGCAAGTCTTCCTGCCCTAAATGAACACAACAAGGACTAAAAGACAATTCCTAGGGCACCAGGTGCATCTATGGGTCATTCCCCGGGGGAAGGGGATGCATTCGCTCAGACTTTTAAGTTTAAAATGAGACAATTTAAAGAAAAGTATTAAGCAAATTATAGTCTGAGTGGTGCATGGATATGGCAAGATCTGTGAAGGAAAGCCGCAAATGATGGTGTTTGGGGAAGCACAGCCCATGCCTAGGGCATTATTAAACCCATCCACGCTCTGATGGGAGAAATGAGGCATCCCAGAAAGGGCAGTAGGGTCACTGCCTTAGAGTACCGCAGCGGAAAAGTCCAGCTCAACATTCAGTCCTTCCAATCCAGAGCTCCCCTGCCTGACAGGGAGCTCCTGAGGATATGTGTGGAAGCTGGACTTTCCCAGCCTGGGGGTCCAGTCTGCCATCTCCTGCATCTCCTTCATTCCTTCCAACGATGGTGTGTTGGAAATAGTGCTGGAAGAAGGGTCAGAAGCCCCAAGTTCCGGTCCGAGGAGCTTATTTGCCTTGTGTTCTTGATCAAGTCACTTCCCCACTTGCTGCCTCAGTTTCCCCATATGACTTTGGGTGTGGAAATGAACGAGCTCTAAATTCAGTACAGGTCGGGCGGTGCTTTAACGATTATGGTGAATCCTCAGTGCCAGCAGAGGGCCCCAGACCCTAAGGAGCAGATTCGAGGCAACCTCCAGACCACCCAGTAAAGGGCGGAGAGAGTCACAGTGGGACAGGAAGAGTGACAGCTGCCAACAGAGATGGGGGAACCAAGGGACGGACTGGAGGGACAGGCTGCTCAGGAGGAAGATCACTGTGTGGGTGCAGGGCGAGCGGGGTCCCAGCCTGGCTCTGGGCAGGGCACTTTATCTCTCTGGGCTAACAGCAATTAGAGACCAACCGGTTGGTCTGTATTCGAAAGCAGCATTGCATTCCAGCACTGCTTTCCCTTAGGAGCCTTCATTATTGGGTGGGTGTTGACAATTAGTCTCTCTCTGTCTCTCTCTCTCTCCACCGGTCCCCCATCCAAATATTTTTAAATACTTGAGGAAAAGAAATGTAGCATCATGGAAAACTATCATGTTCTACAGAAGACTCAAATGCATCATTTTTACCTCATCTAAGTTCAAATTATAAAAATTAAAATGTTAAGATGTTTAAATAAGACAGCTCACTAGTATATCACGGGTAATGGGTTTTTAAAAAAAGCTATAAACAATCTAAATTTTAATGGGGAAATAATTACTTATATTACAGCAAATACTACCATAAAATATAAGATCTCTGCATGTACTGTTGCGGTCAAGACATACTGCTCCTGAAGAAAATAAGAACTGGGAATTCCCTGGCGGTCCAGTGGTTAGGACTCCATGCTTCCACTGACAGGACTGCGGGGTGCGGCAGGGAGGGGCGGGTGGGCCCAGTCCTTGGTGGGGCAACTAAGATCCCAGTAAGCCATGTGAGCAGCCAAAAAAGAAAAAAAAAGAAAAAGAAAGAACACAGGATAAATCCTATAAATGGGTAAATTTCTGGAAGGAAACACAAGAAACTCTTAACAGGCACTACCTTTGGGGCAATGGGAAATGGAGATTTACTTTTCAATTTTATACCTCTGTACACTGCTTTGGAATTTTCTAACAATGTCTGTATATTATTATTTTTTAAATGTCAACAGGGATTATCTGGTGGGGAGATTATGATTTTGTTTGTTTTTATCGTTATGCTTTACACTTAAAAAAAACTGTTCTGTTCTTTTGAATGGGTAGCGCATTATAAGGTTCAGAAAATCAGGGCAATACTACAAATTACGCATGGAAATCTTCCTTCCACCTAGTTCCCATGTACCCCACTTTCTTACCTCCCCATTCCCCAGCCCATCTCCTGTCAAATCCCACGGACAACCACTTTTATTTTTTCATGTATCCTACCAGTGTTTCTTTGTGCAGAATCAAGAAATAAAAATGTATATTCCAGTCCCCTTTCTTATATAAAAGGCAGTTAGCATACGATGTACACCATCTGCATCTTGCTTTTTCCATTTAACAAGGTGTCCGGAATATCTTTCTGTATCGCTAAAAATATCTTTCCTCTCTTCCCCCTCCCCACTTTTTAAGTATTTAGCGTTATAAATTTCCCTCTCAGCACTGCTTTAGCCACCTTAGGGACGTAGAAATCAAGGCTCAAAGAATGTAAGTGATTTGCTGAAAATTACACAGGAAGTGTGACACTGTTGGCTGGGCAAAGCAGAAATTCTGTTGAGGCCCAGACTCTCCTTAAATGTCCTCTGCGCCTCTAGGTAAACTAGGACTGCTTAGGACAGATGTCCACTGGAGTTTGCATGTTACCAAGGGGCTCTGCAGGAGAAAACTTGACCTTTTCCCTGGTGGTCCAGTGGTTAAGAATTCTCCTTCCAATGCAGGGGACTAAGATCCCACATGCCGCGGGGCAACTAAGCCCGTGCGCCACAACTACTGAGCCCACGCGCTCTGGAGACCGCACACCACAAATAGAGAGAAACCTGCGCACCGCAGCTACTGAGCCCATGTGCCACAACGAAAGATCCCACATGCCACAATGAAGATCCTGTGTGCTGCAACTAAGAGCCACCGCAGCCAAATAAATAATAAATTATTTTTTTAATTTTAAAAAATAAAAAATGTGCAGCTGGTGGGCTGGGACTTCCTGAAGAAGGTAGACTGGGAAGGAGGTCTAGGGGAGAGTAAGCGAGCTAATGAGCCTGGAGGTGGTCACTGTGTGTGAAAGAAATCTGGTAGAGGAGGCTGTACTGGGCAGCAGGGCTGGGATGCTGGAGGATGCTGTGAACCCAGGTGGGAAGTGAGGCTGTACCTGACCAGAATTCAGTCCTCATTCCATACACTGAAACTCTGGGAAGGAGATGGCTCTGATACAAGGGAATGAAGGGTATTACTAGGGGCCAGAATTTCGACTATGGGAACCCATTTTGAAATAGCTGATCTGAAGTAGATGGAAAATTTCTGTTGGCCAAAGAGAGAGACAGAAGCCACAGAGATCTGTGGTCAGAGGAGTAAGGAAATGGCACAGGCAGTGGGGTGGACAGTGGCGGGGGGGGCCCTCAGCCAATGGAGAGGGTGGCAACAGCAAAGGACAGCAGGGCAGTGGGACTGTAGTCCAGCACGAAAGAGCTGACTGTGTATGGAACAGACTCCAAGAAGGAGTTGCAGGTGGGGTGGGGTTAATCCCAGGGGAAAATACCAGGTCTTTGGCTAATTAAAGTGCGTCACTTTGAGCTCCGGGATTTTGGCATATCACCTGCAAAGGCAGCACATTTATTATGATCAGCAGGGGAGAAATGAATACACACAACTCATATTGGTTTATTTTTGTCATTATTTAGTTTAAATCGGTATCACAGCCTGCATAGCAGCCATTATTATTCTCATTGAATACCCAAGGACGCGGAAGCTCAGAGTTTTCCAAACGCACATAACAAGACGCTATCACCTCATCCCCCCACCCGGTTTCCTTTAAATCCAGGTGCACAGAACTGACTTGACGGAGAGACCTGCACATCCCCCAGAGATGCTGGGTTTGCACCTGGGTACATACTGGCATGAAGTTTGGGTGGTATCTTTCTTAGAAGGGCATGAGTGCATTTTGTTAGGCATGCACATTTCTGAATTTGTGTGTAACGTAGCACAGAGGGTGTGTGTGAATATTGGGCAACTAAAGGGGAGGGCTGTAGTTGTGGTCGTTCTGCGATACCCATTCCATTCCTCTTTATTTTGTAGCAGCCATGCCACTGGGAGAATTGACCTCAGTCAAGGATGAACCCTGATTCGTCTTAAACGTGCTTTCCTGGTGACAGGGATTGGTTCTGGAATGAGGACGTGGTTGATTTGGGGCTAATGAGATACAAAGAGAAGTTTGCCGAGGGCTTTGGGAAGGTGTTTCCTTCTATTAAAAGAAAGTACAGGAAAAGATTGTCTCTTCCTCCGTATGTTGCTGGGCATCGATAAGGAGTCCAGAACTGCTGCTGCCACCTCAGAACTTGAAGCTGGCACTGGAGGGGAAAGCAGAGCTAAGACAACCAAGGGAAAGTATACCAGAGCCACTGGATCAAAGTGGCTCTGGAAGACCAGCCTGCCCCTGGACGCCCTGTTAGGTGAACCAATAAGTCTCCATTCTGTTTAAACCAATTCAAATTGAGTTTTCTGTTCCTTGTGCCTGAAACTGTTACAGCCTGCCTTCTGGGGAATCTAATCTCAGTGAATTGAGCGTCTCCTCAGCTCCCCTGGGGTCGTGTCTGAGTTCCTGAGTACTTGTGCAAGGCTGAGGTTGGGGCGTGAGAGTAGGTATTTTGTTCTCAGTCATCATCTGTCCAACCTGGCATCCACTGAGGCATTCATCGCACCATCTGGTCCTTAGTTGATGGGCCATACAGGTTGCTATTGTGCTGTTCCTGATTCTCATCCTCTGTTTCTCGCTCCACTTCTGTTCCACTCTTGGGCGCACAAAACGTCATGGGACTTTCCAAGGCTTGGTCTCCTCCTGCATTCTCTTGGATGCTAGGATCCAAGGGGTGCTGCTCCCTTACCATGCTGGGTTTGGGGAAACTCTGTAAAGTGATCTATGGGCCTATCTCCACACACACCCCACATAACACTTTTTACTTTGGATTTTACCCAAGTATTGAGGCAGAGGCCACCTCTGCTCTCAGATACCAAACAAACCAGCCAGGGGGAGGAGGCAGGGGCAGGCTCCCCCTCCTCAGGGACTCACATCTGCTCACTCTTGCTTCCCATCTAACTCTTCTCTTCCTGCCAAACCAAGAGATCTTCATATCCTCTTGGGGCTAAAGAAGTCTCACGCTATTTCATATTTATTCTCTGAAATCTCTTGTGCTGTCTATTTGTCCCATCTGTTCTGTTGTTTCTTTCTCTCTCATTTCTTCCTTCTTTTATTTACTAACTGTGTTTCTATTCTTTTAGGACTTTTTTTTAGACATTGCAGCGTGCATGATTAAAATATCAAAATTTAAAGTTAATCAAAATCTTTCCTCTTCCCAGATAACACAAGGATTTTCAAATACTTTAAATACTCCATTTTCACCACCCCTGGTTTGTATGTTGTGGTTGGCAGCATTTTAATTCTAACCTCACAGGACATTATAATTCTTAAGGTGTTTTTTTTTTGCAGTTATGATTCATTTAGATTCATCTACATTTTTACCACTTTCCTTGCTGTTTATTCCTTTTAGTTCTCAGATCTAACTTGTAGAATGACTTTCTTTCTGAAGCATATTCTTTAGAAAATTTCCTTTACTCAGGTGAACTCTCTGTTTTTGTTTGTCATAAAATAAAACTTTTTATCTTCCTTATAAATTTTCTCTGTGTGTAAAATTATAAGTTGGAAGTTACTTTCTTTCAGCACTCTGAAGATGCTCTACTAAGTTCTGGGTTTCCATTATCTACTGAGAAGTCAGCTATTAGACTGTCATTTCTTTGAAAGTGATCTCTTTTTCTGTTACTTTCAATTTTTTTCCCTTTGGTTTTCTGCAGTTCACTATGATGTTTCTATGTGTGGGTTTCTTTCATTTACCCTCCTGGGAATTCATAGGCTTTTCGTATCTAGGGATTGTTATTGTTTATCAGGTCCAGAAAATATCAAATAATCTCTTCAGATAGCACTTCTACCCCATTCTCTCTCTACTCTCCTTCTGAGACTCTATTTAAATATGTTTTAGGCTTTTCTTTTTTATTTTTCTTTATTTATTTTTTGCGGTACGAGGGCCTCTCACTGTTGTGGCCTCTCCCGTTGCGGAGCACAGGCTCCGGACGCGCAGGCTCAGCGGCCATGGCTCACGGGCCCAGCCGCTCCGCGGCATGTGGGATCTTCCCGGACCGGGGCACGAACCCGTGTCCCCTGCATCGGCAGGCAGACTCTCAACCACTGCGCCACCAGAGAAGCCCTGTTTTAGGCTTTTCTACTTAACCTCCACATCTCTCATTCTCTTTCATACTTATTTTTGCATATTTTTAAACTTTCTGTATTACACTCTGGGTAATTTCTAACCTAACATTCAGTTTTCTCTTCAGCTGTGTTTCATCTGTTGTTAAATTCATTTATTAAGTTTTTCCTTTCACTCTGTATTTTTCATTCATTTCTAGAAGTTCTATTTGCTTTTTTAAAAAATGTGTTCTGCTGCTTTTTATAGTTTCCCATTTGCTCCATGCCTTTTCCAACTCATCTCCTATTTTATTAAACATAAGAAGCATTTGTTATAAATAAAGTGTCTGATAATTCCAGTTTCTGAAATTCTTATGGCTTTATTCCTGCTACGTGTATTTTCTGCTGGCTCTTGTTCACAGTTCCTAGTTTCCTTGTGTATCTAATTATTTTCAACTATGTGCTGGATGTTGTTGGAATAATTTGTGGCTTTGGAAGAGATAACATTTTTCCAGGGAACATTTGTTGTTTGCTTCTGCCAGGCCCTGGGGTGATTACTGACCTTACCACCTTAAACCAAGTTCAAACTTTGACACTCTCTGAACCATTCAGATGAGGAAAGCATTGACTATGTAAGAGCTAGTGTGCTCCTGGATTATGTTTACTCCAAGGATGTGGTCCTTTGAGATGCCAGTTTTTTATAGACGGGATCTCCTATCCTGCTGCCAACTTGTATGGGTCCTTGGCCTGCATAATCCCGTATGGCTCTTGCTAGAAACGGCAGATGCCCTAGAGCAAAGCCACTTCTTTTCTCACTAACTTCACTGTGTGCCTATTTTCCTTTCACTTGGGCCTAGTCTTTACTGTCTTGTCTTTTCAGTGCTTTTAAGATTTTCTTTATATTTTATTCACCATTTTAAATTGTTTTTAGTGGAATATGTTTTCTGAATAACCTAGCCTGCCAAAGCTCTCAAATCTTTTCTTTAAGCCAAAGGTATTACCTTCCCTCCCCAAAGACCTCACTTTTGAAAGTCAAAAGCCAGAAGAGCTCTTCTTTGTATCATTTCTTCCTTGAGACCATAAACAAGGAAACTCTAACTTGAATGAGAAAAGGGCTAGAGGGTAGAAAGAAGTATCCCTCAATTTGGATTATTTCAAAATATTATATGACCACATATGTAAACTGCTTAACCTGGTGCCTAGTACGTAGTTAGGGTTCAGCAAATAGTTGCTGTTGTCATTATTATTTCCATATCCAAACTCACCTTCTTTAGGAGGTCTTCCTTCACTAACTTTGTCCCATTCCAATTCTTTTTTTTTTTTTTTTTTTTTTGGGGTGCGCAGGCCTCTCACTGTTGTGGCCTCTCCCGTTGCGGAGCACAGGCTCCGGACGCGCAGGCTCAGCAGCCATGGCTCACGGGCCCAGCCGCTCCGCGGAATGTGGGATATTCCCGGGCCGGGGCACAAACCCGCGTCGCCTGCATCGGCAGGCGGACTCTCAACCACTGCGCCACCAGGGAAGCCCCCAATTCTTCTTTTACTGTATTGTATCAAAGTATCTTTTTATCTCCTGTCCCCCAACACCCTGTTGATTACCCTGATTGCATTTTCAAATGTGCACTTTTTCTTGGGAAGATGCAATGAATGAACATTATGCCCAGAAGCTTCTGCAAGTGTCTTGGTCTTGTTTCTTTGTTAACTCTGGTATGGGAGCTCTTTCAGCTGTAGGAGAAAATTGAGAAGAGTTCAATTCAAACTGCATTAAACAGGGACTTCCCTGGTGGTCCAGTGGTTAAGACTCCACGCTCCCAATGCAGGGCCTCGACCCTTGGTCAGGGAACTAAGATCCCACATACCGTAATTAAGCCCGTGCGCTGCAACTACTGAGCCCTTGTGCTCTAAAGCCCGTGCGCCGCAACTAGAGAAGCCCGTGCGCCACAGTGAAGATCCAGTGCAGCCTAAATAAACAAATAAATAAATAAAAATTTTAAAAAGGAACTATAAAAAAACAGCATTAAACAGAAAAGGATTCTATTGGTTAATGTAACAGAGAAAACCTAGTGTAAGGTCTTCAGGTACAGTTTGATCCAGGGGTTCAATAAATGTCAGGAGGACCTGGTCTTTCTCACCATACTGTGGTTCTTTTGCCCTCTGTTTTATCTTCATTCTCAAGCAGCTCCACTCTGCATGGTAGCAGAATCTCCACACTTACATCCTCACAGCTCCAAATCCAGTGGAAAAGAGTTCCCATTATTGGCAGCCAAAGTCCCAGGGTTCACCCCTATTGGGCTAATTCGGTCAATACCTTCCTCATTGTGACCAGGGGAATTTGATGTGCTCATTGGCTAAGTCTGAGTCAGATGTATACTTCCTGGAATCCATGGTTAAGCTCCTCTGAAAATCAGATGCTCTGAGATTGGAGGAAATGTGGTTCCCTGAAAGAAAACTTGGGGGGGGTTGCCAAAAGAGGGGTGAAATGGATCCTGGGTAGACAAAAGCGTCATCTGTCCACTTCAATCTCCAACAGATGACAGAAAAAGGCTCAGTAATGGGGCCTGTGGGGCAGACCAAACTGCAGTAACAAGGTGATGGTTCTGTCCAGGTCCTTAGGACACTGGCATAGATGCTGCTAGGTTTTAGCCACACAGACAGGACAGGAGCTGGAGGCTGGGCGACTGGCATGAAGGCTGCTCTCACAGCCTGCCAACCTCTCTGGCACCGGGGACCCGATTTGCGATTTATCAGTAACGTTCTCATCCAGGCTACTCTCTTGGCTTCCTCAAGCTGCTTAACTCCTACTGATATAAAAATAACACTTAAACAGGATCCCAGCCCCATGTCCTAGACGAATCAGCTATCCAGAGACGGCAGCTAAATTCACCCTAGGGTCAGAGGGCAGTGTCCTTATTATACCGTTTTGAGAGCAAGCTGAGATGTAGGGTTTCAAGAAATATTATACCATGACCAGGGACAAAACTCTAACACCCGAAGAGTATTTATTTCCCGATAAAAGCCAGTACCTTCTGCTGATTCACCCGCTGAAGAGGATGGGTGGGCCTGGGCTGGCCACAGGAGCAGGTGTAGGAGCTCCTTTTTTACAACTGGAAAATCACGACGATTTTAGTGTTGTGCAGCATGGCGTCTGCCCCAGCTGAGCCCTCCTCCATCCCAAGCTTGATGCCACCGTGAGATGACTACTGGAGACTCCGAGCTCCCACCCCACCCTCCAGCCTGCCTGCTTTCAGAACCTTGTAGCTGGAGGGCTAGGGAGACTGGGACCAGGTGGCGAGGTAATAATGATAGTAAACACTTACTGAGCATATATCACGTGCCAGGCCTGTGCTTCACTGACATTAAGCTCAGTGGCTGAGAGTTTCTGGTCAAACCCAGAAACACTGGGTTTGACCCTGGACTTCTTCTCACTAGCCTTGAGATTTTGATCAAGTTACTTTATCCCTTTGTGCCTTGATCTTCTGACCTGTAGCATCATCATAATAAAAGAACTTACCACATAGGGTTGTGAGGGATTACACCGGATCCTGCACACAGTGTGTTTTGCAGTGTCTAGTAGATGTTCAGCACTGCATCAATGTCAAGCAGCATGATATACACTTGCAGTTTCTAATGCTACCCCGATCCCAGGATGTAAATGCATTAGTAAGATGGCATCAGCAGATGCATTAGTCGATGGGTCAGTGGCTTAAACAAGATAGAAGTTTATTTCTCTTTATCACATAACAGTCCAGAGATGGGGAATGGAGGAGATTCTATTATTGTCAACCTGCCTCTTCCACCATTGGGTTCAAATGGCTGATCCAGCTCCCACCACCATATCATAATTCCAGTCAGGAGGAGGAGGAAAATCTGCCCTTTCCTCCTAAGGGCACCCTAAAAGGTTGCATATAACATTGCTGGGCAGATCCCATTGGCCACGCTTAGTCATGTGGCCATGCTATCTGCAGAGGAAACTGGGGAATATAATCCTGCACTTCATTAAAATTGTGAGGAATTACTAGCAGAGGAAGAAGAAGGGGAGAATAGATGTTGCTTGGCCAGAGCCCACCGCCTGGCCACCCCTCACAAAGAACACATTTAGCACCATTCAAAGGGAGGCAAGGCAGAGTTCCATCTGGACACAGCTCCAGCTGAGAGCCCAGCATCTCTGAGGGCCTGGGTGTGGATGGGTCCTCAGAGTCTAGAGCCCTGTGAACCAAAAGGCAGGTAATCTGGCCCTCCCCCTCCCTGAGATAACAGTGCAGGAGGAACAGGATAAACTTCAGAACAGGAAAGAAAGGCAAACACATGGCAGTTACCTGATCTTTAACAGTCACTGAATCTAGTTGGACAGGAATTGCAATGCTGCTTCCCCGAAGTGGAGTAAGTTCTGTGGCAGCTCATCCCCAGCTCTGGGAAACTGTCTACTCTCCTTCGTGGCCTCTGGCATTGCCTCCTGGGAAGTTATTTCTCACCCGACATCCCCTGTGGCTGCACTTGAGACCACGCTGTCCTTGCAGATGTTACAACTTTCACAGTCCTCCTTCTGCTGGTGCAGATTTGGGGGCTAGGGACAACTGGGGGGTCAAACCAGTCTTTGCTGACCACGTCTGTAGTCTCTTTGCCAATGTAACACCCTCAAAATCTCCCAAGGCTTCTGATTTATTTTCATATTTGTGTAACCACAGCCAACTGTCTCACCATCTTTATGCTTGAATACTCTGGACTTGGTGTTCTTCCTGTTTTCTCCCAAACTGCTGGTGGCTACCTTGAGGTCGTCCGAAAAAATATGTTTGGCTGTGAAGAGAACTTCCCTCTTCTGCCCACTGGGCTGGCTTCCACTGTCTACAGAACAGTGTGTGCTTGAGAAACGTTTGAGACCACAGGTACAGCCCTTGCTAAGGTTACCTCTTTCAAACCACCGTTTACAACTCACTGCCTGAGTGCATTTCTCTTGTGGGACTTTACTAGTAGCGGCAAGCAGAAGCCAATACACACTCGTTTCCGTGAGTTAGAGGCTCTGTTAGCATATGATGACATTTCAAGGCATCATAGATGACAGATATGCCATACGTTTTGCCACATCATAGCAATGGTCACCAGATTACTTTTCTTTGCTACCTGCAGTCCAATTTCCAAACCAATGCCACTTGTTTTAGGCTTTTAAAGCAGTGCCACTTCCAGATGCCCACTTGTGCATTAGTTAGGATACATGTTTGATTGCTGTAACAGAGACTCAATTTAAGAATGACTTAAACAAGGAAGTTTATTTCTCTCATGGAACAGTCTATAGACAATCTAAACCTGGTAGGGTGACTCTGAAAACTTTAACAAGCATTTTCCATCTTGGCTACGACATACCTCCTCTAGCTCCTGCCATCACATTAGCATTCCAGCCATCAGAAGGGGAAAAGGAAGAGGGGAGCTCATGCCTCTTTCTTTTAAGGCATGACCTGGAAGTTGCTTACATCGCTACCACTCACATTGGCCAAATTAAGTCACAAGGCTATATTTAACTGCAAGGGTTGGGAACTTAGGCAGCTATTCCAGCTAAAATTCAAGTGATTCTATTACTAAAGGAAGAAGAGAGAAATAGATATTGGGAGGCAACTGGCGGTCTCTGACACAGACTGTTTTTATCCTCATTTTAGATTCGTGGAAACAGGCGCAGAAAAAACAAGCAATGCTTCCCAAGGTCAAATGGCAGAGCATGAATTTTAATCAGGTCCATCTGACCCCAAAACAGATTTTCCATCACATCCAGCCAACATAGTCTGGTCATCAAGGTGCCCACTGTTCACGAAGAGATAGAAGGCATTTACATGTGAATGTAAATGTGAGTGTCAGTCCAGTGTACAGTGAGATATGCACACAGAACGTGGCTATAAGGAGCTCAGTGCAATGAGGGTGATACAATCGTTTAAAGAGGACCCCCTGTTATTGGTCCTGTAGGTGGCACATATCTGAGGTGGAGGGGAGAATGGGGTATTGCAGGAGAAGGCAGTGATGTGAGCTGCACCTGTTCTGTATCTGGCTTGGCTGTGAAGATGGTCCAGAGCACAAGGGGGTGGGGCTTTTCGGGTCTGAGGCACCGCATATCTCCAGGGATGGTCCATGTGATCTTTCCCCCATTTGAAGTGTCCCATTGGCTGTGCCTTTGATATTCCATCATCTGGGACCAGACAGTAACAGGCCACAGGGACCCTGCAGAAGGAGAGCTGCACCTGCCCCCAGTACTACCCAAGACACATGGAAGGCAAGCCCCTTCCCTGCTCTGCTCTCCTCGTCCGTCCCCATAAGCAGTACAGGAGCTTTGAGGGATGATGGGAAATACGTTCACTGAATCAGTGAGAAATCCAATAACCCATTACTCTCTGTCCACTCCACGGCGAGACTGGGATGGAAGAGGCTGGAAGGAGGAGAGGAAGGGAGGGGCAGAGAGGGGAGCTGGAGCAGCTGGGTCAGCATTCCCGACTTGGATATTGACTCAGGCCCCAGGAATGCCAAGGAAGGGGGGTGGGCAGCCACCAGAGCTGGCTGGGAGCCTGTTGGCATCAGGAGATGTAGGGACAGCACACACAGCGGGATGGGGGGACTGGGGCTTCTGCACACCTGGATGTACCTCCACAGGTAGAAATAGCTGTCTCTGAAGGGATTCTTGCATTGAGGACACTGGACCTGATGATCCCTAGGGTCTCCTCCTGTATTAAATTCCTCTGAACTTTAGGACTGGGAGCTTCCCAAAAGGCAGAGCCTAG
The DNA here is from genome assembly GCF_949774975.1 of Lagenorhynchus albirostris. Taxonomy (NCBI): domain Eukaryota; kingdom Metazoa; phylum Chordata; class Mammalia; order Artiodactyla; family Delphinidae; genus Lagenorhynchus; species Lagenorhynchus albirostris. Next base: position 18,933,375 of record NC_083100.1, read on the forward strand.
CTTCTGTGGGTACTTAATTGTTTGAAGAATAAGTGGTTGGATAAAAAAGCAAAAGAAAAGAAAAGAAAAGAAAAGAAAAGAAATAGGTGCCTCTCACACTGTAGACAAGCGCAAGCCCACCTCACTCCTTCAAGGCGATTCTCACAACTCCCCACCTGCCCTAACCATCCAGTTCCAACTCCTCCACCAAAGAGAGGGACGGGCCCCTGGGACTCAAATGGAGACATCTGGACACACATTGGCCACTCTCCCGGGACCACCCACAAACCTCTTATCCCCAGCCTCCCAGCTGCAACTTGCCCTTTCTAACTCTAGCACCACCCACGACTGAAGCTGTAAAAGGAAGAGAGTTCAGCTCAGCGCGCCTGTTTTCCCTCCTTTGGCGCCTGACAAAGATGACAGAGGCCCTCAGAGAAGAAACCCAGGACTCTGATAGTTCACCTCCTCCCACCCCAGTGCCCTCACAGCGGGGTCCTTCTTCCCTGTCCTCGGAAACCCAGGAGGCAGCCCGTGAGCAGGCATCGAGATTCCACACGCGCCCCACCCCTCCCCGCCGGCCCGCAGGTTGCCGAGCTGGAGCAGCTGAGCGGCTGGACCCCTTCCTTCCCACTGCCCGACACCCAATCAGAGAGAACCCGATACGGGAGGGCAGGGTGCCAGGGGCCGGGCCCAGAATAGTGCTGCCCAGATACAGTGTTGCGCACTTGCTCCTGGAGCCCGCCGGAGCCGGAGCACGCGCTGCGCAGGGTACCGGGGTCCCGGGCTGGGGTGGGGTGGCGGGAGCTGGAGCCGCTGAGGCCGGAGGGCCGGGAGCGCACCACCGCGTGGATGTGTGCGCGTGTGCGTGCGTGTGGGTGTGTTTGACCAGGATTTTCTCTGTATGTGAGCATGAGGGTGTTTGCATGTGTATATTCTTTGTGTGAGTCTATGTGGTCCTGTGTGTGTCTGGGAAGTGTTGAATATGTGGCTTTCTGAGTGCGTATAAGTGTTTGGGTAGGTTGTGTGTGTTTATGTGTGTTTGTGAGGCGGGTGTTTGTGTGTGTGTGTTTGTGGCGTGTGTGTGTGGTGGGAAGGGGAGCTCCCTTTGGTTCAGAGTGTTGGGCATTTTCCCCACCCCTTCAGACATTCTTCTCCCTGCAGACCCCCTCCTGGAGCAGCCTCCTGGGACCTGAGCACCAAGGTAGGTGCGGCTGGCCCTCCTCCTGGGCCCAGCCTCTTCTCCCACTTCCTTTTCTCCCGTGTCTCTAGGCCCCCAATCTCCCCCACTCTACTAGTCTGGCTTTTGTCTTCCTCTCCTTTTCCTTCTTTGTTCCTCTTTGTTTCTTCTTCCGCCTTTTACCTCACCTCCTCCTTCCTCTTTCAGAAGCAGAAAGGGGGGATCTCGAGTCTGAAGATTTGGACCCTCCTGACTTTATCACTTACTAGCTGTGTGATATGTGGCAAATTGCTAACCTCTCTGATCTCAGTTCCCTTGTTAGTGAAATAGGGATGATAATGCCTCCCTTATAAGATTGCTATGAGGTTTGAATGAGAAACATGTTGGTGGAAAAGCCCTTTGGAAGCTTGCAAATATCAAATATTATCGCTCATAACATTTTAATTGATTTTATTGTGTTACTCCCCAGTAACCAAACAGGCCCCATTCCCCCTTCCAGAGATGAGCTTCCTAGAGCAAGGAGATAGCACTTCATGGCCGTCACCAGCCATGACCACCAGCTCAGAAAGAAGCCATGGGGAACAGGGGACCAAGGCTTCAAGATGGACAAGGCAGGAGGATGTAGAGGAAGGGGAGCCGCCAGGCCTGGGGGAAGGTGAGGCCAAGGCCAGTTCTGGCAAGAAGGGACTGGGGGCAGTGGGAAGTCCCCGATCCTGGGGCCAGGCTCTGCCCTGGATCTCCCCATAACACAGACACATGACATCGTGTGGCCTCAGTCTCCCCACATGGGAGAGGACAACTGCATAGCTGACCCAGGGGCCCACCAGCATGGCCAACTCAGGACAGAGCCACCATCCTTTGTGACTCTCTGAGACTCAGCTCTCTCACCTGCAAAATGGGGGCCTAAACATCCAGGCTTCCCAAGGCTGCTGTGAAGATGAACGGAGACAGCAGATGAGAAAGTGCTTTGGAAGATGGAGTTACTGTCCTCTCCCCCCGAACAGGTCTCCAGTCCAGGCCAGCTGCTGAGTCCACCGGGCTGGAGGCCACATTCCCCAAGGCCACACCCTGGACCCAAGCTGCTCCCTTGGCTGGGGTGGGCTCCCCCACAGCAGAGCGGGACATCCTCCCCCCTGACTGTGCAGCCTCAGCCTCCAGCTCCAGCACAGACGATCTGGATGTGGGCATAGAGTTCTCAGCCACAGCAGCCTGGGGCGATGAGCTCGGCCTGGTGGAAGAGAGGCCGGCCCCATGCCCGTCCCCGCAGGCACTGTTACCCAGGCTGAGCTGGGACGATGAGCTGCAGAAGCCAGGGGCCCAGGTCTACATGCACTTCATGCAGGAGCACACCTGCTACGATGCCATGGCAACCAGCTCCAAGATAGTCATCTTCGACACCATGCTGCAGGTGAGGCCCCAGCTCTGCCCCACCTCCATCCTCACAGCCCCCAGGATGCCCTGCCAGCTCTGCCCCGCTACAAGCCCCTTCCAGAATTCCTTCTTAGCACCATGGAGACCAGCAGAGGAGGGCGTTTTCTCTCTGTGTACACCCCCTAATTGTCATCCCAGCTCTGCAACAGCATCTATAGGGTTTGGAGTAGGTCTTTGTGCTTCGCTCATCTCTAAAATGGGGATAGGAAGGCCTGCTTTACTCTACAAGTTTCAGAGGACTCCTGGGCCAACCCAGGATGAGAGTGAGCATTTTGCACGCCCCGAATTGTTTGGAAAACATTGCAGGGTGGCTTAGGACAAAGAGCGGGGAACTCTTGAAAAGAGAAAAATAGGATGAGCTCTGGTCCCCACTCTTCCAGTAGGCTAGGCTACGAAACACCGGATCCCTTTCTTCTCATCGCGTATAGGAGAGCAGTGTGTAGTGTAGAGAAGAAGCAGGGTGTATGTATGACCACAGTTCACTATTTGACTCTAGCAGTATATAGACAAATATATTTAATTTAGTAGTTTTGTATTTATTTTGATATGTATTAGAAAAATACAACCAGCCTGTATAGATAATATTGTTTAGGATGAAGCCAAAATGAGTCAATGTAAAATTTATTTAGAAAAAAATATCTCGTACATAACATATAAATAATTACACCTCTAGTACTTAGATTAGCCAAAACTATCCTGTGTGTATATGTACACATATGACTTTGGTGTAGAAACACTGAGTTAGTTTCCTACACCCTGGTGTGCCTGGTAAGGGGTCACCTCAGTGCCTCTGGCCACCAGCAGCCTTATCTCTGTAGCAAATGTGCCAACAAGGGTCATGTCGAGTGGCAGGCAGGCTCGTGTAGTGGAGGGCCCGGGAGAAGGCCCTGTGGAAGGACCCCGGTTGGGACAGGGGACTCTGAGGGGCAGTGAGCAACTCACCCTCGACTGTTCTCCCCGGTGCTCAGATCAAGAAGGCCTTCTTCGCCCTGGTGGCCAATGGCGTCCGGGCGGCACCTCTGTGGGACAGCAAGAAGCAGAGCTTTGTGGGTGAGAAGGGGCTGGGGAGGCAGAGGTGGCGGGGAAGGGAAAGGGGGAACTTGTGGGGCGCTTCTGGGGCTGAGCTCTGACACACCACAGGCTTGAGCTGAGCAGGGGCCTGGCGTGGGGGAAATGTACCAGCTGGGAGACCCCATCTGTGGGATAGCTGTGACCAGCTGACCCCTCCAGCTCTACTACCCTGTGGTCCCATGTCATAGGTGCTAAGCAGGAAAAGAGAAAAGGAAGAGGAAGAAATGTGGAGAAAAGAAAAAGTGGGGAGGAAAGGAGAGAAATTACAGGGGAAGCGTAAAAGGGAGAACCCCATTTCTCAGGGACGGGAGGAGCTGCCCTACCCTCCTCTTTCCAAAACCCCACTTTTGTCTCAGTCCGAGGACATTGGCCAGGTGGGGCAGGGGTGCTGAGCCCTCAGCCTGCCGTCCACCCCAAGTCCCAGGCTGACCCCCGTTCCCCACCCCCCCCGCAGGGATGCTGACCATCACAGACTTCATCTTGGTGCTGCACCGCTATTACAGGTCCCCCCTGGTGAGGAGTGGGCTGGGGGTTCTGGCGGCACCCATCTGTGCTGGGGTGGAGGGAGTTCAGGGGGCCAAGTCTGACTTCAGGAGTTCTGTTGATGTTCTAGGTCCAGATCTATGAGATTGAAGAACATACGATTGAGACCTGGAGGGGTGAGTGGGCAAAGGGGCCGAGAGTGTGAGGGTGAGGGTAGGGCTAAGGACTTCAGGCAGAGGATGGGCGGTGGGGATCTCCTGGGGGGAGCAGGGAGAAGGCAATAGGGAGCCCAGGGGACCCGAGGGGCTGGGGGCTGCTGGGTGAGGCAGGGTGACCAGTTCCCTTGGCCTGACTCCAGTTTTTCCTGCAGAGATCTACCTTCAAGGCTCCTTCAGGCCTCTGGTCTCCATCTCTCCCAGTGACAGGTAAGCGTCCCCAGCCACCCACTTGGGCCTCCTTGCCCTGCACAGACCCCTTCCCCAGCTCCTCTGTTCTGAACTCACGGGCTCACCGTCGGCAAACTGCGGACAAGGCAGCCTTGGCACCCTGTCCTCCTTTCTGGGGGCTGGGATGAAGGGCATCTCTCCCCAGGCTGCCCCAGCCTCACTGCTCCCACTTCTGCAGCCTGCTCGAAGCCGTCTATACCCTCATCAAGAACCGGATCCACCGCCTGCCGGTCCTGGACCCAGTCTCAGGCGCTGTGCTCCACATCCTCACACACAAGCGGCTGCTCAAGTTCCTGCACATCTTTGTGAGCCTGGGCACAGCCTCAGGGGGAGACCCGAGGGGCAGAGAAGTCTTCAGCCCTAGGGATTGGGGAGGGAGCAGCTGGGAGCCCTCTGGGGACTACTCCACCCTCATCCCTACCTGGCCCCAACCCAAGCAGGGCACCCTGCTGCCCAGGCCCTCCTTCCTCTCCTGCACCATCCAAGATGTGGGCATCGGCACGTTCCGAGACTTGGCCATGGTGCTAGAAACGGCACCCATCCTGACCGCACTGGACATCTTTGTGGACCGGCGCGTGTCTGCACTGCCTGTGGTCAACGAAGCTGGTACCTACGCCCAAGATGGGGGCTCTGGCTGGGGTGGGACTGGGGGGTAGCAGGGGTCTATGTGACATCAGCTCGCGGCCCAGGATGGAGTCAGGGCTACAAGTCTCTGCCTGCTTTGAGCCTTGGATCAGTTACTTAGCCTCTCTGAGCCAGACCTCAATTTCTTGCTCTGAAAAAGGGTTAAAGGAGCCATGGCTGTAAACTGCTTCAAAGTTAAAAATCACCATAATGAAGCTGAATATCAAGAAGTGTTTTAATCTATTTTTTGATTATGAAAAATTTCAAATGTGTGAAAATGGTAGAAAAAACTCTATAACAAACCCCACCTATCCACCCGGATTAACTACTGTTAACACATTGCCATTAACCAGTTCTTTTTTTTTTTCACTGAAGTAATTTAAAGTAAATTATATTATAGAATCATGTCATTTCACCTCTTAACACTTCATCTGAATCTCTTAAAACAAGTATGTTTCCTACATCACCTAACAAAATTATGAATAACTTATTAATGCTATCTAATATTCAATCCTAATTCCATTTCCCCATTTTCCCCAAGAATATCTTTTTCTTATAGTTGATTTGTTCAAATCAAGATCCAATTAAGGTCTATGCTTTGAATTTGCTTCTTTTGTCCCGTAAGTCTCTTTTAATCTAGAACAGTTCCCTCCCCACTTAATTTTCGTGATGTTGATGATGAGAAGCCTGGGTCTATTGTCCTATAGAACGTCCCACTTCCAGAGATTTTTCTGTTTTCTGCAGTTGGCCTGTACATTGTTCCTCTCTTCCTGTGTTTCCTGTAAACTGGAAATTAGTTCTAAAGTCTCGATCAGGTTCAGGCTATACTTTTTTTTTTTTAATTTACTTTTGGCCGTGTTGGGTCTTCGTTGCTGCGCACGGGCTTTCTCTAGTTGCAGCGAGTGGGGGCTACTCTTCGTTGCGGTGTGCAGGCTTCTGATTGTGGTGGCTTCTCTTGTTGCAGAGCATGGGCTCTGGGCGAGCGGGCTTCAGTAGTTGTGGCACACGGCTCAGTAGTTGTGGGGCACGGGCTTAGTTGCTCCGCGGCATGTGGGATCTTCCCGGACCAGGGCTTGAACCCGTGTCCCCTGCATTGGCAGGCAGATTCTTAACCACTGCACCACCCGGGAAGTCCCCAGGCTATACACTGAGGCTAGAATATTTCAGAGGTGATGCCATGTACTCATATTTTCTCACATCAGGAGGCATGATGTCAGGTGTCTCTGAGATACTGTTTGATCTGTGGGTTCAGGGTGGTGGCAGCCTGATGCCTCATTATAAAGCCAGTAGCCTGGGGGTGGGGAGGATGTTGAGGAGTTTCACTCCGCAAGCCCGCCCTGGGCCCCTACACAGCATCCTGGTTCTGACCTGAACCTCTCCCCTTTCTCTCCCCTTCCTCCCCGGCCCCCCAACCCCTGCAGGACAGGTCGTGGGCCTCTACTCCCGCTTTGATGTGATTGTAAGTGTCTGGGGGAATAGAGGGGAGCTGGGGGTGCCACAGGGAGGCTGAGGTGGGGGGATCGATGTGGGGGGGTATCTGTGGACCAGGGGGGCCTTTACAAGTGTATAGAGGGAGATATCTGTGGGGCTGGAGCCTGGCCGAGGGCTGATTAAGAGCGGTTCTCCCTCCTGCCCAGCACCTGGCAGCCCAACAAACATACAACCACCTGGATGTGAGTGTGGGAGAAGCACTGAGGCGGAGGACACTGTGTCTGGAGAAAGTCGTTTCCTGCCAGCCCCATGAGACCTTGGGGGAAGTCATCGACCGGATTGTCCAGGAGCAGGTACCCACACCCCTTCGTACATGCTCCCAACACAGGGGGCCCAGTCCTTCTCGTGAGCAGTTTCAGCTAGCTCTATCCATTGGGCACCTGCCCTGTCCTCCCATCTCACGGCCAAGCTCTTGGTGTGCACGCTGGCCAGCGACTGGTCCTGTCGTTGGGGCCCTCGGGCCAAGGGCCGCAGCCAGCTGACCACGCTAGGGCAGGCAGAGCCACCGCCAGCTGGTTTCTGGGAGGCGCCCTCTTGCCCCCACAGTTATGTCGAATTGTTTTGCCCTAATTCTCAGTGTCAACCTCGTTGGCTGCTGTAGCCACATGGCGCTGCCCCTCAGTGAGCCTCTGTGGACCCACAGGTGCACCGGCTGGTGCTCGTGGATGAGACCCAGCACCTCCTGGGTGTGGTGTCCCTCTCCGACATCCTTCAGGCTCTCGTGCTGAGCCCTGCTGGCATCGACGCCCTCGGGGCATGAGAGCACCAGAGTCTTCACTCTTAGGCCACCTTCCACACCCGGAAGCCAGCGAAGGGAGCCGGGGACTCGGCCTTCACCTCCCCCCACCCCCCATTTGCTGGTTCGGCTCTCGTTCAGGTAGGCTCTGCCCTGGGCCATTGACCTCAGCTCCAGCCCCTCAGTCTCCCCGGGCACCCAGATCTCAGATTGGGGCCCCCCTGAGGATGGGAGTGGCCCAGTTCAGAGCTGAGCAGCCTCGTGAAAACTACAAGTGTCAGGACTCACTGCGGGGCCACTGCTTTGTCCCATTCTCAGCTGAGGTGATGGAGGCCCTCATAAGAGGGGTGGACAGGGGCTGGAGGCAGTGATGTGACTTCAGGGGCTCCCAGGAGATCGACCTGCCCTTTCACAAGTCAATTCCCGCCTGCTTGGACTTCCACTGGAAGGAAGCCAGTTACCAAACCTGGGCTGAGTGGAATTTCCACACTCGGTAAGAACTAAGGCTGAAAGGAGAGAGCTTCTCTCTAAGTACTCATCGCAGTCAGTTTGACATGGTCTCAGGCTCTTTCCTGGTAGCACATTTGCTAGGGGTTTGCAGAGGGTGGAGGTGCAGATTCCACCTGCTTAGCAAGGATGGCAAGACTGAGGCTCCCCTATTGGAAAGGCAACCTCCCCTCCCCATTTAATCTTCCTTTCTCTTTCCCTCACAGGCTTCTGCAGCCCTCCCCAATTGCCCTGCCCTGCCTGTGCTCCCAGAAGACCTCAGGAATGCCTGGTCCACCATGGAATGATGAAATTAAGAACAGCTGAGTCAAGCCTGGAGCTCTCTGAACCAGAGGCACTAGGATTACCCCAGGGCTGACTGATTTGTACCACCCACACTGCTCTCCCCCTACCTGGCCCCGGTGGGGTGGGGAGCCCTCAGTCCATGGGTTCAGGAAGGGGTTCTGGATTCCTCGGCTTCTGGACTACCTGACACCCGTGCCCCCAGCTCCTGGGGGTCCCAGGTGTGCTTCCCCCATGGAAACTGCCCTAGCGGTTCCTTACAACTTTGCCACTGCCCTCCTGCTCCCCCAGCATTGCCTTTCAGGGCTGCCTATGGGTCCCCACAGAGCAGCAGTTTTGTAGAGCTGCCTGTTGGAGAGGTCCCCCCTCCTTTCTCATCCTTAGCTCTCACCAGCAAGCAGTGTTCTCAGTCCCCAGGGAGGGCCTGTGTTTGGATAACTGAGGATGAACCATCGAGAAAACAAAAAGAAAAAGAACAGCCCGTGAACTTAGATTTTATAACTTTCACTCAGAAAATGCTATGGTCATTTGATCTGAACCTGCGGCGAGATCCCTGCCCTTTCTGAATTCAATGACACCTGAAGGAAAATCTGTAATTGACAAACACTGCAAGTGGCGTTTCCTTTTCTTGTGGAGTGTTATTCCACCGAAATTTCTTTTTCATCTTTTATTTACAGCAAAACTCTAAAGAAAATGTTACTTACATAGTGGGTACAACTCAGTCCACAAACTCTAATATGTAAGAAACGTAACTGAATTTTTCTAACACTAAATGTAATTTCTATTACGAACTCCATTTTACCAGGTTGTAGAAATTAGTCTCAGCCAATTTGGGGTTCCTCTCCCACCTATTCTTGGGGTTAAGTTCAGTGATGGGGGGAGGCTTTAAGTGGTGCCAGACTTTTTTCCTCAGCCGTCATCATCCACCCGTACCAGCACCTGCTGAAACATCCCCCTTCCCATGTAGTCGTCAACTTGGTTGGTCACCGGTGGGCATGGCCCCTGCTAGGTGCTCCCTCACTCCCTACCACGAAGCCTCTTTGGGCCTGCCTGCTCCTGGGGCATAGGGACATTCTAGCTCCTGGCCCTGTACCCCTCTGGACTTTAGGAAGCTCTGTGGGGCTATCCCAAGCCCATCTGCTGAGACAGACAGCAAGTGGTCTGGTCTACCCTGTGTTTTACTGTTTTCCCAGCCTCTACACAGGAAACATGGGGCCCAGGGCTCTTCTACCCTTATCATCTCCAAACCTTTCTAGGGTATTTGTCATACTCCCCTCTCACTTCAGACACAGCTCCCTTGTCAGGGCCCTTTTCTCAGGGCCCCCCCCAAATGTCTACAGTCTCTTTGCTTCCCCAATACCCAGCAGCCTGTGGAATTTTTACGCAGTAGGGAAAGAGGGGGCCTTTTTCTCTAGCCCATCATATAGTCTTCCAAATCCATTGTACGTGTCTTGAGTTCTTGCTACCTACCCTGTTGAGTCAGGCTTTTGAAATTCCAAAGCCAAGACTGGGCTTCTGCTGTGTCACCCCCTCCCCCGTGATAATGACACTGCAGATCTGCTGTCCAAGGGAGAGAGGGTAGGTTAATATTTCTAAAATATGATCTACCCCGTTTACCTCACAGACCAACAGAGTGGGGCCATCTGTGCTTGATGAGTCAGGCAGTAAGTGAAGGCATTTTCTCATAGACACTCAACTTCTGTTTCCAGTTGTGCCATAACCAATAGGTCAGTGCTGGCTCTGCTCTGGCCCTACCTGGGAAGGTCCTGGGTTCAAGTGGGAGGATGGGATGGGGGTGCCCTCAGGGCTGTCTCAAGTGATAGTGTCCTTGGGGAGCCTGGGGCGGGCCGTCTCCACTGGCTCTAAGCAAAGTGTAGCAGGGTGTCTTCGAGGCGCTGTCCCAGGTGGCTCTTTGTGTGAACAGTAGTTCAGCTGTCACAGCACAGGCTGTGGGTGGAAAGGGCAGCCTGAGGAAAGCACTCTTTCCCCTTCTGCTCCCGTTGAAAACAGGTAAGTTTCCACCCTCCTGGACACCCCCCCATCCAGAGGACCCAGCAGTTTGCCCCCTCAGGCCCTTATGTGAGGGACTGTACTACCCTTCTGCCTCAGAAGCCCTGCTCTGACCACAGCCCAGCCCTCAGCTCTTGCCCAGCCCTCCCGCCATGGCTGCTGGAAGAGAGGCCAAGAGTTGCCTTGGGAACTGCAACCACTCCCACCCAAGCGCAGAATGAAAGAGTGAAACCCTGCCCTGCTGTCCTGTCTGCTCATGCGCTAGAACCTGTTCTGATCAAGTTCTCCCGGCATCGTTTGTCCAACTCCTCCCCTGGCCTCCGAGGCCCCCCGGAGGTTCTGTGGCCTTCGGGCTAGATTCCCATAGCCTCCTCAGCATCACCCGTCTCTCCTCTCCCTACCCTCTCAGTAGTTCTCAACCCTGGATGTGCAACAGGATCACCTGGGAAGCTTTATAAAATGCAAATTCCAGGGCCTCCATTCCTGGAAATACTAGTTTCCTGACTTGGGCATGGAACCTGGGCAACTGTATTTATTTTCTGTAGAAACTAGAGATTTACGATGACTAACACTTGGAGCATGACAGCATGCTGAGAAATAAGGATGCCTCCTTCTCATGATTAGTAAAATCATTTGTCACTTTATTGGGTCTATCTGTAATTTGTTATGACTAAGATCTACAAGAAGCACTGGCTAAGAGTAATGGCACAACATAAAAGATATATGATTTGTTAGTATTCTCACTACTCTTCTTTCAAACATCCTTAAATGTGGAAGAATTCAGTACAATGTCATGTACAGTCCATTCCATGAAGACAGTTGAGCAAGTTTTTATTGGACATGCATATTAAAAGTGGAGTCATACAACCATCAGAATGGGACAAAATATTTGCAAACGAAGCAACTGACAAAGGATTAATCTCCAAAATATACAAGCAGCTCATGCAGCTTAATACCAAAAAAACAAACAACCCAATCCAAAAATGGGCAGAAGACCTAAATAGACATTTCTCCAAAAGAAGATATACAGATTGTCAACAAACACATGAAATGATGCTCAACATCACTAATCATTAGAGAAATGCAAATCAAAACCACAATGAGGTATCACCTCACACCAGTCAGAACGGCCATCATCAAAAAATCTACAAACAATAAATGCTGGAGAGGGTGTGGAGAAAAGGGAACCCTCTTGCACTGTTGGTGGGAATGTAAACTGATACAGCCACTATGGAGAACAGTATGGAGCTTCCTTAAAAAAACTAAAAATAGAACTACCATATGATCCAGCAATCCCACTACTGGGCATATACCCTGAGAAAACCATAATTCAAAAAGAGTCATGTACCACAATGTTCACTGCAGCTCTATTTACAATAGCCAGGACATGGAAGCAACCTAAGTGCCATCGACAGATGAATGGATAGAGAAGATGTGGCACGTATATACAATGGAACATTAGCCATAAAAAGAAGTGAAATTGGGGCTTCCCTGGTGGCGCAGTGGTTGAGAGTCCGCCTGCCGATGCAGGGGACACGGGTTCGTGCCCCGGTTCGGGAAGATCCCACATGCCGCGGAGCGGCTAGGCCCATGAGCCATGGCTGCTGAGCTTGCGCGTCCGGAGCCTGTGCTCCGCAACAGGAGAGGCCACAACAGTGAGAGGCCCGCGTACCGCAAAAAAAAAAAAAAAAAAAAAAATTGAAATTGAGTTATTTGTAGTGAGGTGGTTGGATGTAGAATCTGTCATACAGAGTGAAGTAAGTCAGAAAGAGAAAAACAAATACCGTATGCTAACACATATATATGGAATCAAAAAAAAAAAAGGTTCTGATGAACCTAGGGGCAGGACAGGAATAAAGACACAGATGTAGAGAATGGACTTGAGGACACGGGGAGGGGGAAGGGTAAGACGGGATGAAGTGAGGGAGTTGCACTGACATATATACCCTACCAAATGTAAAATAGATAGCTGGTGGGAAGCAGTCGCATAGCATAGGGAGATCAGCTCGGTGCTTTGTGACCACCTAGAGGGGTGGGATAGGGAGGGTGGGAGGGACACGCAAGAGGGAGAGGATATGAGGTTATATGTATACATATAGGGGATTCACTTTGTTATACAGCAGAAACTAGCACATCATTGTAAAGCAATTATACTCCAATAAAGGTGTAAAAAAAACAAAAAAAGAAAAACCAAACAATGAAAAACATAAATAAAACTAGTGATTAACTTTGGGGAAAAAAAGTGGAGTCATAAATAATGACCTGAAAATAAACCGATATTACCAAGCCAAAATACATTCAGGGCTAAAACTTCTATAAAACACGAGTATGTGGATAGCCAGAAAACACTGGATTCTCTCTTTTTATTCCCAGGAGCGCTGCATAGTGTTTAAGAAGGCAAGCTGTTTTCTCAAAGTCGTACCCAGAAACATGGATCCTAATTTGGCCAACAAATTCAAATTAGCCGGAATTAGGAGTAACGAGATGTGCACATTCTTTTCAGACAAAGATGTAGCTGCTGTCTACATCTACTTAATGTCTACTCTTCAGTGATTAATGTCTACAGTGAATTAATGTCTACTCTTCAGTGATTATCCTAAATCCTATTCTTCTTTCCTTATACAGTCAGGTGGGTTATTAGGGAGCCTCACTGTGACATCCCTGCACTGTGACTTATGGGGGCAGTCCAGAGTTCCTGAGCCCCCAGACCCTGGAAATGCACCCCATCACTGGCCACTGATGGCCTTTGGGCCAACCCTCACACCAGGGCTGATGCTTTCACTCTCCAGAGAGAAGGTTGCAAGGGAAAGAGCCCACGTATTACATCACATCCATCCTGCAGCTATCTGTGTGTGTGTTTTCTAAACCTTGGATTTTTTAAAAAAAATTAAAGCATAGTTGATTTACAATATTGTATCCTATAGCTATTATATGTATTTGAATGAATCATTGCCAAAGAAAGTAATTTTTTCCATTTACATTAAATGTCTTGTCCAGGCAATGTGATGGAAAATAAACAGACAGAGGCCATTTTCAACTCCCAATATAAGCAGAGGAACTTCATGTACACTTATGGCATATTCGTTTTTCTGTAGGTATATTTCAATAAATGTCTTTAAAAATTTTTTAAAGAACCTCAGGTATAAAGAGAAAACCTCTTTGACCATGCTGTATTTTGTTTTTGTCTGTTTTTTTAAAAAAATTAATTTATTTTATTTTTGGCTGTGTTGACTCTTCGTTGCTACGCACGGGCTTTCTCTAGTTGCTGCGAGCGGGAGCTACTCTTCGTTGCGGTGCGCGGGCTTCTCATTGCGGTGGCTTCTGTTGAGGAGCACGGGCTCTAGGCGTGCGGGCTTCAGTAGTTGTGGCTCGCGGGCTCTAGAGCACAGGCTCAATAGTTGCGGCGCACGGGCTTAGTTGCTCCGCAGCATGTGGGATCCTCCCGAGCCAGGGCTCAAACCTGTGTCCCCTGCATTGGCAGGTGGATTCTCATCCAATGCGCCACCAGGGAAGTCCCTTTTCTCTGTTTTGAGTAGGAGTCTTTGACTCTTTTCTTCCCAGTGCTGTGTCTGTGGGCTTTCCAGTAGCAACCTCTGGGCAAGGTTTCATAGCTGCGTTAATAGCTCTTCAGCTTTTATATCTTTTAGAACACAACTTGTCGCTTGTCACTTTTGGTGGGGAGCCTCTGAGGTTGTGGCTACACCTCATCAAAATGTAAGGGGATATAGCCTGCTCTTTGATTAATCCTCACAAGGACATCATTACTTCACCAGTCCTCTGAGCTCTTGTTTCGGTTCTGCATTGCTGATTTCTGATTAGAGACTGGATTTTAGGCCCTGCAGATGCACAGCAGGGCACTGCTGCTTCACAATTTCCTGTGGCGCCTCTGGAGGTATGGCTTCCATTGGCAGCTATCTCTACAATAATCTTACCACACTGATCTTCATAGATTTTTTAAATTGAGATCTAACTCACATACCATAAAGTTCACTCTTCCAGTGTGTATAATTCAGTGGTATTTAGTATATTCACAAAGTTGTGCAACCATCACCACTAATTCCAGAACACACTTGTCTTCCCAAAGAAACTCCGTATCCATTGAAAATCACTCCCCATTCTCCCGGCAACCACTAACTTACTTTCTGTCTCTATGGATTTGCTTATTCCAGACATTTCATGTCAGTGGAATCATACAAGATGTGGTCTTTTGTGTCTGGTTTCCTTCATTCATATAATGTTTTCAAGGTTCATCAATGATGTAGCATGACTCAGTACTTCATTCGTTTCTTATGGCTCAGTAATATTCTAGCCTATGGATATACAAGATCTTCACAGATTTTGATGTGAGATTAGCCTATAAATTCACAAACTGAGCTGCAGACATGGACACTGACACTCTTGGACAGCTCTACAAAACCTCAATCCCAAGCCACATCACACAGACTTCCCGCCACCCAGCGTGCCAACACTGAGGCGTTCACATGGCTTGGGCAGCTGACCCCTGGTGGTCTGAGGAGCAGCACACTGGGAAAGGCAGCAGTCTGCCCTGGATGACTTTGTGACAGAGATCCTAGCACCCTTGGCGACCAGCCCCCGTCCTCTATATTTATAAAGAGTTCTTACAGCGAACCCCTGCACAGGTGGGTTCGAGAGCCGTGGCCTTATAATCAGGCATCCTGCCCAATTCTCTCCAGGTTTCTCTTCTCAATATGGAAAGCTCTGTATCTTCCCCCCTCTCCTTCCCTTCCCTTCCTCCTATTCCAGTCGCATTCAACAAACATGTATGCATTACCTTCATTAACTCTGTGCTAGACACAGAGTTCGACATTGGGATTATGCCCTCCATGGGGCTCCCAGCTGGCTGGGGAGACAGTCGGGCCTACGACACGGTGACCGGGCTGAGCGCTCGGTTCTAGGCGGTGGACGGGGGAGAGCACAAGAGGAAGTGCTCAGGCTCACCCTGAGAGGTCAGGGAAGGCTTTGCAGAGGCGGCGACATTTGAGCTGAGTCTAGAGGAAGAGCAAGTTCTGTGAGACGACAGGCCAGTTGGTGAAGAGGGTGTTCCAAGGACAGCAGACATTAAGTACAAAGTATTGAGGCCGGAAAGAGCATAATGTGCTCAGGGAAATACAAGGAATTTGGGCTCAGCTGTGGAAGGGTGGAGGGGGTATAGGGGAGTGTGGAGGCCAGGATGCCAGAACACCGAGTCTTCTAAGCCACTTAGGACTTTGCCTCAGGACTGAGGGGAGCCATGGAAGGATTTTAATCAGGGCAATGACGTGAGTTTTTTAATAGGCTCAAACTCAAATCCCCACAGACAGAAGAAATTCTGCTTTGGTTTTCTATGACTCAGCATTAATTTCCCACTAGGGCTGGGCCTCCTTGAGGCTGGGATTTGTTGACTTTTCAGGCTTGTGTTGTGGTACACTGGATCTCCATGCCAACCCACTTTCCTTCTTGTTGGCTTCCTGTACTGAAGAGGCTGGAAAGTTAGAAACTACAATCCCCAGACTCTCCTGCAGTTCCAGGTGGGATTTAGGCTCTACCTCTCAGTTGTACGTGAGAGATTTGGAAGGTGGTCGTGAGGCAGAGACCACCCTCTGCTGCTCCTGTTCTTCCTGTTGTCAGGGGTAGTTGGGAGGAGGGGGCATCTTTTCTTTTTTTCTTTAGTCAGCATAGACCTGGGAGACATGGAGTAGCTCTGGGGCCAACAGCTGTAGTGACAGCTTCCCAACTCTCATTCTCCTGAGTGTGACCAACATGGGGCTTTCCAGACTGATCAGCCCCCCAGTGGTGTCCCTAGAGTCATTCCTGTAGGCCTGGCCTAGAATGCTTCCGACCATTTTTATAGCATGTCACTGCCTGTATCTAAGCACTTTCTATTCAAAAGCGGGTGTCTTCTCGGTGCCTGGGGAATGGCTCTGCAGCTTCTACTTGGGCAGGGCCTCAGCCAATGCCAGGTGAAGCTAAGGCTTCTCTGTGAGGTCTGGGAAAGCATACGGCGTTCTCAGCTTCCACGAAGGGAGGCGGTTCTGCCTCCCACCAGGTTTGCTAAGTGGGGAGAGGGTGTTCCCCAAACACAGAAAAAGGTTCAAATGCTGGGTTGTCAAAAAGAATCACAAAGGTCTCCAATTATGAATAAAAGCCCCTTTATTCTATATTTTCCCCAAGGTTAGCCACATGCCACGGAGGCGGCTTTTTATCTGAGAGGGAGACGCTCAAAATGATGAAAGTGGCAAAAGCTCAGGGTTCTACAGGAACTACACTGAGTTTCTCCAACCTCTGGCACCTGGCAGCCCCTTCCTCTCCTTCTTCATGTGCCAGGGAGGGTGGGAAGGAGGCTCAACTCTGTCTCTGCAGGAAACGCAGGCCCACCTTCTTATTGGGAACGAGCACGATTCGAGCCACACTTGTCACCTCCCCCGTCTCAGGGGCCAGGGCCACCTCGTACTGCTGGATCAGCTGGGAAGTAAAAGGCGCACAGGCGATTAGAGTCTGTGGCCTCCATCCACCGCCCTCCTCCGCACGCTCCCACCCCGTGCCTCCCGCCTCCTTCAGCACCCGTGGCCCGCACGGCCCTCCTGTCTCTCCCCATTCACCCTTGTCAGCAGCAGCTGCATCTCCAGCTCTGCAACCCTGCGGCCCAGGCAAGCCCGAACTCCGTAACCAAAGGGCACAGAGCCAAATGGGTGTTGGGCCCTGAGGGCATCAGGCTGGTTCTTCCTCAGCCAACGTTGGGGCTGGAAGCTGTCCGGCTCAGGGAAGATGCGAGGGTCCCGGGACACCACGTAGTGGCAGAACACAAACTGGGTCTGCAGACAAAGAATGGGTGGCACATCAGCAGAGGGCTGCAGGGGCCCCCTGGGAACCCTGGCTCTCCAGCCCTACTCACGTTCTTGGGGAAGAGGAAGCCACCAACTTCAATTTCCTTGTCCATGATGACCCGGGAGTTCACGGGGACCACAGGATAGAGACTGCAGGTAAAAGAACGTGCAGATCTGCCTCTGAATCCAAGGAGGGGCAGAGTGCCCACCCCCTCGGCCACACCCCTCTGGTCCCCCGGGACCCTCTTCCCATCTCATCCCTGGCCCTGGCCGCAGCCTACCAGCCCCCACTCCCAGTCCTGTCTCTGAGTCCTCGTCCACACACAGACCCTTGCTCCCGGGGACAGCATCCTACCGCAGCGTCTCCTTAAGCACAGCTTTGAGCAGGGGCATGTGGGCAAAGTCCTTGTACTGGGGCACCTGCCCGGCGGGCACCATGCCCACCACTTCTTCATGCAGGGCTGCCTGGATCTCTGGGTTCTTTGAAAGATGGTACAGGGCCCACGTCAGCGTGTTGGACGTCTGGGAGGTAGAGTAAGAGATGAAGTGAGGAAAGATCTCTAAGAAAGAGGCCAGTTAAGGTGGTGGGAGGGTGTGTGAGTGCATGCGTGCAAAATGTGGGAGAAAAATTAATTTGCCACGAGTGTGGCAGGATTAGACTCAGGGATTCATGGGGCTCTCCCTCCACGCTCCACGTGACTTCACAGTGGGCTAAGGACCAATATGATGGAGAACTGCACTGTAACAGCAGAGAAGACTGTGACAGAGAAATCCAATGTGACGAAAGGACAGGAAAGAGGTCCCACTAAGAAGGTGCTGTGGGCAAGCTCTTCAACTCTGTGCTTAGCTGACAGCACAAGGGAGTGGGTTAGATGTGACATGAAACTTCCCACCTGTCTGACAGAGGCTCCAGGGCGTGAGGGAATCCCTCTTACACAAGGACCACTCCCTGCCCGCCTCCACCAGGCTGAATGACCACCCTGTTTTCCTTCCAGCTCTACATCCACGTTACAGAGAGAGAGAAGCGGGTATCCGATGAAGGTCAGGCTCAGGTGGGGTAGAGTAGGGAATTGGCTCAGGATGGGAGCTGGGAGGCCCTGGTCTCCTCGCCTGCCCCTCTCACGCACCGTGTCTACTCCAGCCATGAGCAGCTCGGGCAGGCTGCCCTCAGCGTCTCGAGGACTGAGCTGTCCACTGGTCAGCAGGAAGTGCAGGTAACCAGATATGTGGGCCTTCTCTGGGCCCCCTGTCTGAAGTTGGGCCTCTATCTCCTCTAATTTCTGATCAATCAGCTTCTTCCCTGTGGGGACAACGGAGAACAGGGGAGGATGAGGTCAAAAGTCATGCTCTCCCAAGGACCAAGAGAGAAGATCCCGGGAGAGGGTCCTGAGGGGGCTGTTACCTCACAGGCCCTGGGACCCACGCCCCAACTTCTTTCCCTGGACTCCTCACCAAAAGAGAAGATGGTGTTCCAGCCATCCAGATACCGCCTCCAGAAGGGCAGCAGGGAACGAGTCCACTTGGGGAGGAAGGTGGCGTACAGCGAGTTCTGGAACATGAGCCCGACAGATCTGACGAAGGTCTCGGTGTCCTGCGGGATGGAGCGCTCCAGGCAGCCGATACGTTTCTCAAACAGGATGTAGCAAACAGCTGGCGGTGCACAGGGGCCGTCACAGGAGGCAGGGCCATGGCACACAGAGTCCAGGGGGCTTCGAGGAGGAGAGCACAACCTACCCGACTCACGCCCACCCAGCCCCTCTCCCCACAGGGGTACCTTCCAAGGCAAAGAAGTAGAAATTGTGAGCGATGTCGGGCACATGGTCCCCCGAGGCGCTCTCTGCCCGCTGCTGGTTCAGTCGAGTCATGAAGTCCTCAATCACCTCATTCAGAGCATCTGTGTAGAGCGCAGCCTCAGCTGGCTTCAGCAACCGCTGGTTCAGAGCCTGGCGGAGCCGGTACCACTGATGTCCTTGCCTGTAGAGAATGGAGGAGAGACACCAATGTAAGTATCTTGTGGGGATTGGATTAGATGGTATCTTCCCACCCTGAGACCCCTATGGACTCGAGGAAAATCTCAGACTCCTAGACCTAGAATTAAAGAATCACAAACTTTCAAATAACAGAATCTTTGAATCACAAAACTTCAGAATCTCACTAACAGCATAAAGGAAGTAGTTAAGGTGGGCATCTGGAATGAGTCTGTCTAGGGTCAAATCACAGGTCAGATGATGACTGGCTGAGTGACCTTAGGCAGGTGACTTAAATCCTCTGTGCCTCGGTTTTCCCTTCTGTAAAATGGCAATAATAAGAGTGCCTATCTTAGCAGGAATAATTAACATGCTTAGATCAGTGCCTGGCAAATGGTGAATGCTTAATGAATGTTTACTGTGATTATCTTAGGATGATACAACTCCAGAATCTTCTGTATGTGAAATGAGCTATGGCGCTACGGTGGTTCCAGTCCCTCTGTGTGGAGGATGAGGAATAAAGGAGGAGCAAATGAGGGTTCTTGGGGTGCTCAGATTCTGGACCTTTGTGCTCTGCTTAGCTCCGTAGGCCAAGGGGACAGAGTGAGCTACCAGGCTGATCTCCAGGCTCTCTTGCCATAGCCATCCAGTAGGTGGTTGGGCCTCACCCCAGTTAGGCAGGGATGTTCATGTGGGTGGAAACATGCTTCCCATACAGGAGCTTAATATTCAGGGGCTGCTGCCACCTTCAGCTGTCTCCCAAACCTGTTACCTTTCCTAAGCAAGCTGGGTATGGGTCAATTTTTTAAAAGCCAGTTGCAGAGTAATAAGTATAATATGGTACAGTTTTAAGAGGAAGAGAGGAAATCCTACATATACACATGCATATTTGCATGTTTCAACACAAAGCAGGGAAGAAGAATACACACCAAATTACTGATGAGAATTACTTAGGAGGATGGGATGGAATTTTTCCAATAAGTAAGACTTTTGAATTTTAAAAACCAATAAGGTATTTTAAAAAGGAAAACATTTAAAAAGTCTGAAAGCAAAATTCAGGTTTTTTATTTTGAAGTATAAGTCAACTGCACTTCAATAAATTTTTAAAATATATTTTTATTTAAATGAACCTCAAAAAACAAGCTAAATAAATAAATAAATGAACCTCAAACCCCAGGAATTTTCTTTATTATGTTGGGGAAAACCTGCAAAAAGATAAACTAGGGACTTCCCTGGTGGCGCACTGGTTAAGAATCCACCTGCCAATGCAGGGGACACGGGTTAGATCCCTGGTCTGGGAAGATCCCACATGCCGTGGAGCAACTAAGCCCGAGTGCCACAACTACTGAGCCTGCGAGCCTAGAGCCCGTGCTCCACAAGAGAAGCCACCACAATGAGAAGCCTGTGCACTGCAACAAAGAGTAGCCCCCGCTCGCTGCAACTAGAGAAAGCCCGTGCGCAGCAACAAAGACCCAACGCAGCCAAAAATAAATAAAATAAAATAAATTTATATAAAAAAAAGATAAACTAAAAGTGTTGTTGGAAAGGAAATAAAAACCAGAATAGACCTATTTATTGGAACTTCAGGTTTTAGGTGCTTCTCCAAGAGTAAAACTCTTCCAACAGTAGGATCTGCAGGACTTAAATCTGAAACTTTCTGTGGTTGTTAAAATATTTCTTGGGGAAACGACGGTCACTCAAAAAATGAGATTTAAAAAACATATATGTTAAAACAAAAAAGGTTATCACAGGTTAGCAAAATAGCTTTTAAAGACATATATGGTATAACATATTTAGGAAACTGGCTTTAGAGTAAACAGTTATAGATAGATCACAAAGGGGTATATATCATGTTTAGCTCCAGTTCTAAACCTGAGCAATCAAGTCCAATGATGGCCTGACCTGTGAAAACCTGTGAGACCCAAATGTTTATTATTATTATTATTGAGGTATAATTGACATATAACATTATATTGGTTTCAGGTGTACAATATAATGATTTGATATCTGTATACATTGCGAGATGATCACCACAATAAGACTAGTTACCATCCGTCACCATAAAAAATTAACTTCCAGGATTTACTCCCCTGGCAAGATTTGGGTCTCAAATATTGTAGAGCATACCTGAGACACAAATCTTGCCCTCAGGGTCAGACATCAGGTTAAAGAGCTCTTGAAGAACATTCTCTATTCTCTTCCCAGAACCTTGAAAAAAGGGCCCAGAAATTAAGCTCTGAAACCACCCACCTGTGAAGGAACCAGGAATAAAGAAAGAAAGACATGCAATGACAGAATGAATGTATAAGCATCAAAGACAGATAAAATGAACCTTCCAACCAGTCCATTTCCTTTCCAAACATGTCATGGCAGTAGGTCCTTGCATTCCAGAATCAGAGAGATCTATTCCACTACTCACTAGTTGTGTCACTTCTGGCAAGTGGTGCAAAAACCCTTCTAGGCCTCAGTTTCTTCATCTATAAAATGGGGATAATAATACTATCTACTTCATGAGTTTGTTGTGAAGATAAGATGAAATAATAAATGTAAAGAGACTAGCCTGATGCCTGGCATGTTATAAACACATACTTAGTTATCATCAGTGTTGCTGCTACTACTTCCACCACCAGGATCAACTTTAATCCCTTAAAAAATGACTTTAAAAAACATGGATATCAAGCAACTAGGGAAAATCAAAAGCCACTCATTGTTCTTGGAGCTCTTTTAACATACTATAGTAAAAAGAAGCCTGTAATCTATCCAATTACAAGCCGTGGCACTGAGAATCACCAATGATTCTCAATTATTTACCTTAATTGATATATGCATATATAATAACACTCAGCCCATCTTTCAATTTGTCACTGCCAAAATAATCTTAACTTTTCTAGGTATAACTTTAAGGCTAAAACCTACATCTGTCTCTGTGAGTGGAGAGCATCCATGAAAGTTATAACCAACAACAAGCATATAATATATAACTTGGAAAATATTTTTAATTAAATTGAGCCCTCCCAACTAGTATGGTGATGATGTTTTTTCAACTACAAGTAAATATGTCCCATTATGATTTGAGTTGGTATGTTTTCAACCATAATATAGGACAATGGAGCTTGAAAGTTCTTAGAGATATCTTGGAGATACTCTAATCCAAGCTTCCCATTTTACACACGAGAAACATAAGCCCAAGGAAGGGGAAATTATTCACTTGTTCATAGTCATACGATACATTAGTGGAAAAGCCAATGAATGGTCCATGGGCTTCAGCCCAACCCAACCACCACTTTCTAGACGAGTTTCAGGC
Organism: Lagenorhynchus albirostris; assembly: GCF_949774975.1. Lineage (NCBI taxonomy): Eukaryota > Metazoa > Chordata > Mammalia > Artiodactyla > Delphinidae > Lagenorhynchus > Lagenorhynchus albirostris. Next base: position 18,955,707 of record NC_083100.1, read on the forward strand.
TCAGAGGACACAGGGAGATCCTACCCTGCCCATTATCCACTGGCTGCCCAGTGCCACTGTCCTTGGGCTTGGCCCCCTGGGGGCCTGTTCCGGTCCCTCAGGCCCCAGCTCACATGGTGAAGGGCCCATAGGTCAGGCCCTGCTGGTCCCGGTGCTCCTTCCATAGTTCCATGTCGTTCCGTACTGGGTACTTGCCCTCTTGGCGCATCACTTGCTCCAGGAGTGGGGCACTGGCCAGGTTCACGTGGATCTGAGGCCCTAAGCGGTTTATCCATATTGGACCATACTTGGCCTTGTTCAGCACCTGTGGAGTTCAACCAAAGCTGAATAACCATGGCCTAGCTAGGCCGGCACTTCCTGGAGAGGAAGCAGGATAAGGGAGTGTCTTATGGCCACACCAGAGCAAGTGAGCTGGGCAAAAGCACATTGTGTAGGAGGTAGGTGCTGGGATGGCCTGTAGTCTCGAAAGGAGAACACTGGAAAAAAAAAAAAGGTTACACAGAAGTTAGAATATTGAGAGTAATGAGTATCTGGTGGAACTGGCAGAACTGAGGTCTTGGAGGAACGAAATTTTGGAAAAATGGGATACCTGGGAAACTGGGGTATGTTGAGGTATAGATATTTGGGGTCCAGGGTTTTAGGGAAACTGAGCCCTTTAATGAGGTATAGTAGAATGTCTACGACTCCTTCATAGAAGCATTTAAATCTCCTGCAGCTTGCTGTCAAGGAGACGAAGATAAATATCTCGTGTAACCAACAAGAAAAAAGAAACACAATTAGAAACTCCAGGAAAAACAGAAGCTGAATGAGAAAGTCAAGATGTAAATATGAAGTAAACTATGTGGTATGAATTTTTTTAATAAAAAATTTTATTAGCTATGTTAAGGAATGCAATTCTCAAATATTTTATCTTAGAATTTCTACAGCACATGACAGTTGAGACCCATAGCATCTATGAAATTGACATTGCAATGATGTTTTTATAGTTGTTGAAAATAAGGGAGAAAATAATGTATTTTGGGTTTTGGTGGGGGTAAAACTTAAAAAGAATCCAGAAATACTAAGATTAAATTTACTGGCTAAGTTATACTTACAAACTGAAAGAAAATGAAGCATAGTGGTCTCCCAAGTACTTCATCTTTTTTTTTTTTTTGCGGTACACGGGCCTCTCACTGTTGTGGCCTCTCCCGTTGTGGAGCACAGGCTCCGGACGCGCAGGCTCAGCGGCCATGACTCATGGGCCCAGCCGCTCCGCGGCATGTGGGATCCTCTCGGACCGGGGCACGACCCCGTGTCCCCTGCATCGGCAGGTGGACTCTCAACCACTGCACCACTAGGGAAGCCCAAGTACTTAATCCTTTTACTGAATAAGTGTTAAGAGGATTAGATCTGTTTCAGTATCGAAATTAGGCCAAAAGGCTTCTATAAAAGAAACATTAAAATTATGGAGAAGAGATCTATTATTCAAATTATAGAACTCATAGTCCATAAAAACAACAATTTTACTGGGTCTTACTGTCAGCATTAAATACAGGGTTCTCCCAGGACCAGTGCAACCTGATTGCCCTTCATATATTACCCAATTGCCCAGAATCCACCCTGAACTAATGGCTGATTCTGCCTGTTCCCAGGAAGACAGCCTTGACAAACCCCCAACGTCCATTTAGCCTTGTTTCCCACTTCTACCTCCCAGTAATACCTGCCAGTGTGGTACAATTTTGAATGGTTAATTGTCTGAGAACGACTGTGATACCTGGAGGAAAATAAGCGTATTCAGACATTGCCAGTGGGAGTCTAACATGACACAACCCTACATGGAGGACAATTTGTTAATAGTTATTAATAATTACAAAATATTTATAAGCAAAGTGTGGGTCATCTTCATAATGGAATACTATATCACCTTAAAAGAGGATGAAGCAGCTCCTTGTGTGCTAAAATGGAAAGATAGATTGTAATATGGAAAGATAGCTAGATAGCCAAGATAGACTGTTGAATGGAAAAACGTGGGGAGCTAAATAAGAATACATAGCATTTGCATTTGCTTTCGTAGAGAAACACTGGACTGATACATCAGAAATGAATTAAAGTGGTTACCTATGGGAGAGTGGGGAGGACAGCAGTGAGAGTGAGACTGTGTGACATTTTATTGGTATATTGTTTTGAGTTTTGAACTATGAGAATGTATTCAAACTTTTTAATCTAAAGGGGGAAAGAAGTGTTTTCTGAAGCAATAAGTCACCTGCCATTGATCAAGTAATTCCAGAAAGCAGGAAAGACTTGCTGAACCTCTGAATTCATGTATGTATATACTCCTTAGATTTGTAAGTGGCCCCTCGCTGCACTCATTTTGTTTATTTTTCTTAAGGGTTCCATTAGAAAAGAATACTTATATGTCTATTTTTCTCTACTAAATTCCTTAGGAGAATTAACCTAAAAGTAAGCTTAAGTTGTGTTTCTAGTTTGGTTTAAGATATTAATATAATATAATAATATTATATATATATTAATAATAATATTATATTATATTAATATAATAATAATAATATTTCTGTGGAGCTTAGCATAAACTAGACACTGTTCCAAGCACTTTGCTTATACTAGCTCATTCAGCCCTCACTACAGCTGCATGAGGTAGGTGTAACATTACCACAGTTTTGCAGATGAGGAAACTGAGGCCCAAAGAGGTTGCCCGAGGTCACTTTGCCAGTAAGTGGCAGAGTCAGAGTTCAAACTCAGACCACCTGGCTGGAGGCCATGCTCACAACTCCTTACTCCACTGATCCCCAAGAAAGCTGACTATGCCTTACTAACTGAAAACAAACTTAGGCTCTTTAAAAATATGTACTGCTTAAGGGACTTCCCTGGCGGTCCAGTGCATTTGCGCTCCCAATGCAGGGGGCCCGGGTTTGATCCCTAAGTCAGGGAACTAGATCTCGCATTCATGCTGCAACTAAGAGTTCTCATGCCACAACTAAGAAGTCTGCATGCCACAACTAAGAAGTCCGCATGCCGCAACTAAGACCCGATGCAGCCAAAATAAATAAATAATAAACAAATAAATATTTTTTTTAAAATGTGCTGCTTAAACCCAGCAGAACTCTGCTGTAACCCAGGGTTTCTCATGGCACTGCTGACATCTGGGGCTAGATGATTCTTTGCTGTGGCAGACTGTCCTGTGTATTGTAGATTGTTTAGCAGCACCCCTAGACTGTACCCCAGCAGCAACCCCACAGCATGCTGTGACAACCAAAAACGTCTCTAGACATTGCCAAAATGTCCTGGGGGGTGGGGGCAAAATCACCCCAGCTTGAGAACTTCTGTAATAACCCCAACCTCTTAAAATGTCTCTTAATTCTTTAATCTTAGAAGACTCCTTTTAAGAAATAATATCTCACTTTGAAGAAATATTTATCTGAAGTTTGGTTTCTTTTCCTTCTGTTAAGCTCATGTAAAATTACATGCAATGTTTTTATAATGATGCAAACAATGGTTATCTCTGAGTCATGGTTTATAGATAGTTTACTTTCTTCTTTACACTGTGATTTGTTTTTCAAGTTTTCTACCTTGATCTTGGAATCGGGGCAAAAAACCATGTTTTAAAGAACTAGATTAATAACCTTTCCTTGGGCACCAGCTTCTTGCCTGGAACCCAAAGCCTCTGGCACCACTTCCTGGCTGTCAGTTTGGAAGTTTCTGGGACATTTCCCCCCATGCCTAGGCCATGCTTTCTTCCCTCTTCCTTCATACTCCTCAGTTTACTTGGTGGAACTTAACAAGGATCTATTTATGTAAGAACTTATTTTAGAAAGACACCAGAGCACTTGCTGAGAAATGTGTTCTATGTCTGTGAGCCTACCACTAGGCTGTAATCTGAACCAGTTAGAGAGCCCCAAGGTTTTCAGATAGGTGCTAAGTGCCCCTTTGCAGAACAGAGTTCCCTAGGGATCATCTTCCAAGATGAATGGGAGCTAGCCTCTGCCAGGTGAGATTCCAAAGACGGACAGTGTTAAATTCATCCAACATGCATTTATTGAGCTCATATGCTATTCCTCCTATACTGATCTTGGGGCTGGGGATACTGCTGTGACCTACTCTTAAGACAGTTTATTTACATCCTAGGGCATAAGCCACACAGCTGAGAACTTGATTACATATGCTTATAAACTATTCCCTAATTATTTTGTACATATCTTGTCTCTTCAACTAGATTGAAAATCTTTAAGGGCAGGAACCTTGTCGTACTTCTTTATACTTCCCATACTGTTTAACACACTGCTAAACACATTAGAGACACTTAATAAATATTTAGCAATTGCCAGTGAATCAAGTGGAAGAAAAACAAGTTGCAGATAATACAAAGATTATGAGACAGAGACAGAAAAGAAGCAGGGAAGAGGATACATAGGAAACTGGTAACAGTGGCTCCACTGGGGTAGGCATTAATTTTAAAAGGCTGAAGGAAAATCTCAAAAGGAAATTAAGAGAATAGTTCTAATATACAACTACAATAGCATCTTTGATGGCCTGAATGTTGCATCTTCCCCAAATTCATGTGTTGAAGCCCTAACCTTCAGTGTGGCTCTATTTAGAGAGGAAGCATCTAAGAAAGTAATTAAGGTTAAATAAGAGTGGGGCCCTGGGGAGATTGGTTCAAGATGGTGGAGTAGAAGGATGAGTGTTCACTCCCTCTTGAGAGAGCACCAGTATCACAACTAACTGCTGAACAATCATCGACAGGAAGACACTGGAACTCACCAAAAAAGATACCCCACATCCAAAGACAAAGGAGAAGCCACAATGAGATGGTAGGAGGGGTGCAATCACAATAAAATCAAATCCCATAACTGCTCGGTGGGTGACTCACAAACTGGAGAACACTTATACCACAGAAGTCCACCCACTGGAGTGAAGGTTCTGAGCCACACATCAGGCTTCTCAAACTGGGGGTCCGGCAACGGGAGGAGGAATTCCTAGAGAATCAGACTTTGAAGGCTAGCGGGATTTGATTGCAGGACTTCAACAGGACTGGGGGAAACAGAGACTCCACTCTTGGAGGGCACACACAAAGTAGTGTGTGCATTGAGACCCATGGGAAGGAGCAGTGACCCCATAGAAAACTGAACCATACCTACCTGCTAGGGTTGGAGGGTCTCCTGCAGAGGTGGGGGGTGGGGGTGGGTGGCTGTGGCTCACCCTGAGGACAAGGACACTGGCAGCAGAAGTTCTGGAAAGGACTCCTGGGAGTGGGCCCTCCCAGAGTCCACCATTCGACCCACCAAAGAGCATGTAGGCTCCAGTGCTGGGTCGCCTCAGGCCAAACAACCAACAGGGAAGGAACACAGTCCCACCCATCAGCACACAAGCAGATTAAAGTTTTACTGAGCTCTGCCCACCAGAGCAACACCCAGCTCTACCCACCACCAGCCCCTCCCATCAGGAAACTTGCACAAGCCTCTTAGATAGCCTCATCCACCAGAGGGCAGACAGCAGAAGCAGGAAGAACTACAATCCTGCAGCCTGTGGAACAAAAAGCACATTCACAGAGAGACAGACAAGATTAAAAGGCAGAGGGCTATGTACCAGATGAAGGAACAAAATAAAACCCCAGAAAAACAGCTAAATGAAGTGGAGATAGGCAACCTTCCAGAAAAAGAATTCAGAATAATAATAGTGAAGATGATACAGGACCTCGGAAAAAGAATGGAGGCAAAGATCAAGAAGATGCAAGAAATGTTTAACAAAGACCTAGAAGAATTAAAGAACAAACAAACAGAGATGAACAATACAATAACTGAAATGAAAACTACACTAGAAGGAATCAATAGCAAAATAACTGAGGCAGAAGAACGGATAAGTGACCTGGAAGACAGAATGGTGGAATTCACTGCTGTGGAACAGAATAAAGAAAAAAGAATGAAAAGAAATAAAGACAGCCTAAGAGACCCCTGGGACAACATTAAATGCAACAACATTTGCATTATAGGGGTCCCAGGAGGAGAAGAGAGAGAGAAAGGACCCAAGAAAATATTTGAAGAGATTATAGTCGAAAACTTCCCTAACACGGGAAAGGAAATAGCCACCCAAGACCAGGAAGTGCAGACAGTCCCTGGCAGGATAAACCCGAGGAGAAACATGCCAAGACACATAGTAATCAAATTGACAAAAATTAAAGACAAAGAAAAATTATTGAAAGCAACAAGGGAAAAACTACAAATAACATACAAGGGAACCCCCATAAGGTTAACAGCTGATTTCTCAGCAGAAACTCTGCAAGCCAGAAGGGACTGGCATGATATATTTCAAGTGATGAAAGGGAAGAACCTAAAACCAAGATTACTGTACCCGGCAGGGATCTCATTCAGATTCAACGGAGAAATCAAAAGCTTTACAGACAAGCAAAAGCTAAGAGAATTCAGCACCACCAAACCAGCTCTACAACAAATGCTAAAGGAACTTCTCTAAGTGGGAAACACAAGAGAAGAAAAGGACCTACAAAAACAAACCCATAACAATTAAGAAAATGGTAATAGGAACATACATATCAATAATTACCTTAAACTTGAATGGATTAAATGCTCCAACCAAAAGACACAGGCTCACTGAATGGTTACAGAAACAATACCCATATATATGCTGTCTACAAGACACCCACTTCAGACCTAGGGACACATACAGACTGAAAGTGAGGGGATGGAAAAAGATATTCCATGCAAATGGAAATCAAAAGAAAGCAGGAGTAGCAATACTCATACCAGATAAAATAGACTTTAAAATAAAGAATGTTACAAGAGACAAGGAAGGACACTATGTAATGATCGAGGGATCGATCCAAGAAGAAGATATAACAATTATAAATATATATGCACCCAACATAGGAGCACCTCAATACATAAGGCAACTGCTAACAGCTATACAAGAGGAAATCGACAGTAACACAATAATAGTGGGGGACTTTAACACCTCACTTACACCAATGGACAGATCATTCAAACAGAAAATTAATAAGGAAACACAAGTTTTAAGTAACACAATAGATCAGATAAATTTAATTGATATTTATAGGACATTCCATCCAAAAATAGCAGATTACACTTTCTTCTCAAGTGTGCACGGAACATTCTCCAGGATAAATCACATCTTGGGTCACAAATCAAGTCTCAGTAAATTTAAGAAAACTGAAATCATATCAAGACCACAACGCTATGAGATTAGAAATCAATTACAGGGAAAAAAACCATAAAAAACACAAACACATAGAGGCTAAACAATACGTTACTAAATAACCAAGAGATCACTGAAGAAATCAAAGAGGAAATCAAAAAATACCTAGAGACAAATGATAATGAAAACAGGACGGTCCAAAACCTATGGTATGCAGCAAAAGCAGTTCTAAGAAGGAAGTTTATAGCAATACAAGTCTACCTCAAAAACAAGAAAAATCTCAAATAAACAATCTAACCTTACATCTAAGGGAACTAGAGAAAGAAGAACAAACAAAACCCAAAGTTAGTAGAAGGAAAGAAATCATAAATATCAGAGCAGAAATAAATGAAAAAGAAATGAAGGAAACAACAGCAAAGATCAATAAAACTAAAAGATGGTTCTTTGAGAAGATAAACAAAATGGATAAAGCACTAGCCAGACTCATTAAGTAAAAAAGGGAGAAGACTCAAATCAACAGAATTAGAGATGAAAAAGGAGAAGTAACAACTGACAGTGCAGAAACACAAAGAACCATGAGAGATTACTACAAGCAACTCTATGCAAATAAAATGGACAACCTGGAAGAAATGGACAAATTCTTAGAAAAGCATAACCTTCCAAAACTGAACCAGGAAGAAACAGAAAATATGAACAGATCAATCACAAGTAATGAAATTGAAACTGTGAATAAAAATCTTGCAACAAACAAAAGTCCAGGTCCAGATGACTTCACAGGTGAATTCTATCAAACATTTAGAGAAGAGCTAACACCCATCCTTCTCAAACTCTTCCAAAAAATGGCAGAGGAAGGAACACTCCCAAACACATTCTATGAGGCCACCATCACTCTGATACCAAAACCAGACAAAGATTCTACAAAAAAAGAAAATTACAGACCAATATCACTGATGCATATTGATGCAAAAATCCTCAACAAAATACTAGCAAACAAAATCCAACAACACATTAAAAGGATCATACATCATGAGCAAGTGGGATTTATCCCAGGGATGCAAGGATTCCTCAATATATGCAAATCAATCAATGTGATACACCATATTAACAAATTGAAAAAGAAAAACCATATGATCAGCTCAATAGATGCAGAAAAAGTTTTTGACAAATTCAACACCCATTTATGATAAAAACTCTCCAGAAAGTGGGCAGAGAGGGAACCTACCTCAACATAATAAAGGCCATATATGACAAACCCACAGCAAACATCATTCTCAATGGTGAAAAACTGAAAGCATTTCCTCTAAGATCAGGAACAAGACAAGAATGTCCACTCTCGCCACTATTATTCAACATAGTTTTGGAACTCCTAGCCATGGCAATCAGAGAAGAAAAAGAAATAAAAGGAATACAAATTGGAAAAGAAGAAGTAAAACTGTCACTCTTTTCAGATGACATGATACTATGCATAGAGAATCCTAAAGATGCCACCAGAAAACTACTGGAGCTAATCAATGAATTTGGTAAACTTGCAGGATACAAAATTAATGCATAGAAATCTCTTTCATTCCTATACACTAATGATGAAAAATCTGAAGGAGAAATTAAGTAAACACTCCCATTTACCACTGCAACAAAAAGAATAAAATACCTAGGAATAAACCTACCTAGGGAGAGCAAAGACCTGTATGCAGAAAACTATAAGACACTGTTGAAAGAAATTAAAGATGATACCAACAGATGGGGAGATATAACATGTTCTTGTATTGGAAGAATCAATATTGTGAAAATGACTATACTACCCAAAGTAATCTACAGATTTAATACAATCCCTATCAAATTACCAATAGCATTTTTTACAGAAGTAGAACAAAAATCTTAAAATTTATATGGAGACACAAAAGACCCCAAATAGCCAAAGCAGTCTTGAGGGAAAAAAACGGAGCTGGAGGAATCAGACTCCCTGACTTCAGACTATACTACAAAGCTACAGTAATCAAGACAATATGGTACTGGCACAAAAACAGAAATACAGATCAATGGAATAGGATAGAAAGCCCAGAGATAAACCCACGTACCTATGGGCAACTAATCTATGACAAAGGAGGCAAGGATATACAATGGAGAAAAGACAGTCTCTTCAATAAGTGGTGCTGGGAAAACTGGACAGCTACATGTAAAAGAATGAAATTAGAACACTCCCTAACACCATACACAAAAATAAACTCAAAATGGATTAGAGAGCTTCCCTGGTGGTGCAGTGGTTAAGAATCCACCTGCCAATGCAGGGGACACGGGTTTGAGCCCTGGTCCAGGAAGATCCCACATGCCGCGGAGCAACTAAGCCCGTGCGCCACAATTACTGAGCCTAAGCTCTAGAGCCCGCAAGCCACAACTACTGAGCCCATGTGCCACAACTACTGAAGCCCGTGTGCCTAGAGCTCGTGCTCCGCAACAAAAGAAGCCACGACAATGAGAAACCCGTGCACCAAAACGAAGAGTAGCCCCCGCTCACCACAACTAAAGAAAGCTCGTGCACAGCAACAAAGACCGAACACAGCCAAAAATAAATAAATAAATAAATTTATTAAAAAGAAAAAAATGGATTAGAGACCTAAATTTAAGACTGAACACTATAAAACTCTTAGAGGAAAACATAGGAAGAACACTCTTTGACGTAAATCACAGCAAGATCTTTTTTGATCCACCTCCTAGAGTAATAAAAACAAAAATAATCAAATGGGACCTAATGAAACTTTAAAGCTTTTGCAAAACAAAGGAAACTATAAACAAGACAAAAAGACAACCCTCAGAATGGGAGGAAATATTTGCAAATGAATCAACGGACAAAGGATTAATCTCCAAAATATATAAACAGCTGATGCAGCTCAATATTAAAAAAACAAAGAACCCAATCAAAAATGGGAAGAAGACCTCAATAGATATTTCTCCAAAGAAGATATACAGATGGCCAAGAAGCACATGAAAAGCTGCTCAACATCACTAATTGTTAGAGAAATGCAAATCAAAACTACAATGAGGTATCACCTCACACCAGTTAGAATGGCATCATCAGAAACTCTACAAACAACAAATGCTAGAGAGGGTGTGGAGAAAAGGGAAGCATCTTACACTGTTGACGGGAATGTAAATTGATACAGCCAGTATGGAGAACAGTATGGAGGTTCCTTAAAAAACTAAAAATAGAATTACCATATGACCCAGCAATCCCACTACTGGTCATATATCCAGAGAAAACCATAATTCAAAAAGACACATTGCAGCACTATTTACAATAGCCAGGCCATGGAAGCAACCTAAATGCCCATCCACAGACGAATGGATAAAGATGTGGTACATATATACAATGGAATATTACTCAGCCATAAAAAGGAATGCATTTGGGTTATTTGTAGAGACGTGGATTGATCTAGAGACTATCATACAGAGTGAAGTAAGACAGAAAGAGAAAAACAAATGTCGTATATTAACGCATATATGTGGAACCTAGAAAAGTGGTACAGATGAACCAGTTTGCAGGGCAGAAATAGTGAAACAGATGTAGAGAACAAATGTATGGACACCAATGGTGGAAAGTGTGGGGGGGCCGGTGGTGTGATGAATTGGGAGATTGGAATTGACATATATACACTAATATGTATAAAATGGATAACTAATAAGAACCTGCTGTATAAAATAATAAATAAAATTAAATTAAAAAAAAAGAGTGGGGCCCTGATCCAATAGGATGAGTATCCTCATAAGAAGAGATACTAGAGAGTTCTCTCTGTGTGTGTGCATGTGTGTGCACACACATGCATACACACACAAGGAAAGACCATTTAAGGTGGCTGTCTGCAAGCCAGGAAAATTGTTACCAAACCCAAGTTTGTGTGCCCAATGCACAGTGAGGCCAAACAATACCAAAACATTGGAGTTTGGAGCAGAGGAATGTTTATTGCAGGGCACGCAAGGAGACGGGTGGCTCATGCCCTAAAAATCCCAAACTCCCTGAAAGCTTTCAGTGAAGCCCTTTTATAGGAAAGGTGAGGAAGGGGCATAGTTAGTTGTTGCAGACTTCTTGGTGTCAGATCCTCTGTTCTTGAGGTCAAGTCACAATGTTCCTGTAAACCTCCACTGAAACAAATATTATTCTCTGTTCTGACAAGAAAGTGCAAGGTCCCAAGGCTCAACTTTCACCCTCCGAGGTCCAGGCCCTGGCTAAGGGGAGGGGGCCCCTGCGCAGGCCAGTTACCCTACCTGGGAATGTTTGTCCAGAACCCAGTCTGGGTCCTCCCGCTAGTGCCCAGGCCCAAATAAAGAGGCAGATCTCAACTGGCGGCACCCTCAGAGCCAGGTCCCCAGACCCTGCCCAGCCATCATCACTGAGGGAGTCAGGTGCCCAGGACCCAGCCGGCCCTCAGGCTTTTCATTTAAACTGGAGAGATTCATTTGTATAGGATCAATAAGAATACATGTTGCAACAAATACCAATTAGGTTAGTTCCCAGCTCACAACAGTTGCCCTTCTTTGAGAATAGCCCCAACCACAGAGGTGGACTGGAAATAATGATGTGCCGTGTCATTGCAACTTAACCCTGACATCTGGCCACCTCCTAGGGGTAGACAACTGATCTAAGCTCTACCAATTTTTGAAACTTGAACGGAGAAACTGAAGCTGGTTGAAGCTGTTACCTTAATGGCAGTGTCCATATACTCCAGTTGTGAGGCCTCCACAGACTGCGACCCATGGAGACTGCCACTGCCATTAGGTCGCAGAGGTGGGGATGGCGGAGAGGTTCACTGCTGCTTCAAGGCCTGGGCCCAGCCATTGGGTGGCTGTTGGCTCTGGGGCTCTTCAGGACATAGGCCTCAGCCTGTCTCCAGGCCCCTCAGCTCACCCACCAGCCCTGAGGCTGGAGGGCCTGGAGGGCCCTGGGGAGAAGGCCACAATCTGCCTCTCACTGCAATCATTGCTACGAGGACCACTGCAAGGCTTCCTGTTGGTGGAGCTGGACTTCTAACCCCCATGCTAAGGGTCTCACACTAATGAGCGTGTGCTCACTCTACCCCTATTACAAAAGGGCTCTCACCAGAAACCAACCATGCTGACACCCTTATCTTGAACTTCCAGCCTCCAGAACCGCAAGAAAGTAAATTTTTACTGTTTAAGACACCCAGTTTATGGTATTTTGTTATGGCAGCCAGAGTAGACTAATACATAGCATCCAAAAGAATAAAACACTGGGCTTCCCTGGTGGCGCAGCGGTTGAGAGTCCGCCTGCCGATGCAGGGGACACGTGTTCGTGCCCCGGTCCGGGAAGATCCCACATGCCGCGGAGCGGCTAGGCCCGTGTGCTACAACTACCGAGCCTGTGCTCTAGAGCCGGCGAGCCACAACTACTGAGCTCACATACCACAACTACTGAAGCCCATGTGCCTAGAGCCCGTGCTCTGCAACAAGAGAAGCCACTGCAATGAGAAGCCCATGCACCGCAACAAAGAGTAGCCCCCACTTGCGGCAACTAGAGAAAGCCTGCACGCAGCAACAAAGACCCAACGCAGCTAAAAATAAATAAATAAAATATATAAATTTATTTTAAAAATTTAAAAAAATACATAGGGGTAAATCTTCATGACCTTGGATTTGGCAATGGGATTCTTAGATTTGAACAGTAATGTGTGAGCAATAAAAGAAAAAAAGAAAAATTGGACTTCATAAAAATTTAAAACTTTTGCACATCAAAGGACATTATCAAGAATGTGAATAAAGACCTAAATAGACATTTCTCCAAAGAAGATATACAGATTGCCAACAAACACATGAAAGAATGCTCAACATCATTAATCATTAGAGAAATGCAAATCAAAACTACAATGAGATATCATCTCACACAGGTCAGAATGGCCATCATCAAAAAATCTAGAAACAATAAATGCTGGAGAGGGTGTGGAGAAAAGGGAACCCTCTTGCACTGTTGGTGGGAATGAATGTAAACTGATACAGCCACTATGGAGAACAGTATGGAGCTTCCTTAAAAAACTACAAATAAAACTACCATACGACCCAGCAATCCCACTACTGGGCATATACACTGAGAAAACCATAATTCAAAAAGAGTCATGTACCAAAATGTTCATTGCAGCTCTATTTACAATAGCCAGGACATGGAAGCAACCTAAGTGTCCATCAACAGATGAATGGATAAAGAAGACGTGGTACATATATACAATGGAATATTACTCAGCCATAAAAAGAAACAAAATTGAGTTATTTGTAGTGAGGTGAATGGACCTAGAGTCTGTCATACAGAGTGAAGTAAGTCAGAAAGAGAAAAACAACTACTGTATGCTAACACATATATATGGAATCTAAGAAAAAAAAAAAAGGTCATGAAGTACCTAGGAGTAAGATGGGAATAAAGACACAGACCTGCTAGAGCATGGACTTGAGGTTATGGGGAGGGGGAAGAGTAAGCTGTGACAAAGTTAGAGAGTGGCATGGACATATATACACTACCAAATGTAAAATAGATAGCTAGTGGGAAGCAGCCGCATAGCACAGGGAGATCAGCTCAGTGCTTTGTGACCACCTAGAGGGGTGGGATAGGGAGGGTGGGAGGGAGGGAGACGCAAGAGGGAGGAGATATGGGAATATAGGTATATGTATAACTGATTCACTTTGTTACAAAGCAGAAACTAACACACCATTGTAAAGCAATTATACTCCAATAAAGATGTTAAAAAAAAAAAGAATGTGAATAGACAATCTACAGAATGAGAGAAAATATTAGCAAATCATACATCTGATGAGGGTTTAATATCCAGAGTATATAAAGAACTCTTTAAAAACTCAACAACAAGAAGACAATCCAATTTTCAAATGATTAAATGACTTGACATTTCTCCAAAGAAGATATATAAATAGCCAGTATGGGCGTGAAAAGATGCTCAGCATCATTGGTCACTAAGGAATGAAAATCAAAAGTACAATAAGATAGCATTTCACACCCACTAGGATGACTTAAATCAAAAAAACTGAAAATAACAACTTGTTGGCGAGAAACAACCTGTGTGAAGAAATTGAAACCCTTGTGCATTGCTGATGGGAAAGCAGAAATGTTGCAGCTGCTGTGGAAAACCATTTGTCAAGTTCCCAAAAAGTTAAACACAGAATTACCATATGATCCAGCAATTCCACTCCTAGGTATATACCCAAAAGAAATGAAAACATACGCCACACGGAGACTTGTACAGGAACGTTTAGAGCAGCATTACTCACAGTTGTCAAAAGGTAGAAAGAACCCAAATGGCATCAACTGATGAATGGATAAGCAAATTGTGGTATATGCATACAATGGAATAGTATTCAGCCATAAAAAGAACAAAGTATGATACACACTAAAACTTGGATGAACCTTGAAAACATACAGTAAGTGAAAGAAGCCAGACACAAAAGGTCATATATTGTATGATTCCATTTATATGATATATTGAATAGGCAGATCCGTAAAGATGGAAAGCAGATTAATGATTACCAAGGGGTGACAGGAGAGGGGAATGAGGAGTAACTAATGACAGGGTGTTTTTCTGAGGTATTGAAAAAGTTTTGAAACTAGAGAGAAGTAGCAGTTTTATAACATTAAGAATACACTAAATGCTGCTGAATTGTGCACTTTAAAATGCTTCACTGAGGGAATTCCCCGGTGGTCCAGTGGTTAGGCCTCCGCGCTTCCACTGTAGGGGGCACAGGTTCAATCCCTGGTCAGGGAACTAAGATCCCGCATGCCACGAAGTGTGGCCAAATAAATAAATTAATTAAATAAAATGGTTCATTGTATTATAGTTTGTGAATTTCCCCTAAAAAAAGGCCTAGAAGAAGTTTGTGATATTTAAAGCCTCCAGAGCCTCAGCAAGAAGCCTGCTGTGGACAAAAGATGGGCCCCCTCAGAAAAGAGAGAACAGAAGGGGAGTGAGGGAGGTTCCCCTGCGCTGGTTCTTCTGTGGTTCCATGCTTCCTCTCTCGTAGATCAAGAAGAGGACCAGACCAACCTTTCCTTCGCCTTGCCAGCTCCTAACCCAGGATTAGAGATCAAGCTTTAAGGGGTGTTTACTCATTTGTTCATTTGCTCTGGGAAAAACACACTGGCGGAGTCTCTCTCTTTAGAAATGGGAACGCCCTCCATTGCACAAAACTGTTGCCCTTGTAACTTTTCTGGAGGACAGTTTGGCAGCCGATACATATCAAAGGCCGGAGCGAAATCATTTACCGCAACAATTCCATTTTAAGAGATTTATTTTAAGGAACTAATTCAGGATGCGCATGATATTTAGTGATAGATGTATTTATCAAATCTTTATACATACAAAAATCTAAATATATAACAATAAGCTTCAGTATATTCTAGCGTAGCCATACAGTGGAACACTATTCAGACATTAAAAATTGTTAACGAAGTGACTATTGATGTAGAAAGATGTTCATATTTATCTTTTAGTAAAAGGCAGGTTGTAAAAGAGAGTATATGATATGCTTTCATTTAAAAAATATATATGTGGATGACACATGGGGGAAGTAAAGTAGCCTATTCACCAAGGACAAGCAAGCAGGGATAATGCTTACTTACCCCCAAGAGCATGTGTGTATTTATGTATTCATTTCACAAATGTTTATTAACAGCTATGTGTGCGAGGCACTGTAACATGTACAGAGTGTTGGGATTGTGGAAGATTTGGATTTTCTTGTTTTTGTGTCTTTCTGATTTCTCTCCAGTAAACATGTATTACTTCCGCAAATTATTTCAACTAAGTTGAAATGACGTTCTCTTAAATGTGTTATGTAATCACAAATAATTAGCACGCAACTTGTATTTATGTGATTTTTTTTTTTAGAACAAGAGTCATTTTTATAGGAAAAAAAGTGCCTGTCTCGTTGTCATGGGTTTTTATCTCAAGTCAGTCATCCACATCTGGCGGTTTCAGTTGAGAGCTCAGGGACTGCCTGGCAGGAGATTTTGTCCCAGTTCCAGACCCAGCACAACAGGCTCTGTCGCTTTGTTGGGTAATAGCTTGGTGGTGCCATGCTCCCGACCTTGCATGTATCCACAGACACAAAGGCTTGAACCCAACATCAACTGAAAAAAAATGCACAACCTAAAAGCTGACAATTATGCTTTATTCGGCAAACTTTCTGAGGACTTAAGCCCAGGAGGCAGCCTCTCAGCTACCTCTGAGGGACAGCTCCAAAGAGGTGAGGGAGGAGCCAGGATACGTAGCAGTCTGCAACAAAAACCAGGTAGTCGGAACATCAAAAGCTTACTGTTATTAAAGAGAACGGGACATCTCAAGTTAATGAATTTAGTGCTTTCCTATGTATGCAAGAGTCTGGGCTCAGTGAAATCATTCCTCTGATATGCACCTTAGCTTCCTAGGGCCAGTATCCTGTTCTTTTCCATCCTGAATTCCCTCACAGTGGGCCGTTGGGGGCAGCCCCATTGGCCGATGGCTTGATGACCACAACATCCTGTGTCAACTGATACGGCAGGAGACATTTTTTGTCCACACCAGCCTTCCCTGAGTCTTCAGGGCTGAATGCCCTTCGATCCTCTCGGCACAGGAATGGAGGTCTACACAGAGCTGCCACGGGGCTACCTCCCTCCCTATTTTCCTATGTCCCCTGATAGGCATAAGTCCCTGTGTCCTGAGACAGTTTCCCCTCGCCTCTGGGTTCTGACCCATGTGGCCGTTCTGTCCGCCCTCCTTATAAAAGAGCTGCAGAATATAAAACCTCCTCACTGCAACCTAGAAGGGGCTGCTCTGAGGCCACCTCCCACTCACCTCCCTAGCTCATCTGGGAGGCTGTCAGGAGACAGTTTCTTATCACTGCCCGGGTTTTGCAGAGGGGTGGGCAGAAAGCCCACACAGAAAAGAGCTGCAGAATATAAAACTCCTTAGCTAGTCTAGAAGGGTCTCCTCAGCAACAGGGTACCCTGCAACTCGCAGCACAGTCAACTGATTGAAAGAGTTTCGGGGCTGTCCTTCGAGGGTGTGGCACAGCATCACAGGGAGCTGGTGCCTTTGCCTCTCTCATCCTTTCACTATGTGAGCAATAAAATGTCTAAATCTAAAAGTGGCTGTTATGGCTTTACTGATTGAATCAGTCAGGCCTTAGCCTTGCCTTGTCTTGTATGTGTGAGCTCGACATCTTCTCATCAGTTAAACAAGGGAATTATACTACTAATTGATTCCAGAGGTGCTCTGTGGCTAGCCTATATGTTAAGGTAGATAACACAAAGCAGCTCCTGGCAACCATTACCCAAATTCTAGGTATAGCGCCTAGAACACACTAATCCACTTCCAGGGCAAGGGGTGGTAACCTGGGTGTGCAGACAGGCTGGGGGGTGGAGGGGATGGAGAGCTGAAATCCTACGCAATATGCTGTGCATATACACAAATTTCTGCTGCAGAGAAGTGCCATGGCTTTCAGGTTTTCAAAGGGTGGGGGACCTAAACAAATTTAGGAAACACAGCTGTAGGTTATGATAAAGCTTTTTCTCCTTTACCAAATTCTAGTCAGGCTCCTCAGCCCTCTTCTCAACGAAGCCCCAACATTGGCCGTTTTTTTGTTGTTGTTTGTTTTTTTATAGTTTGTACTTAGTTTCAGAACATGTTTTTTTTTTTAACATCTTTATTGGAGTATAGTTGCTTTACAATGGTGTGTTAGTTTCTGCTTTATAACAAAGTGAATCAGCTATACATATACATATATCCCCATATCTCCTCCCTCTTGCATCTCCCTCCCACCCTCCCTATCCCATCCCTCTAGGTGGTCACAAAGCACTGAGCTGATCTCCCTGTGCTATGCGGTTGCTTCCCACTAGCTATCTATTTTACATTTGGTAGTGTATATACGTCCATGCCACTCTCTCACTTCGTCCCAGCTTACCCTTCCCCCTCCCAGTGTCTTCAAGTCCATTCTCTATGTCTGCGTCTTTATTCCTGTCCTGCCTCGAGGTTCTTCAGAACCATGTTTTTTTTTTTTTAGATTCCATATATATGTGTTAGCATATGGTATTTGTTGTTCTCTTTCTGACTCACTTCACTCTGTATGACAGACTCTAGGCCCATCCACCTCACTACAAATAACTCAATTTTGTTTCTTTTTATGGCTGAGTAATATTCCATTGTATATGTGTGCCACATCTTCTTTATCCATTCATCTGTCGATGGACACTTAGGTTGCTTCCATGTCCTGGTTATTGTAAATAGAGCTGCAATGAACATTTTGGTACATGTCTCTTTTTGAATTATGGTTTTCTCAGGGTATATGCCCAGTAGTGGGATTGCTGGATCATATGGTAGTTCTATTTTTAGTTTTTTAAGGAACCTCCATACTGTTCTCCATAGTGGCTGTATCAATTTACATTCCCACCAACAGTGCAAGAGGGTTCCCTTTTCTCCACACCCTCTCCAGCATTTATGGTTTGTAGATTTTTTGATGATGGTCACTCTGACTGGTGCGAAGTGATACCTCATTGTAGTTTTGATTTGCATTTCTCTAATGATTAGTGATGTTGAGCATCCTTTCATGTATTTGTTGGCAATCTGTATATCTTCTTTTGGAGAGATGTCTATTTAGGTTTTCTGCCCATTTTTGGATTGGGTTGTTTGTTGTTTGGATATTGAGCTTGTAAATTTTGGGGATTAATACTTTGTCAGTTGCTTCATTTGCAAATATTTTCTCCCATTCTGAGGGTTGTCTTTTCGTCTTGTTTATGGCTTCCTTTGCCGTGCAAAAGTTTTTAAGTTTCATTAGGTCCCATTTGTTTATTTTTATTTTTATTTCCATTTCTCTAGGAGGTGGGTCAAAAAGGATCTTGCTGTGATTTATGTCACAGAGTGTTCTGCCTACGTTTTCCTCTAAGAGTTTTATAGTGTCTGGCCTTACATTTAGGTCTTTAATCCATTTTGAGTTTATTTTTGTGTATGGTGTTAGGGAGTAATCTAATTTCATTCTTTTACATGTAGCTGTCCAGTTTTCCCAGCACCACTTATTGAAGAGACTGTCTTTTCTCCATTGTATATCCTTGCCTCCTTTATCAAAAATAAAGTGACCATATGTGCATGGGTTTATCTCTGGGCTTTCTATCTTGTTCCATTGATCTGTATTTCTGTTTTTGTGCCAGTACCATACTGTCTAGATTACTGTAGCTTTGTAGTATAGTCTGAAGTCCAGGAGCCTGATTCCTCCAGCTCCGTTTTTCCTTCTCAAGATTGCTTTGGCTATTTGGGGTCTTTTGTGTTTCCATACAAATTGTGAGATTTTTTGTTCTAGTTCTGTGAAAAATGCCATTGATAGTTTGATAGGGATTGCATTGAATCTGTAGATTGCTTTGGGTAGTAGAGTCATTTTCACAATGTTGATTCTTCCAATCCAAGAACATGGTATATCTCTCCATCTGTTTGTATCATCTTTAATTTCTTTCATCAGTGTCTTACAGTTTTCTGCATACAGGTCTTTTGTCTCCTTAGGTAGGTTTATTCCTAGGTATTTTATTCTTTTTGTTGCACCAACATTGGCCTTTAAAGACTTGAACACACTAACATAGTTTCTAACAGCTCAAAGTCACAACGCTAGAGTGACCTTCATCCCTAGGATGAAACCCTCCTTAAAGTGCCTACTTGAGAAAACTCAAGGCTGCCAAGGAATGTCCTGTTTGTTCCAGCCGTCGTCTGAAGATAGAGCCCCTGTCTCCCAGTCTCCATGGAAGGATGCTTATCGATAAGATAAGCACCAGTTAGCAAACCCAAGTGAGTTTCACATGGACCAACCCCCACCCCAATTCCTGCTTTTTGTCATTTTTCACTTCCCTGACTCTTTTCAGGCCCCTGCCATCCCACACCCCACTCCCTCACTCTCCCTTTAAAACGCCAGTCACCTCTGCGCAAATTGGAAAGGCAATAATCTCTTTCCCCTACTGTCAGTAGTTCCTGAATCTGTTTTCACCACTTTAACTAATGCCCAACTGTGCTTATCTTTGACAGTTGTGTGGACCTTAAGAACTCAAAATATAACACTGAGCCAAAAAGTGGAAACAATGCAAATATCATCAGCAGATGGATGGATGAACAAAGTGGGGTATATCCTTATGATGCAATATTATTCATCCATTAAAAAGGAATAAAGTACTGACATATGTACAACATGGATGAACCTTGAAAGCATCATGCTAATAAAAGAAGCCTTTCACAATAGATTACATATTGAATGAGTCCATTTATATGAAATGTCCGTAACAGGCAAATCCATAGAGACAGAAAGTAGATTAGTGGTTGCCAGGGACTGATGAGGGAATGGGGAGCGGGGAGTTCCTGCCAAAGAGTATGAGGTTTCTTTCTGGGGTGATTAAAATATTCTAAAATTGATGTGGTGATGGTTGCACAACTCTGTGAATATACTAAAAGCCACTTAATCGTTCAATGGGTGAGTTGTATGGTATGTGATTATATCTCAATAAAGTTGTTACAAGAAAAAAACACATTATAATCATCTAAAATCTCCCCTCAAAAAAATTGATACTGCATTGCGATGTTTTATTCTCCTACTTAGAGGGCTGTTTGGTTTACTGATAGTGGGTTCCTTAAGAAGGCTCTCAGCACAGAAAAACAACACTAAAACAGCAAGTAAATAGTCCTGAGGACAAAAATGAACTCACAAATACCAAGTACTGTTTTGCCAGTGTCAACAAACCTGGCACGAAAAGCTGGCAGCCATCAGGTGGATAAACAGAAGGAGAGATGTAACTTCAAGCACAGGCCTCTCTTTTGCCTACACTGACGAATGCCAGAAAGAAGGCATCATTCAGGGTCAAAGGTGACGAGGAATCCAGCTGGCACAGCCATGACTCAGTGCTGTCCAAGTGTCAAGAGGAGTTTAGCCCCAACCCCCTCAACAAATGGAATTCATATTTCCAAGTGACAGAGGGTGCTAAATAACTAACAGCATTCCCAAGTTCTGCTTGCTCTGAACCTTGTCTTGAATGCTTTTCTCTAAGATCAGACCAAGCCAGAGGCACCATTTGAACACATGATGAGCAGAATTACTTGTATTTTTATTATGAAGATTTTAATGTAGATAATTGAAGAAAATAACATTATAAACACTCATGTACACTTATGTGTACCCTCCCTCCAGAATGTGTACACTTATGTACCCTCCCTCCAGAATTAAGAACTGTTAATATTTGTCATATTTGCTTCAAATCTTTTTAAAAAATGAAAACATTTCATAAAATAGATAGCTAGTGGGAAGCAGCCGCATAGCACAGGGGGATCAGCTCAGTGCCTTGTGACCACCTAGAGGGGTGGGATAAGGAGGGTGGGAGGGAGACGCAAGAGGGAGGGGATATGGGGATATATGTATATGTATAGCTGATTCACTTTGTTATAATGCAGAAACTACATCATTGTAAATCAATTATACGCCAATAAAGATGTTAAAAAAATACGTCAACAAAAAAAAAAAAAGAAAGAAAAGAAAACATTTCAAAGTCCTCTTCTTATCTTTCCCTTTGCCCTCCCTCCCCAGAGCAACCACTATCTTGAATTTGAAATGTGCTCTTTCTGTCAATATTTATATAATTTTACTGCATCACAATGATAGCCCATATTATTTTCATGTGGTTGTTAATTTATGGAAATAGTATTCTACAGTACATATAATTCTATACTCAACTTTGGTTCTGAGTTCTAATTTTTTTATTGAAGTATAGTTGATTTACACTGTTCTGTTAGTTTCTGGTGTACAGCAAAGTGATTCAGTTATATATAATAACTCAGATTCTTTTCTCATATAGGTTATCACAAGATACTGAATATAGTTCCCTGTGCTACACAGAAGGTCCTTGCTGTTTACCCATTTTATATATAGTAGTGTACATCTGTTAATCCCAAACTTCTAATTTATCCCTCCCCCTCCCAAGTTCTATACTGAGATATAAAAAGTTTGTGCGTTCATTATGACTACTGCATAGTGTTCCATTGTATGAATATGTCACAATCTATTTATCCTGCTGATGGGCATTTAACATGTTTCTGAATTTTTGGTTTTATAAACAAAGCTGCAAAAAAATTGTTTTGTGCATGTGTGCAGCCATTACTTCAACATTTATAAAAATGTCTGCTTTTATGCAAGACAGAAGCACTGTCATAAAGTTACAAAGATATGTACCAGATAGGTGGACAGTAGGAATTTTCCTCTGATTTTGTACCAGAGAGAAACAATGGGCTGAGGGTAGAGACAGATCTAAGGGTAATCCAAGAAAAGGCCTTGCCTGGGACGCCCTCAGAGAGGATGTTAGGAAAACAGAAGCGGCACCCCCAACCTGTACCCCTCACACACCCAGAGGCAAACCTCAGTAAGCTGTGCACCTTTGCCTGCAAGCTGGGATGGTCTGGACTGGAACAATGAGAGTATTCAAGAACAAGGAGGAGATGACCAGCAATGGATGCAGAGCTAAAAAGAGGATGCAGATGCAGAAGTGGACATCAAAAGTAAGGACCCAGAGCCAAACAGGGGTACAAGAGGAAAGGCCATCAGAAGATCTCAAAATATTATGCCGGACCAGGAAGCACTAGGTCAGCCATGCCTTATCTCTTGCTCTCCATTCTTTTGTTGTTGTTTTTAAAATTGTAAAATGCAATACATATGTACACTGTTAAAATGCAAAGGGTACAAAAAGACCCAAAAGATGGTGAACTATGCCTGGGCAGGATGAAGCCAGAGGAAACTCTGGTGGAGGTCCATAGCAGTCTTGCAATATAAAGTAAGTCTTGGGACTTCCCTGGTGGCGCAGTGGTTAAGAATCCACCTGCCAATGAAGGGGACACGGGTTTGAGCTCTGGTCCAGGAAGATCCCACATGCCGCAGAGCAACTAAGCCCATGTGCCACAGCCACTGAGCCTGCGCTCTAGAGCCTGCGAGCCACAACTGCTGAAGCCCACGTGGCTAGAGCCCGTGCTCTGCAACAAGAGAAGCCACCGCAATGAGAAGCCTGTGCACCGCAACAAAGAGTAGACCCCGCTCACCTCAACTACAGAAAGCCTGCATGCTGCAATGAAGACCCAAAGCAGCCATAAATAAATAAATAAATAAATGTATTAAAAAAAAAAAAAAGTAAGTCTTCCTCCTAACTCTCATCTCCAGACTCCAAGATCCCTACAGAGAGGCAATCATCATTACCAATTTCTTGTGTGTCCTCCCAGGGATATTTTATGCACATACAAATATATATATATGAATATACCCCTCATACTTTTTATCCACAAATGATGGCATATTATATAGTTTTGCACTTTACTTTCCTCCCATCTCTTACCAAGCAATTCATATTAATACACATAGATCTGCATCTTTTATTTATTTATTATTATTATTATTATTTTTGTGGTATGCAGGCCTCTCACTGCTGTGGCCTCTCCCGCTGTGGAGCACAGGCTCCGGAAGCACAGGCTCAGCAGCCATGGCCCACGGGCCCAGCTGCTCCACAGCATGTGGGATCCTCCCGGACCGGGGCACGAACCCGTGTCCCCTGCATCGGCAGGCGGACTCCCAACCACTGTGCCACCAGGGAAGCCCTGCCTCTTTTATTTTTAATGGTTGTATAAAATTCCATTGTATGAATGTACTGTAATTTATTTAATTAGTTCCCTACTGGGATATGTAAGTCATTCTAACGTTTCCCAATCAGAAATATTGCTATCTTGAAAAGTGTGTAATATTTCTTGGACCACAAATTTTATCTGTAAGATAAAAATTCTGGCAGTGCATTTGCTAAGTTGGTATGACTTACACTTTATACCTTAATACCTAGTTTCAGATTTCCCATCCCTGAGGCTTTAAAGCGCTACATTAGATTCCACCAGAGTCTCAAGGACAGTCTGTAAACATCTGCCAGATGAGACTGAAAAACACTCAAGCAAGTCAAGGTAACTGGAGGATAATCTCTGGAAGGCTTGATGGTAACATGAGTACTGGGAAAGAAAATCCATCTGATCAATGGTATTAGCCAAACTGAAGAAAGAATGTGTTAACAGGATGGGAGTGGCCATTACAAAACCCAGAAGAAGGAGCCAAAGAGCAAAAATAGGCAGCATTTATCTCTGAAGAGAGAGAGATACTTAATCTAATGGATGGGCACCAGAGAAGCACATTCAACCAGGTTTCTTTCTCCAAGGCCTAGATGAAATTTTTTTCCATACAATTCTACTGCTTTAGTTCTGGGGTCCCTGCACACCAAGCGGTCCACTAATGTAGTTACTAATTTCTCTCCCTAGGTATGTGGATTCTAGGAAGAAGTTAGGTGTATTAAAGAAGGCCACATATTTTTTGACCTCTCTCCCATTAATAGGTCAGGTCCACATCTTCTTCTCTAGAATCTGGGTGGGCTCTGTAACTGTTTTGATGTGTAGAATACAGCAGGAATGATGCTATGCCAGTTTCCAGAACCAGGCTTTAAGAAACTGGCAACTTCCACTTTCTGTCTCTTGGAATATTCACTCTGGGGGAAACCAGGACCCTGTAAGAAGTCTGACTATGCAGAGACTCCCATGCTGTGAGGAAGCCCAGGTTAGCCATGTGGTGAAAGAAATAGCCATTCTGGCCAAACCAGCCCAGGCATCCAACATGCAATTGAAGAAGCCATCTTGGAAATTCCAACCCCAACAGATGTGACATGGAGAAAAGCTAAGGAAGCCAGCCAGAAACCAGACCTGAGGCCTAAACATATGGCCCCACTTGAGCCATCCCAGCCATCTTCAGCCATTCAAACTACAGCCCCACTCCACTGTGAAGCAGAGATAAGCCATTTTTGATGTGCACCGCACAAATTCCTGACTCACAAAATCATGAGTATAACAAAATGTTGTTTTAAGCCATTATGTTTTGGGATAGTTTGTTAGGTAGGAATAACTAGAATAGGGGGCTTCTATGTGATGGGGTATAAGATCCCTGGGAGGGCTAATTTTGTAAATAAATACTCCAATCCACAATTTGTTTCTGTGTGTTTGGCCAATATGGTCAGTCCCCAATAGTCTACCCATGCTGAATGAACTGACAGAATTTAGTTTCTGAACCTAGAAAGCTAAGACCTGATGGGCCAGCTTGATCAATCTGCCCACCTCCCTCACTGTCTCTTTTTCACTCTATCTTATGTCAAACAACTCAGATCAGGGAGCTGAGAAGAATCTCACAAAGAAATTTACCACTAGATGTAGCTACTGCTCAGTACCACTCATAGCCCTTCGACTGGTACATGAAATGTATTCATTCATCAAACATTATCAAGAACCTCCCCTGTACCCAGAACTGTGCCTGGTGCTGGGGGACATAGAGCTGGAAAAGGCATAGGCCCTCAGAGGTTCACAGCCCAATCTCTAAGTTATATTAACAGGTAATGGTAAGAAACATGTGCCCTTAAATATGTGACAGACTTAAAGGGAGAAATAGATAACAATATAATAATAGTAGGAGACTTTAATACCCCACTTCATCATCCACACAGAAAATCAATACAGAAACATTGGCCTTAAATGACACATTAAACCAGATGAACTTAACAGACATATACAGAATATTGTACCCAAAAGCAACAGAATACATTCTTTTCAAGCACACATGGAACATTCTCCAGGATACATCAAATGTTAGGCCACAAAACAAAACTTAATAAATTTAAGAAGACTGAAATCCAATCAGGCATCTTTTCCCACACAATTGTAGGAAACTAGAAATCAACTGCAAGGACTTCCCTGGTGGCGCAGTGGTTAAGAATCCACCTGCCAATGCAGGGGACACAGGTTTGAGCCCTGGTCCGGGAAGATCCCACATGCCGTGGAGCAACTAAGCCCGTGCACCACAACTACTGAGCCTGCGCTCTAGAGCCCACGAGCCACAACTACTGAGCCCGCATGCCACAACTACTGAAGCCCGTGCGCCTAGAGCCCGTGCTCTACAACAAGAGAAGCCACCATAATGAGAAGCCCGCGCACTGCAATGAACAGTAGCCCCTGCTTGCTGCAACCAGAGAAAGCCCATGCGCAGCAACAGAGACCCAATGCAGCCAGAAATAATTTAATTAATTCATTAATTAATTTTAAAAAAGAGAAATAAACTGCAAGAAGAAATCTGGAAAATTCACAGATATGTGGAGATTAAACAACATGTGATGGAGTATAAGATCCCCCATGCTGTGAGGAAGCCCAGGTTAGCCATGTGGTGAAAGAAATAGCCATTCTCGCCAAACCAGCCCAGGCATCCAACATGCAATTGAAGAAGCCATCTTGGAAATGAACAACCACTAGGTCAAAAGAGAAATTTAAAAAAATACTAAAGATGAATGAAAATGTAAAACACAACATAGCAAAACTTAAAGTGAGGGGTGCCTGGGAAAGGAGGCTGGGGCCTCGAACATCTGCTGGAGGAATTTAAAGCTGATTCCCCAGAACCTGTAGGGATTCCTGAGCAGGGGAGCAATTAATCAAACATACTTTTAGGGGCACTGACATGGCAGTGTGCATGGATAAATTGTCAGGGCAGATCAAGCAGTAAGGGAGATCAAGCAGGAGGGAACACCCAGACACCACCCCTTCCCAGAGTCCCTATGGGGCTGCTCATGCTGCCAGCCGAGCTGCAGACAAGCACGGAGGCCGACCTGGTGGTGGAGCTGCTGGAGCTGCTGGAGCTGGAAGCGATATCCTCTGCGCTGGGCAGAACAAAGCCCGCCAGGTTCAGAAGGTCACGGATCATCTGGCCTTTGATGCTGATGTCCAGTGGAGGGTGGGAATGGAGGCTTCAGGGAAAGGATGCAAAGAATGGCAAAAGCCAAAACTTATGGGAAGCAGCAAAAGTAGTTCCAAGAAGGAAGTTCACAGCAATAAATGCCTACATTAAGAAATAAGAAAGATTAAAAAAAAATAAGAAAGAGAGAGAGAGAAAGATCTCAAATAACCTAACTTTACACCTCAAGGAACTAGAAAAAGGACAAATTAACCTCAAAGTTAGTAGAAGGAACCATAACAAGACAAAAAGACAACCCTCAGAATGGGAGAAAATATTTGCAAATGAAGCAACTGACAAAGGATTCATCTCCAAAATAAACAAGCAGCTCATGCAGCTCAATATCAAAAAAACAAACACCCCAATCAAAAAATGGCTGGGGGCTTCCCTGGTGGCGCAGTGGTTGGGAGTCCGCCTGTCGATGCAGGGGACGTGGGTTCGTGCCCCGGTCCGGGAAGATCCCACATGCCGTGGAGCGGCTGGGCCCGTGAGCCATGGCCGCTGAGCCTGCGTGTCCGGAGTCTGTGCTCCGCAACGGGAGAGGCCACAACAGTGAGAGGCCCGCGTACCGCAAAAACAAAACAAAACAAAACAAATGTCTGGAAGACCTAAACAGACGTTTCTCCAAAGAAGATATACAGGTGGGCAACAAAAGCATGAAAAGATGCTCAACATCACTAATTATTAGAGAAATGCAAATCAAAACTACAATGAGGTATCGCCTCACACTGGTCAGAATGGCCATCATCAAAAAATCTACAAACAACAAATGCTGGAGAGGGTATGGAGAAAAGGGAACCCTCTTACACTGTTGGTGGTAATGTAAATTCATACAGCCACTATGGAGGACAGTATGGAGCTTCCTTAAAAAACTAAAAATAGAACTACCATATGACCCAGCAATCCTACTACTGGGCATATATCCAGAGAAAACCATAATTCAAATTGACACATGCGCCCCAATGTTCATTGCAGCACTATTTACAATAGCCAGGACATGGAAGCAACCTAAATGCCCATCAACAGAGGAATGGATAAAGAAGATATGGTACATATATACAATGGAATATTACTCAGCCACAAAAAGGAATGAAATTGGGTCATTTGCAGAGACGTGGATGGACCTAGAGTCTGTCATACAGAGTGGAGTAAGTCAGAAAGAGAAAAACAAATATCGTATATTAATGCATATATGTGGACTCTAGAAAAATAGTATAGATAATTTTATTTGCAAAGCAGAAAGACAGACACAGAGGTAGAGAACAAAAGTATGGATACCAAGGGGGAAAGGGCTGGGGGATGAATTGGGAGATTGGGATTGACAAATATACACTACTGATACTATGTATAAAATAGATAACTAGTGAGAACATACTGTTTAGCACAGGGAACTCTACTCAATGCTCTGTGGTGACCTAAATGGGAAGGAAATCCAAAAAAGAGGGGATATATGTATATGTATAGCTGATTCACTTTGCTGTACAGCAGAAATTAACACAGCATTGTAAAACAACTACACTCCAATAAAAATTAATTTAAAAAAGTTAGTAGAAGGAAGGAAATAACAAAGATCTGAGCAGAAATAAATCAGAGACTAAAAAGACAATAGAAAAGATCACTGAAACTAAGAGATGGCTTTTTAAAAAGCT
Organism: Lagenorhynchus albirostris; assembly: GCF_949774975.1. Classification (NCBI taxonomy): domain Eukaryota; kingdom Metazoa; phylum Chordata; class Mammalia; order Artiodactyla; family Delphinidae; genus Lagenorhynchus; species Lagenorhynchus albirostris. The sequence goes on from NC_083100.1 coordinate 18,984,350, forward strand.
AAACAAAATAAACAAACCTTTAGCTAGACTCACCAAGAAAAAAAGAGGACTCAGATAAATAAAATCAGAAATGAAAGAAGAGACGTTACAACTGATACCACAGAAACACAAAGGATCACAAGAGACTATTGTGAACAATTATATGCCAACAAATTGAACAACCTAGAAGAAATGGATAAATTCCTAGAAACATACATTGTACCAAGACTGAAGCATGAAGAAACAGAAAATCTGAGCAGATCAATTATTAGTATAAAGACTGAATCAGTCACCAAAACCTCCTAACAAACAAAAGTCAAAGACCAGACGGCTTCACTGGTGAATTCTACCAAATACTTTAAAGAAGAATTAATACTAAACTTTCTCAAACTCTTCCAAAAAAAAAAAAAAAAAAAAGAAGGGGAGGGGACAATTCCAAACCCACTTTATGAGGCTGGAATTTCCCTAATACTAAAACCAGACAAGGACAAGTACAAGAAAAGAAAATACAGGCCAATATCCCTGATGAACATAAATGAAAAAACTCTTCAATAAAATATTAGCAAACCAAATTCAACAATACATAAAAAACAACAAACAAACAAAAAAAACATTCATCATGATCAAGAGGGATTCATTCCAGGGATGAAAGGATGGTTCAACAACTGCAAATCAATCAATGTAATACAACATATAACAAAATGAAGGATAAAAATCATAAGATCATCTCAATAGATGCAGAAGAAGCATTTGACAAAATTCCACATCGATTTATGATAAAAACTCTCATAAAACTGGGTATAGGGGCTTCCCTGGTGGTGCAGTGGTTAAGAATCCACCTGCTAATGCAGGGGTCATGGGTTCGAGCCCTGGTCCAGGAAGGTCCCACATGCCACGGAGCAACTAAGCCCATGTGCCACAACTACTGAGTCTGCGCTCTAGAGCCCACGAGCCACAACTACTGAAGCCCACGAACCTAGAGCCCATGCTCCGCAACAAGAGAAGCCACCACAATGAGAAGCCTGCACACTGCAACAAAGAGTAGCCCCTGCTCACTGCAACTAGAGAAAGCCCGCGTGCAGCAACAAAGAACCAATGCAGCCATAAATTAAATTAATTTAAAAAAACTGGTTATAGAGAGAATGAACCTTAACATAATAAAGGTCATATATGACAAGCCCATAGTTAACATCATAGTCAATGCTGAAAAGCTGAAGGCTTTTCCTGTAAGATCAGGAAAAAGACAAGGATGGCCACTCTTGCCACTTTTATTCAACATAGTATCGGAAGTCCTAGACAGAGCAATTAGGCCAGGAAAAAAAAAAAGCATCCAAATCAGAAAAGAAGAGGTAAAACTATCACTACCTGCAGATGACATGAGACTATATATCAAAAACCCTAAAGACTCCACCAAAACAACTGTTAGAACTAATAAATGAATTCAGTAAACTTGCAGGATACAAAATCAAAAAATCAGTTTATTTCTATTCACTAATAACAAACTATCAGAAAGAGAAATTAAGAAAACACTCCCATTTATGACTGTATCAAAAAGAATAAAATGCCCAGGAATAAATTTAACCAAAGAGGTAAAAGATCTGTACACTGAAAACCATGACATTGAAGAAAGAAATTAAAGACACAAATAAATGGGAAGATACTCCATGCTCATGGATGGGAAGAATTACTATTGTTAAAATGTCCATACTACCCAAAGCAATCTACAGATTCAATGCAATTCCTACTAAAATTCCAATGGCATTTTTCACAGAAATAAATAAACAATCTTAAAATTTGTATGGAACTGCAAATGACTCTGAATAGCCAAAGCAATCTTGAGAAAGGAGAACAAAGCTGGAGGCATCATGTTTCCTGATTTCAATCTATATTACAAAGCTATAGTAATCTAAACAGTATGTTATTGGCATAAACACACACATATAGATCAGTGGAACAGAATAGAAAGCTCAGAAATAAACCCACACATACATGGTAAATTAATTTATGACAAGGGAGCAAAGAATATATAATGGAGAAAGGACAGCCTCTTCAATAAATGGTGTTGGGAAAACTGGATAGCCACATGCAAAAGAATGAAATTGGATTACTATCTTACACCATACACAAAAATTAACTCAAAATGGATTAGACTTGAACTTAAGACCTGAAACCATAAAAACCCCAGAAGAAAACATAGGTGGTAAGTTCCTTGACAGCAGTCTTGATGATGATTTTTTGAATTTGACACCAAAAGCAAAGGTAACAAAAGCAAAAATAAACAAGCAGGACTACATTAAACTAAATAGCTTCTGCACAGCAAAGGAGGCCATCAACAAAATGAAAAGACAACCTACCAAATGGGAGTAAATATTTGTAAGTCATATATCTGATAAGGGTTAATATCCAAAATATATGAAGCACTCATATAACCCAGTAGCAAAACAAACAAAATCCAATTAAAATACAGGCAGAGGATCTGATGTGACATTTTTCCAGAGACAACATACAGATGGCCAACAGGTAAATGAAAAGGTATTCAACATCACTAGTCACCAGGGAAATGCAAATCAAAACTGCAATGAGATATCACCTTGCACTGTTAGAATGCCTAAAAGACAAAAAAATAAGAGTTGGCAAGGATGTAGAGAAAAGGGAACCCTCGTGCACCGTTGGTGGGAGTGTAAATTGGTGCAGCTACTATGGAAAACAGTATGGCGGTTTCTTAAACAATTAAAAATAGCACTACCATATGATCCCACAGTCCCACTTCTGAGTATTTATCCAAAGAAAATGAAAACACTAGATAGTGTTTTCTAAGATAAATGGACCCCCATGCTCACTGCAGCAGAATTTACAATAGCCAAGACATGGAAGCATGGAAGCAACCTAAGCGTCCATCAATGGATGAATGTATAAAGAAAATGCGACGCGCGCGCGCACACACCCAGAAATATTATTCAGCTACAAAAAAGAAGGAAATCCTGCCATTTACAACAACATGGATGGACCCTGAGGGAATTATGCTAAGTGAAATAAGTCAGACAGAGAAAAACAAATACTGAATGATCTCATGTGTATGTTGAATCTAAAAATTAAACAAAACAAAACAAAACTCATACATATGGAGAACCGATTGGTGGTTGCCAGAGGTGGGCATGGAAGGAGGGCAAAATGCATGAAGGTGGTCAAAAAGTACAAACTTCCAGTTATAAAATAAATAAGTGGGCGTTACAAGATTACATCCTGGGATGGGATGCACAGCATGGTGACTATAACAACACTGTATTGTATATTTGGAAGTTACTAAAAGAGTAAATCTTAAAAGTTCTCATCACAAGAAAAAAAATTGTAACTATATATAAAAAAAAAGAAACATGATATATGAAATGACAAATATGTACAGGAAGCATTAGGGAGACACAGGAGGGGTCACCAACCCAGGTAGTCCACAATGAGAGCTACAGAATAGACAGCTGATCTCATCATTCTCAGGGTCAACATGTTTGAAAGATATCGATTTGTTACATAAATTTACATATAAATTTAACATATGTTCACATTTCACTTTTTCAGCACTCTTGTCATTATTTTAGTTAGAAAAGAGAAAGGAACTGGCATTTATGGACTAGCAAGGCTTTCACATGTCCCAATTCCCACTCCAACCCCTTAAAGTCCTACAATGCTTCCCTAAGCTGATTTTATTAATTTTATGTGTGATACGCCGTTTTGGACAACTGAGGGTGCAGGAGACATTATGGTCAGCTGCCCTTATGTCATTTCCTGTCCTCTTCCTTGTGCAGCAGGCACCTGTTTAGGTGGCAGGGCCCCCAACCCCAGCTTTAGGAGTAAGCCTGCATGAGTCTAAGCTAGAGTACACCTATGGCCACTATGATGGATTCAGGAATGGGCAATTAACCCAAGCCAGTCAACTAAATTCTGTGAGACAGCAGAGCCAAGAGAACTGCAGAACAGAACTGTGGCTTTGATGGTCTCGTGAATCACTAGAGCAAACTATACCTGAAGGGCACACAACTATTAGACTTTTCCATTATAGGAACCAATAAAGCTGCTTTATAGTTTGAGCTGGTGAGAGTGGCAACCAAATGGATTTGAACTGATACAAAGTGGGTCACTGGAAGCATCCTCTTTCTCAATAGGGGTATTAACTGGCTTTTATAGATGTGCAGCACTCCGCTGTTTACTAACTCACACCAGCCACATGTAGTGGGAAGGGCTAATATATTTCCCATGGAGCAGCCCAGGTTCATGTGATTCCAGATCTTTGGGATACAAAGGCTGGAGCCAGGAGGCTCTGCAAAATTCTAGTCTGGCCTCTCCTTTAAAAGTCCACACAGGGGGACTTCCCTGGAGGCGAAGTGGTTAAAAATCCGCCTGCCAGGGCAGGAGACACGGGTTCGAGCCCTGGTTCGGGAAGATCCCACATGCCGCACAACAACTAAGCCCATGTGCCACAACTACTGAGCCCACATGCTACAACTACTGAAGCCCACAGGCCTAGAGCCCGTGCTCCACAACAAGAGAAGACACCACAATGAGAAGCCCGCACACCGCAACGAAGAGTAGCCCCCGTTCGCCACAACTAGAGAAAGTCAGAGCGCAGCAACGAAGACCCAATGCAGCCAAAAATAAATTAATTAAAAAAAATAAAATAAAAGGTCAAACAGGGACTTCCCTCGTAGTCCAATGGTTATGACTCCGTGCTCCCAATGCAGGGGGCCCGGGTTCCATCCCTAGTCAGGGAACTAGATCTCACACGCCACAACTAAAAGAGCCCACATGCCGCAACTAGAAAGATCCTGGACGCCACAATGAAGATCCCCACGAAGATCCCGTGATCCTGTGTGCTGCAGCTAAGACCCAGCACAGCCAAATAAATAAATATTTTTTTAAAAATGAAAAATAAATAAATGGCCACACACTCCTGGCTTTCTCCTGCTTCCTCCTCCACTTCCTAGGGCAGTTGAGAATTTCTTGGTAGTTACCACTACAGAGATAGTCCTGAGCAAAACTTCCCAATAAACTTTCCCTGAAAAATGGTGAGAAATCCTTAGTCCCCACCCTTGGGGCATTCACGGGGCTGCTCACGTTTCTAGAGGTTAAATCAAGCAGGGGAAGCTTTCAGGACACTGGTTTCTTGGCTTACTTGGTTTCTTGGAGCTGAGCACACAGGGAATAATTTATTTTTAACCATCTCCGAGTGCCTTGTGACCTGCCTACCATGCCTCAGAAACATGAACCCAACGGAGAAGACCCTAGGGGAGATGGCAGCAGCCCAGGCAGGTGCAGAGAAACTGTGTTCAGTCTGGACCTTCAAACCCTCACAGTCATTTTTCTCCCTCATCATTAACTCCCAGTCCAACTTTCCCTGGGGGGTGGCTCAGATAATGCCATACCCTTTGTCACCCGAGGCCCTCTCTGCCTCTCCTGTCCAATCCATCCTACTGTACACACCATAACCTGGACAGTGTCCCCTGGAGGCCATCTTCACCCCATGCCTGCTTAATAGCTCACCATGGCTCCTCAGAAGAACCAGGGCCCTTAGTCTGGCCTTCAGTATCCTCCTCGAAGGCCTGTTGTATCCCAAGTCCCCACAGCTCCTCCTCATTTTTTACTACTGCCCAGCACAGCCACCTGGTGACCAGTCTGTTCATCAGCCCAGCCCAAGGCCTGTCTACTCCAGTCAATCTGACTGACAACCACAAATGTGCCTGGATGGCATGCTCGAATCAAAGGTCCCACTCCTTCCCCAGCCCTGGACTGGCTTCTCCTCCCAGGGCACTCAGCTTTCTTTCTGAAATTAGCTGTTTGCTGATTTGTTTACTCCCTTGTTACCCCTCTTCCCCAAAGAAGCATTTAACCCCCACGTGGGTATTGGCCACATCTCACTGAAGCTCAGCTCTTGGAAAAATGCCTAGGGCAGAGTGGGTGCGTTAATATTTGTTAATAGTCATCAGAAAGACAAATTCCACATGAATCTCTTCGGTTCACTTCCTAAAACCTCTCCAACTTAACCAACATTGGATTTTCCAGTCTCTGTCCATTGACAGTGGGCGATCCATCCATCCCTGCCTCATATCAGTGTTCCACTGGATAAAACCTTCTTACTGGACTTTGATTTCTTAATAACAAAAATGTACCTTTTCCTTAATGTCTATGATTTTGCTTTCACTCTCTGAGCAATGACATCTTTTTCTCCATTAAGGGGAAATTTACCCTGCAAATCGCCAAACCTCTGTAATCCTCCAGAAGCCATTTCCTCTGGAAGAAGTCTGTGGTAGCCGATATCACCATAAATATCACCACAGATAAATAGTGGTTCTATAACATCTGGCAGCTTATACACTTGCATGTGCTATTCTGTTACCAAGACAGCTCCCTTCTACAACCTCTGTCCACTTTATTTTTTTTAATGTTTGAAATATTAATTTTATTAAGAAAGCATTTGATAGTTGTATTAGATCATATAATCAATCACTTCATTTTTAAATGATGTGGCCTGAGGATACAATTAAAATATGGACTTTTCGGGCTTCCCTGGTGGCGCAGTGGTTGAGAGTCTGCCTGCTGATGCAGGGGACACGGGTTCGTGCCCTGGTCCAGGAAGATCCCACATACCGCGGAGCGGCTGGGTCCGTGAGCCATGGCCGCTGAGCCTGCACGTCCAGAACCTGTGCTCTGCAACGGGAGGGGCCACAACAGTGAGAGGCCCGCGTACCGGAAAAAAAAAAAAAATATATATATATATATATATATGGACTTTTCTTTGATTCAACAAATATTTGAGCATCTACAAGTGCCAGGCTTGGAGATACAGGCCAAACAGGAGGACCCCTGCTCTCACAGGGCTTACATTCTTGCAAGAGGGCAATATTAAAGAAATGTTTATATTACTTATAAACATATAACACAGGGGCTTCCCTGGTGGCGCAGTGGTTGAGAATCTGCCTGCCAATGCAGGGGACAGGGGTTCGAGCCCTGGTTCGGGAAGATTCCCACGTGCCACGGAGCAACTAAGCCCGTGCGTCACAACTGCTGAGCCTGTGCTCTAAAGCCCACGAGCCACAACTACTGAAGCCTGCGCGCCTAGAGCCCGTGCTCCGCAACAAGAGAAGCCACCGCAATGAGAAGCCCGCGCACCGCAAAGAAGAGTAGCCCCCACTCGCCGCAACCAGAGAAAGCCTGCGTACAACAACGAAGACCCAGAGCAGCCAAAAATAAATAAATTAAAAATTAATAAATTTTAAAAAACATATAACACAGAGGAAGTGACAGAGAAAGAAGATGGTGCTTTACCGGAGCACTTTAACAGGTGTCTAACCCAGCCCAGGGAAATCACAGAGACAAAAACAAGTGTTTAAGTAGAAGGGTGAAGACAACAGTTCAGGCAGAGGGAACCTCCTAGACCCTAAGGCGGGGGAAGGACTTTCTAGACTTAAGGAATTGGAAGAAGTCTAGAATGGGTGGAGTACCCAGTGTGAAAAGAGAAGTCAAGGAGATGAGACTGAATCTCAACCTCTGTCCACTTTAAACCTAGCCTCCCAAATCACCTCTAGTCCAGTGCCCTCCTGCTTCATACCACCCCTTGACCTGTTCATTTCAGTTCATAGCCCCTACAGATTCCCAAGGTATGACCACAGCCCCACTAGGTCCCGAGCTAAACGTGTCCTTCACTTTTTGTCCAACGTCTCCCCATCCCCAACTTCTCTGTCCGGGTGCGCACCACATCCCCTGGTCGCGAGGCCCCCAGCTCGGTTACCTGGAGCTGGTGCAAGTGCAGAACGTAGCCTTGCACCAACAGCTGGAATAAGAGACGCAGCCGCCCTGGCCCTGAAAGCTCCTCTAGGCTCCGCAGCCTCCGATCGCCAGGCCCGGTTCCGGGAGCCTCGGCTGCCTGGGCCGCAGGCAGGGCGCTGGGGATCGCGGCCTTGGCTCTGGCCCCGTGGGAGCCGAGGCCAGGGAGAGCCACCCGCGTCCCCAGCAGCGCCCACCGCAGCCTTGCGCAGCCCAGCGTACCCATACGATTCATGGCTCGCGCCGCCACGCCTTTGGATAGCGAATACAGAGCGCCAGCAACTTGTCCAGAGACAAAACAGCAGGGGCGGGTTCAAGGGTACCGGTAGCGCAGGGCGGGCCGGACGAAGGTTGACCAGGCCTCTTACTGCTCACTTTTCCTTGCGGTCTTCAGTCCCTCCAAATAGGACCTAAGGGACTCGCAGAAGTCACCCTTTCCAACTGTAAGCCTCCTGGCTCGGGGAGGGGCCGGACAACGCCAAGGCAGAAGATGCACGGGGGACTTACGGGAGACCCACAGAGCGCTGACGATGGCCGCCTCCTCCGCGACTCCCCCACCTCGCACTTCCGCGAACTCTCGAGGAGAACTTGAAGCTCGCTTGGTCTCAATTCCCGGCAGGAGTGCGGCAAAGTTCTCGGCAGCCCGGGAGCCTTCCAAGACGGGGAGGCCGGTTCGCCATCCCAGAGCGCCAGCGTCTCAGCTGATCTCACTTCCCGGAGGGACCAGGAACCGACTGCTGAGATTAAACCGGCCGCTGGCTTTTCCTGATAGCCTCCAATGTTGATCCTGGAGTCTGAGGGCTGAGCGAGGAAAGAGCAAAAAATCCCCCTGTGCAGAAAAGCGAAGAGCAAAAAACCCGACCCTGTCTCCAGGGTCATCTGATTCCTGGAGGGAGGAAGCCAAACAAATTTAAATATTAGGGTTTTCAAAAAATGCAGTTCTACCCCTCTCCCTCCCCACCACCCACATACTCCCTGGTCTGCTGAGGCAGGATTTCTCAAACTGCAGGTTGAGACCAGATTTAGTGAATGTGACCAAAATTATCTTTTAATAAGATGGAATAGAACAAAATAGTACAGAAAATATTGCAAGAAGGAAAAGTATTATTTCATGAATTCTTTGTTTCATATATGTATATTCAAAGTACAAGTTTCAAAAAGTTAAAAACATAACTCATACACGAGCTCAAAGCTTATTCAACCCATTAGAGGTAGAACCAGCAGAATGATAAAGCTTTTTCTAAGACCATTTGAAGAATTGGTTATTTACAGGCAGCCAGAGGCAGAAAAGGCATATTAAGTTCAAGGGGCAACAATTAGACTGACAGCTGATGTAGCTAGGTGTGGATTTCTTTTCATTTATCCCCTTAGGGGTCAGAGAGTTTCTTGACTCTGTGACTGAATATCTTTCATCAGTTTTGGAAGTTTTCAGATATTCAAACATTCCTTTTACCCCATTTATTTTTCTTCTCTCCTAGGACTTCAAATTATATATATATATGTTAGACTTTCTGACTGTATCCTCCCTGTCTCTTACCCTCTCTTCTGTATTGTTCTATCATTTTGTCTCTTCTAACTCATTCTCTATTCAGCTGTGTCTGATGTTAAATCTATCCATTGAATTTTAAATTTCTATTATTGTATTTCTCAGTTTTTCAACTTTAGTTTTTTTCAAATCTGTCCTTTTTAAAATATTTCTAGTTTTATGCCAAAATTCTTAATGTTTTTTTTTTAAATAAATTTATTTATTTTTTGTCTGCGTTGGGTCTTCGTTGCTGTGCACAGGCTTTCTCTAGTTGCGGCGAGTGGAGGCTACTCTTCGTTGCGGTGCACGGGCTTCTCATCGCAGTGGCTCCTCTTGTTATGGAGCATGGGCTCTAGGCACATGGGCTTCAGTAGTTGCAGCACATGGGCCCAGTAGTTGTGGCTCACGGGCTCTAGAGCTTCAGGCTCAGTAGTTGTGGCACACGGGCTTAGTTGCTCCACTGGCATGTGGGATCTTCCCGGACCAGGGCTTGAACCTGTGTCCCCTGCATTGGCAGCCGGATTCTTAACCACTGCTCCACCAGGGAAGCCCAATGTTATTTTTTATTATACCCTTTACTTTTGTAAGCATAGTTGTTTTAAGAATTATGACCAATAACTCCAATACATGGAATCTATGTGGGACGATTTCTATTGTCCATTATTTCTGGTGGTTTTGTACATATTGCCATGTTTCTTCCTGGGCCTTGTTTCTTTTGATTGTGTACCAGAAAATGTATTCATTAAGTTTCTAGTGGAACTAATTTGAAGTTTAGAATGAGTTCATTTTCCCCGTGGAAGATTTACTTTTATTTCTGACAGTTGCCTAAAGGCACCCACAATCCAGAATCACCATAATTCAGTTTCAGGGAATGAGATGCTTTGAAGCTGAACTGTAGTTCTTTAGAAGGCTAGTCTATTTCCAGTCCTTAATCTTTTTGGGTCCCAACCCAAAGTTTGGGTATAAGAGATTATGGACTCCAGCTATTCTTCACACAGCCCTGTGAGGCTAAACCACTCAACTTCTCAGCTTCCTCTTCTGAAAATGGGAAATGCTACTAATAGGAAAGTGGTACCTAATGCCTAACTTACCTCTGGAGTTCTGTCTTCTCTTGGTTCTTGTCTGATAGATCTTTATTACCTTGTTTGTTCTCTGATGCTGATTCCTTCAAGTAAATGCTGGTCATATTTTCTTCAGCTTTTCAAGTTATCCTTTGAGAGAGGACTGAGTCAGGTATTAAGAGAAGTGGAAATCCAATTTATGCTTTTACCTTTATTAATTCTTTTTCCCCCCCTCTGGGTTCATTTTCTTGATATATTATATTTTTAACTTTTTTTTTTAAATGACTGCTTAGTGAAATTTTATTTCCTAATTAATGGACTTAATGCTACACATTTTCACATCATACTATTTTGGCCATATCCAATAAGATTAAATAAGCAATTTCTTTCACTGTCACTCATTTCCCAATAGTTTGTAATTTCCATTTTGATTTTCTTTTTAATCTAAGTCATGCAGGAAAGTGTTTTTATTTACTTTCAAATAGTTGTAGTTTTGTTTTTTGTTTTGAAAGGGACCATTCTTTTGTTATTAATTTATAATGCTATTACATTGTGGTCAGAGTATTAATGATCTGCTTTTTAGAATTACTAAAACATTTTTGATGGTCTAGTACTTGTTTATTTTTGTGACTATTCCATGTGTATTTTTGAAAAATATGTATTTTGTTTATTAACTTATTAATTTTGTTATTTAAACCCTCTGTAGCCCTACTTATTTTTGTCTACTTGATTTGTTAATATCTGAGAGACGCATGTTCAAGTATCCCCCAAATATTATGGATTTGTGGATTTGTCAATTATTTTGTGTCTTTTCAACAGCTTTGGTTTTATATTTTGAAGATCTGCTGTTAGGTTCATAAAGGTTCATGACTATTATATACTATATATTCTTGACTATTATATATTCTTATATAGCACCTTTTATAAATTTGAAATATTAAAATATTAAATTGCTTTGGATTTAGTTTGTTTGACTTTAATATTGTTATTCCTACAATTGTTATTCCTATGAATTTGTTTGATATATCTTTTATTCATCCCTCTTATTTTTCAGTCATTCTAGATTATTTTGATTTAGAAGTATCTCTCATAAATACCATGTAGCTGGATTTTTTTTCTTACCTTACAAGAGAATCTTTAAATAGCAAAAATTATTTTTATAACTTGAAGGAAAGTTTTAAAATAAATGAAATGAAATAAAAAATTTAAACATAATGAATGGTGGGACTTCCCTGGTGGCACAGTGGTTGGGAATCCACCTGCCAATGCAGGGGACACGGGTTCGATCCCTGGTCTGGAAAGATCCCACATGCAGCGGAGAAGCTAGGCCTGTGCGCCACAACTGCTGAGACTGCGCTATAGAGCCCGCGAGCCACAACTGCTGAAGTCCTAGAGCCAGTGCTGCACAGGAGAGGCCGCTGCAGTGAGAAGCCCGCACACCGCGTCAAGGAGTGGCCCCCACTCGCTGCAGCTAGAGGGGGCCCGTGCGCAGCAGCGAAGACCCAGAGCAGCCAAAAATAAATAAATTTTTTTAAAAAGCCATAATGAATGATAATTCATGGAAGAGGAACTATAAATGGCTCTTTAGCCCATGCAAAAATGTTCAACTTTACTTGCAATGAAAGACAAATCAGAACTACATCAGAAACCATTTTTCACCTATAAGATTGAAAAAGATTAAAAGTTTGATACCACTATGTATTTGAGGGTATAGGGAAACAAACTCTCAGTCATGGTTTAAGGAAGTACAACTTGCTGCAGAGTTTTCAAAATTTAAAGTGCACTTACTTTTGAGCCAGCAGTTCTACTTGTAGGGATTTTCTTTTCTGCGAATATACTTGTACATTCGTAAAATCACAAATATACAAAGATATTTATTACAGCATTGTTTGTACAGATAAAGAAAATATTGGAAACAACCTGAACCCATCAGTAGGGGATTAATGAGATAAATTATAGTAAATTCATGCATTGGAATCATTTGCAGCTTTAAAAAGACAATGATACAGCTCTATGTGTACTGATATACAACAATTTCCAAGATATAAAATAAAAAAGGCAAGATGCAAAGCAGTAGTATGGTAGGCTATGACAAAATTATGCCAGTGTTTGCACATGCATAGAATATCTCTGGAAGGATACACAAGAACCTTGTAACTGTAGTGGCCTCAGGGACAAAGGTGACAGGGACACAACTTCACAGCATGCTCTCTTGGCTCTTAGAATTGTGTAGTATGTACTTGCAATATGTCAGGGTTTTTTTAAGTGGCTTATTCAAAAGTCACATAGCAAAACATCTTGTTTTGACATTTCTGGAAACTTGTGTCTCAAAGTGATATCTGGCTATCAGGTAACTTGGTCACTTGGGACCTTACCAGGGCCAAAAAATTTAGTAAAAGCAATAATAATGTATTAAAACAATTAAACCTGTACATACATATAGGACCTTATTTTTTGTTTCTTTTCTTTTTTCTCCTTTCTTTTCTATTTCAGGGGAGGGAGGTATCTAGAAAGAAGTATGTTGGGGAAAATGTATATTTGAAGATACCCATGAATTAAGTACAAGGACAAACAGTGTGTATAAAAAAATTGGTTTGAGATTTGAGAGTAGGTTAAAAAACTGGTCTGATTCTTTCGTTTAATTAACTCATACATTTTTGTGATTTTGAAAATTAAAATAAACAAATAAAAACTTTCTAAGCCTCCTGAACACAGAGAAGTTATGTTTACATTGCTTTCCAAGGAATTAAATTATACAGCAAAACAACCCCAAAGTAAAAATCACCCATAATCCCACCACTTATATAAGGGAACAAATTAAAAGACCTCTGCTTTGCTTCCCCAATTATATTCCTTCCAAGTGAAGTACTGTTCATAATTTAGTGCATAATCTTCCAGACCTTGTTCTATATTTATATAAACTTTTTTTCACCTGTAGTTGAAAAAAGCATGTTGAAATTTTAATGTGAATTCCCTTAAATATTATAAAGGCTTAGGGCTGTTTTTTAAAAAATATGCCTATTGACCCTTTCTATTTCTTCTATGAAGTCCTTAGTCATATCCTTTGATCTTTTTTTATTGGATTTTCTGTCTTTTCTTATTAGTTTGTTGGAGTTCTTTTTCTACTTAGATTAACAGATTAACCTCTGTTACATGTATTACAAGTATTTTCTCCTGGTTGTCTGTTCTTTATATCCTGGCTATTATTTAGGGTATACGTCTCTTCGTTTGGCTGGTCCTGATTCATAAGCATAATAATAAAACTGTAATTCTAAGTATAGAGCTTTCCTGAGTTCTGTGAATCATTCTAGTGAATTATCAAACCTCAGGGGGTTGCAGGAACATGTGAATTTGTGGCCAGTTGGTGAAAACTACAGGTAGCCTGGGAACCTCCAGACTTGTGGCTGGCATCTGAAGTGAGGGCAGTCTAGTTGGGGACTATGCCTTTAAACTGTAGTCTGCACTAACTCCAGGTTTAGTGTCAGAATTGCAGTATTGCACTTGCCCTTTCCTTTCCTTGTGGTTGGTTCTAATTTTGAGGGATTACATTGTGCCTAACACATGTGAGGGCCCCAAACTGGTCCTCAGCTACTATTAGCCTATGCTGCCATTAACTGAAACATCTTCATTTCTACCTGGCTTCACTCTCTACCCCCATTCCTGACCAAAAGTCTCTCAAATCTCTCTCTCTCTCCTACTTTCCCACTTCCACAGACTTTATGGGCCCCTGGGAGCACGTGACTCTTTCTGAAGGAGAACTTTGAGGTCATCTCAGGCCTATCTGCCTACATGTCTCAGATGTCCTCATACTTGGCATGAGGAAACGTCTGGGACTTCCCTTCTAGGAAGCAGGTACAGGTCTTTTTTGTTCTCAGATTCTCAGTCATTGGCAAAGGAGAAGTGCAGGACACAGGCCCCTATATCAGGGACACACATCAGCCTAGAAGGAGGAGGAGGAGGAGGAAGAGAAGAAGAAGGGGAATGGAGAAGGAAGAAGAATTAACATTTGAGGACTCGCTATGTATCAGGCACTGTTCTGACCACTTTTCTAATATTAATTCATTTGATTCCTGCATCAACTCTAAGAGTTAATAATGCTATTATCCTAATATTTTACAAAACAGTGGGGCAGAGATTTAAAATAATTTTCCCAAGTCATACAGCTAGTAAAGTCAGAGCCAGAATTCAGGAACTGGGGTCCCAGTGATTATGAATGATCTGTACTGCCTTCTTTTCCATAGACCTCAGCATCGCTGCCTTCCCTTCTACCAGCTAAGGTAACTCTTCTGCTCTCAGAGCAGAAAATCCTGGCTCTCAGTAATCAAATATTTCAGCATTTGTCTGAAGTTCAACTTTCGCAAAGCAAATAACTATTTTGTTCTCTGCTGTGTCAGTCTTTCCCTAAAGGGAATGAGATGAAACACTCCAACCGCTGCTTCCTTAATGTGGGAGGTCCACTCGATTACAAGGGAGCAGCTGGGGCTGTTGCTATAATCTGACACTTGAATGAGGCTCTCTATCCTGAAACAAAAGAATTTATGGAAACAAGAGGCAGAATGATTCAGTGAAGAGCATGAGTTTTATTAAAATGCTCATAATATTTCATTAAGAATTACAAAACCCTTTCAACAGTTGGTTCTCTTTCTCACACACACACAATTGGAAATATACACACCAAATTTAATAATAATTTAATTTTTAATATAAATTTATTGTATTTATTTATTTTTGGCTGCATTGGGTCTTCGTTGCTGCACACGGGCTTTCTCTAGTTGCCGCTAGTGGGGGCTACTCTTCGTTGCATCACCCTAATCTCTGCCCTCATGTTCACATGGCATATTCCCTGTGTGCATATCTGTGTCCAAATTTCCCCTTTTCATCAGGATATCAGTCATATTGGAATAGGGGCCCACTCTGCTCCAGTATGACCTCATCTTAAGTAGTTATATCTGCAATGACCCTACTGCCTAATAAGGTCACAATATGATCAGTACTTCAGCCTACGTATTTGGGGGCACACAATTCACCCCATCACTAGCATATTCCTAGGAGTGGAGTTCCCAGGTCAGATGAGCTACTGATAATACTGTGATAATGAAATTATCAGTCTTAGTATGCAGCTCTCTGCAATAATTATGATATACATGGTATATTTAGAATTTGCATTTTCCTGATGGCTAATGTGGGACACTGTTTTTTCCAAAGGTAGCTGCAACAATTTCCTTTTCTTTTTTTTTTTGGCTGTGTTGGGTCTTTGTTGCTGCGCCCGCGGTTTCTCTAGTTGCGGTGAGCGGGGGCTACTGTTTTGCTGCAGTGCGTGGGCTTCTCACCGCGGTGGCTTTTCTTGTTGAGGAGCATGGGCTCTACACACACGGGCTTCAGTAGTTGTGGCTCACGGGCTCAGTAGTTGTGGCGCACGGGCTTAGTTGCTCCATGGCATGTGGGATCTTCCTGGACCAGGGATCGAACCCATGTCCCCTGCATCGGCAGGCGGATTCTTAAATCTTGACTGCCTTTTAAATTTTAACTATTCTAGGGACTTCCCTGGTGGTGCAATGAATAAGACTCTGTGCTCCCAATGCAGAGGGCTAGGGTTCTATTCCTGGTCAGGGAACTAGATCCCACATGCCTGCCACAACTAAGTTTGCATGCCAAAACTAAGGAGCCCTGGAGCCACAACTAAGAAGCCCACGTGCTGCAACTAAGGAGCCTGCAAGCTGCAACTAAGGAGCACGCCTGCTGCAATTAAGACCTCACGCAGCCAAATAAATATTTTTTAAAAATACATAAATTTTAACTATTCTAGTGTCATCTCATCGAACTTTTATTTAATATACATATGCATCATGAAATGGTTATCTCCTTGGCCTTTTTTTTTTTTTTGCGGTACGCGGGCCTCTCACTGTTGTGGCCTCTCCTGTTGCGGAGCACAGGCTCCGGATGCGCAGGCTCAGCAGCCATGGCTCACGGGCCCAGCCGCTCCGCGGCATGTGGGATCCTCCTGGACAGGGGCACGAACCCGTGTCCCCTGCACCAGCAGGCGGACTCTCAACCACTGCGCCACCAGGGAAGCCCTCTCCTTGGCCTTTTTCAAGTCAGCTTTATTTACTTATAAGAAAATTCATCCATCTTAAGTGTATAATTTGATGAGTTTCAACAAACATAGTCATATAGCCACCATCACGATCAAGGTACAGGATATTTCCAACCTGCTCAACTGTCCCTCCCCTCTGTCATCTATAATCCTTAGCAACCACTGATAAGCTTTCTGTCCCTAGTTTGCCTTTTCTAGAATGTTACATAAATGGAATCATAAAGTACGTAGTCTTTTGTTTCTGGCTTCTTTCACTCAGCATAACGCTCTTGAGATTCATCCATGTTGTTGCACGCGTCAGTTTACTCCTCTTTTTGGCCTCCTCTAAGTAGTATTGAACAGATATATCACAATTTGTTTATTCATTCACTAGTTGTTGGATATTTGGGTTGTTTCCAGGGTTTTGCTATTATGAATAAAACTGCTGTGAACATTTGCAAGCAGGAGTGAATTGCTGGGTCATATGTTGAGTGTATGTCACTTCATAAGAACCTACTGAGCTATTTTCCAATGTACCATTTTGCATTCCCACCAGCAATGTATGTGTTCCAGCTGCTCCATGTTTGCAGACACTTGGTAGTTTCAGCCTTTTTCATTTGAGCCATTCTGCTGTGTAAGTGGTGTCTCCTTGTAGTTTTTCTTTTCTTTTTCTTTTTCTCCAAACGCTTATGTTGAGGGCTGACTTTCAACAGATTGCAGTGAGGGAGCTGTTCAGCTGCACACAACCCTGACCCAGAAGCAGGTTGTCTACGAATGGTTTAACACCAGATGCCCCAGGAATGTGCCTTGCGTGACATGCAAGGAGGCAGCCCCCCTTTCTCTGAACTAGAGGCTCTCGGCTCAGGCCCCCGCCCTGCGTGTGCTATGGGCCTCACGGGGGAGAGAGGGAAGCACTTGGCCGCCTGCCTGCAGTAGGGACTGCGGGACCAGCCAAGGAGGCTTAGCCATGACTGCCCTGTGGTTCTGCCTTGCTGGGATTCTTATTTAGAGGTTTAGTCATAATCCCACAGTTGGTAGCTTTTCCCCGTTGGCTCCTCAGCCTGTATCATTATAGTTTTGTTTTGTTTTGTTTTTTCCGGTGCACGGGCCTCTCACTGTTGTGGCCTCTCCCTTTGGGGAGCACAGGCTCCGGACGCGCAGGCTCAGCGGCCATGGCTCACGGGCCCAGCTGCTCCGCGGCATATGGGATCTTTCCAGACCGGGGCACGAACCCGTGTCCCCTGCATCGGCAGGCGGACTCTGAACCGCTGCGCCACCAGGGAAGCCCTCATTATAGTTTTAACCGCACTTCTCTGACAACTAATGTTAAGGGCTTCAATTTTTCTAAATGAATTATCTTGATTAAATCACCAGTTTGCCATTCCATGTTTATCACAGTTTTGTAGGAGTAACATGCTACTATAATAGTATCATAGTACCATTATAATAGTAACATGCTGTGTTACACAGTGTTACTGTTACTTTATGAAAATGGTTTTGGTGGTGTTAACTGGTTTTTTTTAGTCTGCATTATATATGTATCAGGCACTTGACTAGGTGCTTTATGTATATTCTGCCCCCCTGCCCCCTTAACTCTCATAACTACCCTACAAGGTAAGCTCTGGTCTCCTCATTTTACTAGTTGAGATTTAGAGATTATTATCTTTTTAAAATTGTGTTGGATTTCCCCATGACAGTCCGTAGCATTCCATGTGTCTCAGTCCATTATAATAAGGCACAAATGGGTTTTAGAAAACACCCACCTTGCTATTGATCCTTCTCATATTCTTTCACCTATGAGAAATCTGCCAAGAGCAACATAAAGGCTGCTTGCAAACTGCTCTGCAAACTCCCTGCAAACAGGGAGATCTAAATGACCGAGTGTTGTTCGAGAGGCTGGATTAGACTCTCAAGTGGCATGAAATGGAGCTCCCTCAACTCCACACCTCTGAAAACCATCACTGTTTCAAAGCAGTTGGGAAATCCATACTGTAAACAGAGCTTAGTCTTAGGACAAATCCAGAGGAAGCCAGGAGAGGAGGTCCCCCGGCTGCCTTTGGTGACTACCTTATTTGGGTAACTAATTCAGCTGTGGAGGGAAGCGGAGCAGACTGTGCACCTGGATTATCAACCTCCTGCACTGGCCCACTGTTGGATGGTCCCAGAGGGCAATAAGGTGTGTCCTTTCGATAGGGTCCCAGGAGGCACAATCACCCTCAACTAAATAGCCTCAAATCATAACAATGTACCTGTAACGACAAGCGTCCCCTCGGCACAGCTGTTACGTTCCTGCATGTTCTCTGGCTCCAGTTCAAGGTCTCTATTTTCTGTGCCCTGCTCCTCCCCTCTCCAGCCCCCAGGCATCCACTGCTCCCTCACGCTCCCTTTCTTATCAAAGCTTCTCTCTGAATAGGACTGAGTAAGCCCAATTCACATACTTTTAATTTGCATTCTGTCTGTGAAATATTTAAGTAAAGAAATAAATCCCCAACAAAGTGTGAAACAGTAGAATGAATAATGGTGATACAGTGAAGGTAGGGGTGATGAGGTATCACCCAGGCCAAACCCTGTTCTGGCCTTCTTCACTTCTAATATGTCTCCATAGCTGCTTCATTCCTTAGTGGAAAGGGTTTTACTTTCTTGCCTGCCTTTCCCTAATCAAGGAACAGGGCTTGGATAGCAAATGGAGAAAGGAGTAACCATGCATTAAGTCCTATGTCCTAAGTGCTTTTACTATGTTTTACTTAATTTTCACAACCTTACAATGTAGGTATTAAATTCGCATTATTTAAAAACTTTAAAAAGTTAGATGACATGCCCAAGGCTACACAAACGAACTGAGATTTGAGCCCTAGGTCAGACTCCAAGGTTCACGCTCTTTTCTTATCCCCATGCCACCTCTCCATTAAGTATTCATTCTAAGTTCCTTAGTGTCTGATCAAGCTTGAGTGAATTTGAAGTAAACAGAAATGGTAACCACCCTCCTTCCGCCCCACCCCCGGCCCTCACCCCCAAATCCTTACTCCAGTGCTTCAGAAATACCCTGCACACTGCATTCCCTGACTCAGGAGCACTTGCTCCCCTTTCTCCAAACGGGGACTGGGTACGTTATCAAGTTAGGGAAAAACTGACATGTTCTGACAAACATCTACTCTACTATACCCTCAAATTTAAACTTTCCCAAAAATCTCATTACTTCCCCCAAATTCCTTATTTAGCTGAATACCTCATACTGTAGGTATGCATTGTTAAGTATGTATGCTGAATTCTTAATAAGCAAGATTTCATTTTCTTTCAAGGCTGAAAGGGAAGTATAACACATTAGCCTCATTCCTTTCTCCAACCCAGCAACACACACACACACACACACACACACATATACCAGATACTCAAAGGTGATGAAAACTTTAAAAGTATAAACATGTTTTAAGCTACTAAGAACACTCTACTTCCATCACTCATTTAATTTCCCCACAGCCCACTCCCCTGCTTCCCATCATGCTGCGGTCCCTTCTCCAGTTACGGGGATGGGAATGGTTGTGCTGTCCATCTGGGGATTCTCAGAAGGCAAAGTATTGAAGCTGGTTCCCAGGGAGTGGCACAGCTCTATCAGGCCTCCACACCTAAGCCTTTGCACCAGAGGATGAGCCGCAACAAAACTGCTTAAGCAGGTGGCTAATTTTCCTAGGAATGCTGCTTCCTGCCCTCGTCACAAGGTTTGACATTTGCACTAGAATATTGCACCCACTCTTGCAGAACAAGAGGGAGTTGGCTTCAAGTCTAGCAGAAGAGATTTAACAGGACTGTCAAGGACCTCTCCTACGGACCTGACTTTGAAGTCCTTACCACTGCACAGAAGTGACCCAGGACTTTGCCATCAAGCTTTCTTCACAACTGTCAACATGGCCTTCACACATCAACTGTGTGGCCTTGAACGCAGTCAGGCCTCTCAGTGATTTTTCCAGGGCTCCCTCCCAACTCACCACAGAACTCCTGGAGCCACAAAGCAGGATATCTCTCCCAAGCTCAAGAATGAAGGCAGAGAAAGCCTGGGGTCAGACCGTGAGCAGAGCATCCTGCCTGATGCGTCAACGGGAAAACCTGGGTAACTGAGTCAAGGAGCCAGTTGGCTTCTTGTTGGGCCCCGCTGACAGAAAAATGAAATGAAGTAAAGGGATTGTAGGGCTGGGGAGGGGGCGAGCAGCAACCAGGAAGTGCCAGGTTAAGGAGGAGCATCGTTCAAGTGAAAACAACCTTTCTGATCCAAACCCTCCCACCTTGGCTTTCCCCTGGGCCCAGGAGAGAGAGAGAGGCAGAGCTTCTGGCTTAGGTGTTTGTGTCCTGTGAGACCTCCGTACGCACAGTTCACGTGGTCAACATTTATTGAACCCTCACTGTTTACTGAGTCTTGGGGAGGCAGATCCAGTTCAGAGTACAAGGTTTAGTCAGGAGCCTGACTGGAAGCCCATCCTACAGTGGTGGCTGCTCCTGGAACCCGCCCTCCAGGCCACCAGAGTCTGCATGCCCTAGCAACCTGAGAGCCAGACCCCGAACACCAGAGTGTGAAGGGGGAACCACAGCTCCTTCCACCCTCCCCTTGGATTGCGTCCTTTGATATATGGACCCAGACAGGCAACAGCAAGTGGGATTATCTGGGCTCCTTTACTGCAGCCATGGGAAATTCACAAAGTTCATAAAACCTCTCACCTCACAGGGAGACAAGAGCTGAAGGGGTAACATCCATGAGAGAGAAGTCTAGAAGGTTGAACAAGTAGTGATGTGAGGTCAGAATAGGAAGACCTAGGGCTACTGGCTGGGTGGGTATATGAAAGGAGAAATGGTCTCGAGGTGGGGATGCCCCCAAGACTAGGACGATAGGAAATGGTTCAGCATGTCATGGCCTCTGCCTGCTTATCTACTGAGGAGGTCTGAAGGCTTCTGAAAGTGACTCCTCAGGACAGGGGGTTGGGGAGGCAGGAGGGTGAGACCTGAGGAAATAAGGACCCTCAGAGGAACCTCCTCAATTATATAGAGAGCAAGGGACTTCAGGCCCGAATATGTTCAGTATGTTTTCTCCTCCTGAGCCATAACTCAGTCACTGCACCAAGGCCTAAAACAAACCACACATGGCTCTCTCAAAGTAGAAACCAAACCCTGCTTTATAAGGCTGAGTGGCCATCATTGGCTTCTCCACTGAGATATGAGGTGCCAGCCAGTGAACCTTCCTCACCTTGTTCCCCTCCCCACCACCCCTCCAGTCCGCCAGACACCCCCCTCTACAACTCAACCACTTCAAAAAATACTCTAAGGAGGGGCGAGGTGGAGGGGTGGGAGCTCAGGCTGGCCGGCCAGCCGGTTCCCATGAGGTAGCTAACGCTGGTGCGCCTGGGCAGGGGCTGGTGGAGGCAGGCCCGTCACAGGCTCACAGCAGCCAGGAGGGAGTCACCAGCTGACTGGGAGGTGGAGGAGGCAGAAAGCCTTGAAGTCTGCCCAGAGTACTTGATCAAGGGTAACGTCTGGGTGGAGAGGCTGGGCTCTTTGCTGGTGTCCTCACTGTCCTTTGAGGAACTGGGTTTCCTGGGGAAAGGGGAAAGGCCAGCTTGGGTCTTCGTGGGCTTGGGCATGGTCCCATCTCCAGAGAGTGGTATGCTTCCCTTGGAGGAGCCATGTTTTCTGAAGGGAACAGAGGGAGGAAGAAATGGCTGAGACATTGTGTAGCTGAGACTTTAACCCACGACCTGCTACCTTCAGAGTCTAGAGCAGGCATTCACCGTATTCATTTCAGTACGGCTGAAAGTGGCTGCTTTTGCGGATGAGGCTGTGCTCCAGCTCAGCTTTACTGGGCACACCAAGAGCCACCAGGAAGAAGATACTGTGGCTGCATATTCTGATACTCCCACCAACCCCCAACTGGAGAACGCTGATCTCATCATACTCTGGGAAGAGAGGGAGGAGGAAAACTCCCCGAATTCACACTCAACACCCTTCCCTTGCCCAGGCAGCACTCACCCCAGCTTGCCAGTCTCTGATTTGGAGAAATCATTGAGCGTCACATCACCCTTTGGGACAGTCAGAATTGATGTCGGGAGAGTCCACTAAAAGCAAAGGAAGCAATGAGGCCAAAGGGCGAGGTAGAGGTCAGGGGAGAGTGTCTGGGTCTTAGGACTCTTTCCCAGCTCTACCTCTGAGTGATCAAAGGGCTCTTCCCTTCCCTACCCTGCAGGAATGGGCCCATATGGGGAGAAGTCTTGGTCCTCTCTTGATTCAGATAAGAAGCTGAGGCTACAAAGCATCTGATCCTTGAAAGAAAGGCATCCAGGGAATCCTGGAGGCAATTATTCCCTTGAAAGGGAAGGGCCCTGAGACACAGAGACCTGCAGAACCTTGGGAAGAAGTGAGAGGGTCTGGACCTACACCCAACCCATGCTGCACTCTTAAGGTGGAAGAGGGAGGGGCCTGAGGTAGGACTGTCCCCCTTCACCCCAATGGCACTACTCACCACTGGAGCAGAATCAGAGATGGATCCTGTGTGGAACCCTTTGTAGCACCAACTCCGAAGCAGATCTACTCCTAGGACAAGATTAACAAGGGTGGGACTTAAGAGGGTGGAACCAACTGGCCTATTCTTCTTGCCACAGAGGCCCACTGCTTGGTCTATTGGGATTTAATCTCTCATTAAACATGGCATGTGGGCAGGGAGGACACATCACCTTTGAGCTTGTTGCCATGGTACTTCTGTTCCCACTGGGTGGTGAGAATGTTGAAATATCGTGGCTGCTCAAAAAAGCGGAGATAGCGAGAAGAGATTCGAGAAGGAAAAATTCGTTCAAATTGACCACGGCGAGAAAACTCATCCTCCATCTCAACCAGAACCCGAACATCATCTGGCGTCAGGACATCCAGCACAGATGAATAGAAGTCCTGTGGCCCAAGGAACGGGGGGAGAAGGGTATGACAAAGAGTGTAAGCCAGAGGCAGAGAATCAAAAAGCTGGGGGATGGGGAGTACAGCTCTGGGGTCCTAAGGCTCCAGGACCAAAGGACCACCAAGGCGGTCTGGTGGGCCCACTCTGGGCCTCATCTATCCCCAAGTCTGCTGAGCTTATTCGGGGGATGAAGAGACTCTTGGCTGGGGTGAGGGGAGACAGGGGGCACAGAGGTTAAGCGATTTGTTGGATGCAGTCAAGATCAGAATCCAGATTTGGCCACAGCCTCGTGTCTGCCACACTTCCATCTGACTCCCTCATCTGCTCGGAGAAAGTCAAGCCTTCCAGGAGCTCAGTGCCCCTCAGGGAAAGAAACCCAAGGGTCTACAGCTCTACAAGAAGGGTGGGCTGGTACAGCACTTTGCTAAGAGGAGTGGTTGTTGAACATGTGATAAGGGCCATCAACTCTCTCCGGAATGACATACATTCCAACAAATCCCTGCACATCAGGGGATGTAGGAAACCCTGCCCTAGAGGGAAGAAAAACTGCTTGCCTTGGGGCTCCACAGGTTTGACCAGGGAAGCTTTCTACTAGCACTGGGGTGAAGGCAATTTCCTACCTGATCAGGAATTTTCTGGGTCAGGTAATAGGCTTTCTTCATCTTCTGTGCAGTGAAGTACTCTGGGGCCATTTGACATCTGTCCCTGGGGGAGCTGGGCAGGCTAAGGCAGAGGGTGGAAAGGGGGCAAAGGGTAAGGTCAGCAGCTTCACATCCTGAGGACATGTAGAGAGAGGGTCCAGCCCAGGAAGACACCCTTCTCAAGAGAAGACAAAGAAGGATGGACAGAAGTTCGTTACGTGAGTAAATCAGACTGCAATGCACTGCATTCCGGTAGCCTGAGACTCAAAGATGAAGTACCATGTAAGAACTAAAAGAGTACAAAGCACCCTCTTTAAGTTGTATTTAAATGATAAAAAAAAAGGAGGACCATGGAACAATCACTGTATATATTTCAGTTTAGCTTAATTTAGTGAACACTTACTATAATAGATATCCAGCTTGGCCCTACTGGCTATGTGATCCTGGACAAATTCCCTGACCTCCCTGCACCTCAGTTTTATCACCCACATTACAACAATTACTGCTGAGAGAGACACAAAGATGGCCTCCAAGAAGCTCACAGGATGGCATGTGTCAAATGACAAATAACTATAGCACAGAGCCAAATATAAGTCTACAAGGTACAGTGGGGAAAGCAAGTTTTGTTACCAAAAACTTGAGCTCCCTTTCCTCAAGAGTGGTTCTGAGTGCTTTGTGGGGTGTGGAGGAGAGAGCCCACATTGAGCTAGTTTCATGAAGATGCTGCCTTCAGCTAGGCTTTGATGGATGGGTGAGGTTGAAACAGGGAGGTCTTGCTGAGTGGAAGGAGGAAGAAACCCCATGAGCAGAGGAGGGGACACCACAGGGGAAAAATGAGAAGCAGTGAACATTTCAGAGAGGAGACTAGACTAACTGATCCTTAAGGATTCTTCCAGCCTTGAGGTTCTATGAGCGATCCAGTTTGTCAGAGCACAGGAGCTGGGAAGAGGAATTAAGGGAGGGGTGCCTGGGAAAAAGAGGCTGGGGCCTTGAATGTCTGCTTGAGGAATTTTTTTTTTTTGGCTGTGCCGCATGGCTGGTGGGATCGTAGTTCCCCGACCAGGGACTGAACCCAGGCCCTCAGCAGTGAAAGCGTGGAGTCTTAACCACTAGACTGCCAGGGAATCCCCTGCTTGAGGAATTTAAAGCTGATCCCCCAGGCTCTGTGGGGATTCCTGGGCAGGGGAGCAATTAAGCAAACAGGCGTTTAGGGGCACTGACATGGCAGTGGTGTGTGAGTAGATTGAGTGAGTGGTGTGTGAGTAGACCGAGCAGTAAGGGAGACCAAGCAGGAGGGAACACCCAGACACCACCCCTTTCCAGAGTCCCTATGGGGCTGCTCATGCTGCCAGCTGAGCTGCAGACAAGCACGGAGGCCGACCTGGCGGTGGAGCTGCTGGAGCTGCTGGAGCTGGAAGTGATATCCTCTGCGCTGGGCAGAACAAAGCCCGCCAGGTTCAGAAGGTCACGGATCATCTGGCCTTTGATGCTGATGTCCAGTGGAGAGCTGGAGTGGAGGCTTCAGGGAAAGGATGCAAAGAGTGGTAAAAGCAGATGCCAAAACTGTTTCCAGTCCCAAGTCCCAGTCAATGCCAGCCCCATTTACATCCAAACTCATGAGCGCCATCACGGGGGTCTTCTTGCCCTACGGATAGTGAATAACCTCACACAGGGTGGTTCCTGCCCATGACCTTGCTAGGGAAAAGCATGCAGTAGGCATCAAGTTTAAAAGAGTAACTTTTAACAATCTGTCTCCAATGTCAGAGAACCCTGAGATAACGGCAAAGAATAAGGGAATGCGTAAACAGACCATGAAGGGAAAACACATATTCTAGTGAAGGAAAGGTTTTCCCAAAGTCAGCAAGACTGGAGCAGAAACAGGATCTTGAGGACACAGAAAGGCTTCTACTGCGAGTGTCCTGAGAATACCTACCTTGGGGAGATGTTGACTTCCAGGACCCAGGGCTTGAGGTTCTCATCGAGCATGATGTCGAAACCGAAGAGCTCGTGGCAGCTGTAGGGCCGCCGCACGTACATCTTCAGCAGGCTGGTCACATAGGGTTCTGACCTAGTCACAGGGAGGAGAAAGTATTCAGCTCAGCTCCTCCCAAAGGCTCTACCTAGAGCTGCCCTGCCAATGGAGTGGCTCAGAGACAGGAGGACAGAAGCAACCCAGGAAAAGAAGCTCTCAAGAGATGTCTGTGATCTGGAGCCAGCTTCTGGGGATGAAGTTCAGTAGAAGAGCAGAATTTAAGTCTATCCATTCCTTCCTAAACCCTGTCCTCAGAAACGGAACTTCTGACAGCATGGTCAAAAGTCTGGAGCACAGCAGGGTGGAGGCCCATAAGAAAAGGGGGGGTTCAGTGGCAGGCCCCACACCCAGGGTGGCAGTGTGACTCACGAGATGATCGTTTTGACAACAACGTCCTTTATCTTCTCCCAGATGGCATCACTGTTGACTCCCTTCTGGCTCAGGTAGCTCCATAAAGCTTTCAGTGCCCTGTAAGGCAGGAGAGGAGGAGGGAGAATTTAGGGTTGTAGTCTATGAATGAGCAATGAAGAAAAGAGAAAGAAAAAGGAATGAGAGGCCCAAAGGTATCTTCTTCATATATCTTCGTTTGATGTTTTGAATTAAGACAGAAATGAGTTGGATGCAAACAGACCAATTCTGAATTGCCAAGTGTTTATATAATCTCTGGGTCTTATATTAATCCTCCACTCACCACCCCCCCGAAACCTCCCCAAACCCCAGAACCCTGTGCTCCTCTAGACCTCCACTTGATGGGGACACTGTCTGGGTACCATTTGTGGCCCTGGCAGGCCGTTTCATCTTCATTGGCCTGGTACTCGGCATTCTTTTTATTGACACTGTAGTTGGTCAGGTGCATGAACTTGTTGCCAAGGCTCTTCATGGAAGGGGAATACCTGGAAGTGAGAGGAAAGGCAGAGGATAACGGTCCAAACATTTCCCCATATCCTGAGGAGGCAAAGCACAAGTGGACAGATCTTTTCAGATGCACAAGGGTCTGAGAAGTACACCTACTGGTAAGATTTCCAAAACACCACAGATAAACTCATCTCCCATTTATCCCACCTCAGTCCTGCAGGAAGACCCTCCCTATTCAGTGAAGCAGAGGACCTCCTTATTTCCCCTTCCACATATAACTGTGATTTATAATAACAAATACACATATTGGTCTCTGTCCCCAGCCCCTGACACAGAGCTCCTAAAACCTTTGTAAATTCCTAAGTGGTAAGAGTACAAGGAGCATCTTTGTTCTCAGATTTGGTCTTTGACCCCAGTTCCCGACACAGAGCTCCTGAAACTCATAATTTCCCAGGTGATAGGAGCATCTTCTGTTCTAATGAGGCGACACTGGGTAAGCTCCTGGATGGCTTCTGGATGAGGGACAGTCACTGGAAAGACCAAGCCATGATTAGACAGTTCCAAGTTTCAACTCCCCCCACTCAACTCCCATTCTCTTAAAAAGGGAAGGGCTGAAAATGGAGTTAATGATCGATCATGCCTAAGTGATGAAGCCTCCATAAAAATCCCCAAAATATGAGGTTCAGAGAGCTTCCGGGTGGGTAAACCTCTGGAGGTGCTGCAAGAGCAGCCAGCCCAGGGAGGGCATAGAAGCTCTGTGCCTCTTCCTACATACCTTGCCCTGTGCATCTCTTCCATCTGGCTGTTCTTCTGTACCCTTTATCACATCCATCTTTCATAAATCAGTAAACATAAGTAAACTGTTTTCCTGAGTTGAGTGAGCTGCTCTAGCAAATTAATCAAATTGATACCCCTCAGCCCCGGCCCCAAGGAGGGGGTCATGGGAACCTCTGATTTATACCAATTGGTCAGAAACACATGCGGCACCCTGCACTTGCAACTGGCATCTGAGGTGGTGTAGAGAGGGGCAGCCTGATGAGACTGAGTCCTTAACCTGTGGGATCTGATGCTATCTCCAGGTAGACAGTGTCAGAATTGAGTTCAATTGTAGGACACTCACCTGGTGTTGTGTAGAACTGCTTCGTGTGGGGGAAAAAACCCCACACATTTGGTGACCAGAAGTGTCAGAAGTGAAGTGTAGTAAAGGAGACACACAGGAGAAAAGGAAGACTAGGTTTTCCCAAAGGCACCCTACCTTCTCCTTTGCTAACAAAAACTACCAAAATATTGGTTATTTTCCTGTTTGGTGTCCTCTGGCTTCCCTCCCTGGAGCGAAAGCAAATCCCCAAAGCTGTCAGCATGAGGCCTCACCACTACCACATACTTGCAACTGGCAAAGCGGACGAGTCCATCTGAAAAGAGGTAAATCCGTAGAGGATCATAGGAGGTGACGTAAACATAGATTCGCAGATCGAACTTGCTGCCGCTGATGAGGTAGGGTTTGTGGAGATACCTACACAGGGAAAGGCCAGCTTCAGGGACAGGACAGATGAGATAGGGCTTGGTAGGTAACTGAGCCATGGCAAAAGCCAGCTAACGGTCTCCAGGACAAAGACCTTTAAACAGCTGGCTGAGGAAGTTTTTTGGCTGGGAGGACAAAGGACAAAATAACATCATGAAAAGGGAACCTCCAGGCTGAGAAGATGGGAAAGGGGGAGCAGGATCTGAGCTGGAGACTGGCTCACCTCTGTACCAGAAGGGGTCTTCGCTTGGGGAGCTGACTCCACTTGTGAATGACCTGGATGCCAATGCCTCGAGCAGATGCCGGCTAGAGGTCAAGGGGAGAGGAGAGGAGCTGTTTACCTGGCCAGACACTCCGCTGTTCCCACTCTCAGGCCCTGGCCTGCCACCTGCCGTGATCCACTCACTGGTTTAACAATCCACTTTTGGCGGCTGCTGCTCTCCCAGGCTTTGCGCAGAAGCTTGGCATCCTGGGGCAGGATGAAGGACTGGGGGAAGAAACTGAACTCCTTCTTGCCAAACCGGCTCTGCATGCGGGACAGGTTCCGCCACAGTCGGTCCTTTCGCCCAATCTGGAATGAACCTGGGAAGTGGTTTAGCTACAGAAGGGACAAAGGGTGAGAGTAGGGACAGAGAGAGTCCAGGTGAGGCCACAAGGAAGACAGCAAGATTCCCTACACCATTTCAACATTCAAAGGTCCTGTTCCATCTGATTATCACCGTCTAAAGGTCCTTAAGTATTCAGCTGCTGAGCGTTCACCAAAAAATGATTAAAACACAAACACAACAAAACAGAGTGCCCTTTAGGAGTCAACAGTTCACGACATAAAATAGTAACTAAGACAGACATAATATTCACCTTAAGAGCAAAGAAAAAGCTGTTAAGTCTTTTTCCATGCCTGTAGGACAAAGACAGGAAACTACCTGGCTTTCCTGGGGAAAAGGGACTATTCATTCCAGCATGAGACCAAAGTCCTCTTTACACATATTCAGCTTGGAGGAATGGAGGCAATGCGCAGCGGTTACGGGAGAAACATAATCAACTGAAAACTGACACTGCATCTCAAGGCACTAGAGGAAAAAGTGTCTTTTAGAGGCTGCAACTATCTAAGACACCGCAGCTGAACTACTACTAGACATGCGTGATCTGCTGGGGGCTCACCCCGCACCTGCCTCCTACACTTCCTACACTCCCCTATGAACCCTCCTGACTTCTCCATGGTCATCCTCCTCTTCCCCCACTTCCAATACCAGCCTCCTCCTGCCCAATCCAGAGTCCAGGGGAAGAATGGCTCAGAAAGGGCCCCTACCTTCTGATGCTCCTGAATGGATCGGAAACTAGGAGACTTCATGTGGTGACCCCAGCAGCCCAGCCAGTCATCATTCCCTACAGAAGGCACATCAGGAAGTCAGTCCTGCTTGCAGCTCAGTCCCTGGGACAGACAGAGGCTCAGAGGCCCCAGAAATACCACTGGGCCTGGGCATAGCTCCCAGCCCCGGTTTTCTAAGAGTTGCCATGGAGCTGTCCTACATGAGGCCCTGGGGTCAGGACTAGAACAATGGGCCTCTGTCTTCCAATTTTGAGGAACAGACTCCAGCCCAGAGGGATTTCAGACCTATGTCCTCCTATGAAGTTGGAAACTTCAGGACAGGGTCCCCACATAACAGGAGGTATCTAGGGCTCCGTTCCCGCCCAAAGCCCATCTGTTGGGGCAGAGGACAGGCTCGAAGTAAGGCAAGCGACTCACTCTTGCTGATTTTGAAGTGGGACCGTCCAATGGTCTGCTTGACAATGTTGGGGGTCACTGTGCTCATCTTCCACCGGAGCAGCTTCCTCTGCTCCCAGGGAAGTTTCTCCACTGGGGGAAAGCGGGGAGGTGGGGGGAGAGTGTGGAGAAGAGCAGGAAAGTCATGGTGAGAAGAGGTAAAAGATGGCACTGTTGCTCAGCCTTCCCTGGGTAGGCAAGTCACTAAGTATTGTCCCATATCAGAGTTTGAAAGGAGCACACTTTGGGGAAGAAAGGAGGCTGCACAGGAATGAGGAAAACAGAGAGGAGAGGCGGTTGAAAGGGGAAAGACACAAGGTTAGAGGGCAAGAATGATCATGAAATTATGGGGCTGAGAGGGTCAGCCAAAGGATGGACAAGATAAAGATCCCCCACCAGACTGGTGAGCCAGGCGGGGAACCAAGCACCAATACAGGCATTCTGGAAAGCCCCTTCCACCCTATTGCCACCCCCTCCCAACTTCGCTAGCATCCTTCTCCTGGGGGTTCTTCTGGGCTGACACTTGGCCAGGTTTACCTCTCTCATCCGGAGTGCCAAAATAGATGGTAGGGGGCACGTTGGGAAAGAGACTGTAGATGAGGGCTGGTCGGACAACTTTCTCTTTGGAAAGGGGTTTGGTCAGAATCTCCATACAGTTCCTAAGATGAAAAACAGAAATGTGGTAGAGAAAGGGAAAGCCACAGCCCTGAGTGCTGTTACTATTACATATTTCTTCCAGGGCACTATCTTTTACACTTTGATTCTACAAAAACAAGTGCTCAATAATCATTTTGCAAATATTAATCCATAAGGTGCTACGGCTAATCTATACACAGTCACACCATTAAAAATCACCTAAAGACAAAGTTTTCCAATACTTCATTCTATGAGACAACTCCAAAACTTCCTGTGACAAGCCACAGGCTGAGGAGGTTCCTGAAAAGAGTGGTTCTCAAGAGCAGGTAATGAGTTTGAGTGGATACTAGTAGAGGAATATACTACACTAAGACTAAGAGAAATAACAAGGAGAGAAAAAGAATGATATGGGTAACTAAAAAGGAGGAAAAGCAGAAAAGGTAGAAAAGAACTAAGAAGAGATATAGAGATTTTTAAAAAGAAAAGGGGGAAAAAGGCAACAGAAGAAAAGAAGTAGTGCTACTCCTAACTCATTTTACATTTATCTGAAAATATATGGTTGATTAATGCTCTTCTCTGTTTTAAAAATGATTCGTTAACATCTTATTTTTACATAACAATGTGGTAACACATGTCTGGGAATCTGCGGCAGTGGGCCATGGGGTCCCTACTGTTATTCCAACAATGTCTTGGCCAAGGCTAGCTCAAGGAGTCTCAAAATAGTGAAAACCTCAACTATCTATTGACAGACACAGACCATTGCTTCAAACAGCACTGAAAGTGGAGAGAGTAGTTATTACTCTCTATACTGAGCTATATGATCCACAAATATTTTTTAAGATTAATTTTTAGCTTATGAAGAGCCACTCTACTTGTTTTTTTTTTTTTTTTTTTACGCGGGCCTCTCACTGTTGTGGCCTCTCCCGTTGCGGAGCACAGGCTCCGGACGCGCAGGCTCAGCGGCCATGGCTCACGGGCCCAGCCGCTCCGCGGCATGTGGGATCTTCCCGGACGGGGCACGAACCCGTGTCCCCTGCATCAGCAGGCGGACTCTCAACCTCTGCGCCACCAGGGAAGCCCTCTACTTGTTATTTTGCAGCACGACAGAAATAGGCACTGTATGTAAAACACTTCAGTGTTTCAAACCTTAGAGATTTTTAGTGCATTTTATTGGGTCAAGTTAAATATTAATTCCTAATTAAATAAATCCAATTAATTCAACTCTATTCCTCATTTCCAAAGTATTTTACTTTAAAGGCTTTTCATTTACTGAGTATCAGAATTTAAGATTGTTGAAAATCAAGGAGAATGAGTTAATGTTTAAAAACAAAGACAAGATAGGAATGCAAAATGGTGCAGCCACTCTGGAAAACAGTTCTGGCAGTTTCTTAAAAAACTAAACATGCAGGATTTCCCTGGCGGTCCAGTGGTTAAGACTCTGTGCTCCCACTGCAGGGGCTCAGGTTCAATCCCTGGTCGGGGAACTAAGATCCCACATGCTGTGTGGCACAGCCAAAAAAGAAAAAAATCAAACAAAAGAAACTAAACATGCAATTACCATAGAACCCAGCAATTACACTCCTGGGCATTTATCTCAGAGAGGTGAAGACTTATGTTCACTCAAAAATATGTACACAGTTGTTTAGAGCAGCTTTACTCGTAATAGTCAAAAACTGGAAACAAACAAAATATCCTTCAGCAGGTGGCTGGTTAATCAAACTGTGGTCCATTGATACCGTGGAACACTACTCAGCAATATAAAGGAATGAACTATGGATACATGCAACAACCTGGATGAATTTGCAAAGAATATGCTGAGTAAAAAAAGCTGATCTCAAAAGGCTATATATGGCTATCATTCCATTTGTATAACATTGTTGAAATAACAAAACTATCAGTTGCTAGGGGTTAAGAAGGGGATGGGAGTAGGAAGGAAGGAAGTGTGCTCTCAGGACAACAGGAGGGATTCTTGCAGTGACGGAAATGTTTACATTTTCACTAATGTTAATGTCTTGATTGTACTAAATTGTACTACAGTTTGCAAGATGTTACACAGGAGGGACTTCCCTGGTGGCACAGTGGTTAAGAATCCGCCTGCCAATGCAGGGGACACGGGTTCAAGCCCTGGTCTGGGAAGATCCCACATGCCACGGAGCAACTAAGCCCCTGCGCCACAACTACTGAGCCTGTGCTCTAGAGCCCGCAAGCCACAACTACTGAGCTCGTGCACCACAACTACTGAAGCCCATGCACCTACAGCCCGGGCTCTGCAACGAGGGAAGCCACCGCAATGAGAAGCCCACGCACCTCAACAAAGAGTAGCCTGGCTCGCCGCAACTAGAGAAAGCCCGTGGGCAGCAATGAAGACCCAATGCAGCCAAAATAAAAAAAAGGATGTTACCACAGGGGGAAACTGAGTAAAGAATTCAGGAAATCTCTGTATTATTTCTTAAAACTGCATGGAAATCTACAAATGTCTCAAAAGTTTTATTAAAAAAATAAATATCTTTGTTAGCTGCCTCTCAAGAGTACTGAACTTAACCTCAATGGGTCTGGCTTCTGGTTTAGCAGTGCTAGAAACCTTGACCTTGCAAATAGTTACTTAACGTCTCTCCTCAATTTTCATGTCTGAAAAAAAGAGGCTGGACTTGATGACTACCATCTCTAAATTTACACAATTCTTAGAAAAAAAAATACGGAACAGGAAATGTAATAAACTATTGCTGAATAGAGAAGCAGAGGTAGTGATTTCAATGATCTTTCTGTGACTGCAAAACTTTCTATAATAAATATATAAATCTTTCATAATTGGGAAAAAATAAGATTTTGCAATCCAAAAATATTTCTGATTTTAGTCAAAATGCAAAGTAGTTTAGAATTCATCAACCTCCATTTGCTTGAACTCATGTTTTAAGCTTCATATAGACTGTATATTTTGTAGAAGTTAATGAGCAAATAATTAACAAACACTTTTGTGAATTTTATCTTATAAATCAGAAAGGTTAAATAAAGGGCTGTTCAGCTGCCTTGAAGTAGGCCTGAACACAAACCTAGATCGCCCTTAAGTGTGGAAAAGGGGTTCCAAATCAATTAAATGTTAAATGTATTTCTCTTCTGGATAGTGGAGGTGCTTAGTCAACATCCAATATATATGACCAGGAGTAGTTTTGCTTTTCTGGAAGAACAATGGGTTAGGCTTAAAGTAACAGAATTTATGCACCAGATTCAGGATACCTATGATAGGATTTCTACTAATCTTCACAGAAAGTCCCAATTTTGTCTCTCCACTTTCCAAACAACTCTCTCCACCTCGTTAGTTTGGGACTCTAAAACTAATACGGCTGCTGCACCATGTGAATGTGCACCATCACATTCAGAGATGCAGCCTGCCTTGTCCATACTAATCTTAGGTGAGGCTAACTTTTCCTCTTAGCTTCATCTAAGGCACAACTGACACAAAGGAAAGCAACCAGAATCTGAGTGCTCCACATGCTAGGCAAGCCTCAACACATATGGCCAGATTTTAATTAAAATTAGAATAGAAATTTTGCTTTTTTTATATTTTCAGTAGAAATTATTTTTTAAAAGAAAAAAACTTTAATGTTTAGTACTTTGTGAGGGTTCTTTTTCTTTTCTTTTTTTAAAAATTTATTTTATTTATTTATTTTTGGCTGCATTGGGTCTTTGTTGCTGCGTGTGGGCTTTCTCTAGTTGCGGAGAGCGGGGGCTACTCTTCATTGAGGTGCATGGCCTTCTCATTGTGGTGGCTTCTCTTGTTGCAGAGCACGGGCTCTAGGGTGCACGGGCTTCAGTAGTTGCAGCACGTGGGCTCGGTAGTTGTGGCCTACTTGCTCTGTGGCATGTGGGATCTTCCTGGACCAGGGCTCGAACCCGCGTCCCCTGCACTTGCAGGCGGACTCTTAACCACTGTGCCACCAGGGAAGCCCATGAAGGTTCTTTTTAATATCTAATAATAATTAATGAAGACAGAGCTTCATATTGAGACAAGGTTGGAAGTGATGAGGGAAACAAGGAAGATTATATTGAAGAATGTTAACTTTCTACCCAGAAAGTTGATCTATATGATCCTTAAGCA
Source organism: Lagenorhynchus albirostris (assembly GCF_949774975.1). NCBI lineage: Eukaryota > Metazoa > Chordata > Mammalia > Artiodactyla > Delphinidae > Lagenorhynchus > Lagenorhynchus albirostris. The sequence goes on from NC_083100.1 coordinate 19,019,272, forward strand.
AGTTCTAAAACTCTTTAGCACAATGACATGTCCTCATTTACAGTGATTTCCTCTTAGTCCTGCATTCCTTCCTCTCCCTGGACTCCCCATCTCAGTTATACAGCATTCTACAACTATCTGTTTTACAAAAGAAAGGTCTACATTAAGAGACTGACTTGTTGGTTCCCTAGTTAGAGATGGGTATCACTCAGATTCCACAAAGGGCAGCCAACAAAATAATCTAGATTAAAGCTAGCGAATTTTAAATTCAATTTCTTATTACTAAGGTCAACATCAGTCTTATAAAACTAACGTCTGAAGGGAGCAGAAGAGCATTGCAAAAAGCTCCAGTTAGCAGTATATCTATCTCAGAACTGTTTCTGCCTGTGGGACATACTCATAATGCAAGGTGGCAATTACCCTCAAGTAGTGGGTAGCCTAACTAAGAATCTACCTCAAACAATATGGGTCTTCATTAATTAGTTATTAATTTTCTAAATACTTCTTGAAATTATTTGCTTTTTACCTGAACAATTTCTTGAAGCCTAAAGACCAAACTGCAGCCTAAGAAACTTGGTACTGTTTTTAAGCCCCACTGATAAAATATGCTTCTGTTCCCTTCCACTGTTTCCTGTTTAAAAACGAAAGTCCTAATGTAAAAATTTGGTAAAAATGAGTTAGGGTTAACAGGGCCATTAATTAATGACTTAGGTGATTAATCTCTTTATAATCTTAAAGAGATGGAAAATGGGCCTCTACCAACGATCTACACAGCCAGCACTCACCGAGAGATCACTGCTACTGACTCGCTGGGGGAAACAGCACTGCATGAGGAGCACTCTGAGTCTCCTGCGGGTGAAAAGCAGAGAAGTCCCAGCTAGGAGAGGCTGCCACACACAGTCACCAAGCCCAGGCAGCTCTTCCTCAGACATCTTGGCTCAGCCTTCTTACAGAGCCACAAGCATCCGCTGCTGCCTTGCATGGCCCCCCCGAAGCTCGACAGCAACAGGGAGAAGGCAAGACTCGGGGGATGGGGGACGAGAGCAAGTCCCCCAAAAGCCACTACTACCCTTAGACCCCCAAGGCAAATGATGAATGTAGGTGACAAAGTGAGTTAAGGATCTGGTACACAATTGTTAGTCCCCTTCCCTAGCGGTGGTGACCCATGCCCAGTTGGAGGTGAGAGGGTCCCCTACTCACCCTCCTCCTCTTCATTCTCATCATGGTTGCAGCAGTCTTCCAAACCATCTATTAGCTCTTCTTCCAGATCTTCAGCTTCAACCTGGTCTAGCTGGAGGTCAGTAGCTGAACTGTAAGAAAGAATCATGCCCCCGGCCCAGCCAACTCCATAAGAGCGGTCACAGTTGGATTCTCATTCCTTCATCATCTCCCAATGTTTGTCTCTTCCCCAGTCACCAATCTGCTGGCCCTTGCCTGGGCCTTACAACTCTTCCTCTTGTCCTCAGAGCTTAGGTCTAGCCATAGTTCCTCAACCCTACATCCCCTATTCTGCAGAGAGGCACTATGTCTTCCATCTTCTTTGACGTCCCTCATGGCATATAAAAACAAAATTCTGAATACAAAACACCATCAATCAGTGTGTGGTAATAGACATCAAAGGTCCCTAGACTTCTCTCTGGGAACTCAGAACAAGGCCTTGGTGGACCACGGTTCCAGAGAAGTAACAAGGCACAAGAGAAGAAGCCAAGTATGTGTATGCCCTAACTCTGGAACGGCTGTCATACCAGGACTGACTGAGAATCTGATTTGGTTTGGAATTAAGTAGAGAAATCACAGTTCGCAACACATGATGTTTGGAATTCTTATTTTTCCCTGGTTATAACCTAAAGCAAGGCTTAGCAAACTCTTCCTCTAAAGGGCAAGACAGTAAATATTTTGTTTTGTGGGCCATTCAGTCTGTCGCAACTACTCAACCCTACAGTTATAACAAAAAAGCAGCCACAGACAGTAGTAAATGAAGGAGTAAGGCTGCATTTCAATAAAACCTTATTTATAAAAGCAGGCAGAGGGTGGGATTTGGCCTGTAAAGTGTAGCTTGCTGACCTCTGCTCTAAAGTGAAAACCAAACTTCTACGGCAGTTAAGAAACAAAACCAACCTCCAGAGACAGACGGTCAGTGTCACCAAACATGTATACATTCTACTGCTTTAAATGAACCAAAAACTTTCTCCGACTTACCCAATATCCCTAGCAGGTGAGTCCAGCTTCCTGGCTTCCTTAGGCTCCTCCCTCCCAAGCTTGCCCAGATGGATGGAAGAGAGGCGGGTGGCCACCTCGGCCACGCCAAGGGGCTGAGGGGGAGAAGGCAGAGCTGGAGTTTTGTCTTCTCCAAGAGGTGGGGAGTTGATCGCAGATCCACAGGCAGGGCTGCAGCTGAGCCCACTGGCGTGTGAGGCAAGGAGGTGAATACTGATGTGTTTGGTACAGAAGACTGTACTGTCCAGCTCCATGGTGTCCGAGGCTCCAGGGAGGACTCTACTGTCTGCTCCAGCATTCTCCTGAGGGAGCTGCTGGCCTACCACAGCTGGTTTCCACCACCTGTTCCTGTTGAGGACATCCCACTGCAAGCTGGGGTTCATGAAATAAGACTGTTCAAAATGGTAGCCTTGCCTTGGCTTCTTCTCAAAGCCTCTTGCAGTCAACTTCCTCACAGCCTCAGTGAACCGAACCTCCTTAGTCAGATTCTGGGAAACAGAGTCCCCATCCAGGCCACAGGGATGTGGCTCTGCCCCTGTGGCTAAGTTACTCCAGTTGTAGTGGGGAGAGGCAGCACTGGTGGTGGAAGCGTCTAAGGAACTGGGTGCAGACAGGGTGCTGTGGGAAGGGTCATCATCTAGGACAGTGCCACTGCTCTTGGGCACCTTGTGCTCAACAGGCTGGAGTGCACAGTCTCCAGTGCCCCCTGAATGATGCCAGGAGACAAGCTGGACCTTCGGTGAGGATACTGGCTTCAGGCCTTCTGTGGCCTGCAATAAAGGCACTTTAGTGCTATTTGGCCGCATGAAGGAGTTGTTATTTATCATGGGCTTGTAGGAAGAGGAAGAAGAGGAGAGTGGAGACGGGGTCTTCCCTGAGATGGCAGAGGCCAGGCTCTTCCCTGAAGGATTTTCCCCAGCCGCTCCCAGTGAGAGGTATGGTTCTGTGGATGAGGATGCCATGGGGGAGACCTTGGAAGAAGTGGCCTTATTGGCAGTGAGTCTGATAGGGAGTCTCTTTTGAGGGAAAGAAAAAGGTCTTTTTTCTGACGGGCTTGAATGCAAGCAGAAAGACTCCAGCTGCTGGTATGGTCTGTGGCCGTAGTTGGAGTGGCGGTAGAGCAGGGTGCTGCTGAACAGGTCCGGGAGGGAGTGCAGGTAACAGGAGTTGCTGTGGCCTGCAATGACAGCCGTGCTCCCGGAGCTACATAAAGTGCTGGGGCAAAAGAAGTATGTGGGCTGCGGTGGGACACCCAAGAGGCCTGGGCCCAACCCTGCTGAAAGTGTTCCCACGTGCTTCTTCTCCACCTTCCAGATTGGCTTCACCTGCTGATGACCCTGAGCCCAGACTTTGCCCTCAGAGGGTTTCTCAGGTGGCGGGGTAGGCACTGTGCCTGAGGGCCCACTCGGCTTAAAGCTGTTTCCCCGGCCAATAGTGTAGTGCTCTGTTCTTGCTGAGGCCATGAGGAGCCCACATCACGGCCACGTGGCCTCATGGCCCAGCTCAGGTAAGGAGCCTCGTACCTCCAGCAGTAGCAGCCGCATCCTTGAGGTCCGTCAGCCTGGAGGGCAGAGAGACAACTGGGAATGTTACAGTCCTAGAAGGACAGACACAATGCTACAGTGGTGCCCAGGCAAGGAAGAGCCCCACCTCAGCACTTCTTGGGCAACCAGTCTTGGTCATCAATTGGGGCCCTGGGAGAAGAACACTAGATCCTTAGGGTGTTTTCAGTGGACTTCCTGCTGCCCTCATGCAACCAAAGCTGGCTCCATCAAGGACTGGGACACTAAGGTGCCACCAGTGTAAGTCTGTTCACATGTTCCCAACCTCTCACTCAGAGAGCTCTTTCCTCTCTCTCCAAAGAAAAAAATCACCTTTCTGTCTCATCATCCACAACTTTACACAAGTGGCTTCCTTCCCTCACCTGACACGAGTGTGCCTAGGAATGAGGCAAGTCTGGGTGTGGCAGAGAAACCAGCTAATACCTTCCTCCTCATCAACCAATTCTGAATGGCCAAAGATCATTTGAGAAGCATATTTTACATCTACTGCTCCCTCACCAATTCTCAGCTGCCCCGGATGTGGTCTGCTTTTCACAGTTAAATGTGACAAGTTCAGGTAAGAGCAGAGATTTCTCCTGCTGACCTCTGGAGTGCATTCTGGAGCTGAGACAGTAATTTCGTCTCTTCAAGTGTCTTGCCAACTATATAGGCTTAAATTCCAACCAACGTGTTGGTGGGAAAGAGAAGAAACAAGATGGAACTAGACACCAACATTCTTTATATTTAAGGTGACTTTATTTCCAGCAGCCACAATGGGACAGGAAAGGTCAGGGAGTAGAATACAGAGGCGAGAAGAGGAGAGAAACTTTCTTTATTCCAAATCCCAGCCTTCAGTTTGAGCTGATTTGGGGGAAGGAGAACGTGTCTCTTACATTTCCTCATTGAATCTTTCCTCTAAAGCAAAACCTCTGAACCAGCCTGTAGTTCTGGGTTCCCAACAGTCAGTTTAGTATGGTCTCTTGCTTTCTAAGCCAAATTCACAAAATATTCTGCAGTTTTCACACCTGCAGGGAAAGGTGGGTCTGCTTTCACGACAGCATCCTGGGGAAAAATAATACAAGACCCTTTTATAAGAAGTCATTCATCTGGGATAATTCTAAATGAAATCCTGGCATCTTCATCAAGTGTTTTCAGAGTGGCTAGAGGGAAGGAATTAGCAGAGAATTTTTTTGCTCAAGTTTCATTTGAGACACAGTCAATGGGAAGAGGACTTTGTATTTTGATAGGAGAATTCCTGTCTACAGCTACAGGAACTGTTGGTGTTGTCTACCAACAAAAAGCCTGCAGAAGCCACATGATGTCGCCCTCTTTTCCTGAAAAGGCTGACCTATGTGGATTCTTTCTCAAGGAGAGTACCAAAAAATCACTGCCAACATTCAAAATGATAGTGGGCAAAAGACAGCATAAGGGCTAAAACCAGATATGATGCCAGTAACCACAAATCAAGGTAACAGAAAATGGACCTCCACCAAGTCCAAACTATGGAAATACTGTGCGGGGGACAGTTATACTCTGCACTTATGGTAGAGAAGCACACACAAAGGGAAGGGTCAAATCCTGCCAGTGATTTTTTAAGACCACACACCTGAGTGTGTGTCATGTACACTCAACAGATTCACGTCCCAATTCACGTAGTCGTCTTTCAGGAATCTACATCTTTCCCCACCGATGCAGCACAACAGATTCGCCAAAGTGATGGCAAAAAGGGCTAAGGAAACAAGATTTCAGGCTGGTGCTCCCTGAATATCACCCAACTTGTGGCTCGTCACGTGCATCCTCCTCTCTCAGACCTTCATGTCTCTACAAGTATCGCTCCCTAGAAGCCTTTCCTTCTCTTCCACCAGACAAAAAATAAACAGCTCAAATATCACTTTCACCAGGCAGCCTTTCTGGACTCCCCAGTTCAAATAGGATGCCTCACCTCTGTGCTCGCCACCATCACTGTCTGTATTACACTGAGCTTTAATAATGGACTACTCATCTGACTAGGAGCAAGGAGCATGTTGTCCTTCCCCTGATGTCCCCAATATAGCGTCTCACCCACAATAAGTGCTCAATATTCTGTTGAATAAATAAACTGAAAAAAACACAGTAAATAAAGGGGAAATACACTAGAACTGATGAATGCTAGTTTGGGCACCTAATAAATACCAGGTACTACGCTCATCGAATCCTCACAAACACCCTATGTTCAATTTGCTGATGATGAATCCAAGACTCAGTAAAGCTAAGTAACTTTTCTATAATTAAACAACCAACAAGGAGTGGCTAGATTAAAACCTGAGTTTGACTCCATGCTGCCTCTTAAATAGAAATGAAACACACACCTAGGCCCTGTTCCCTCACTTATCCCTAACCTTCAGGTACAAGACAAAAGGCAGGTTGGAAACACTCCTCCACTGTTTATACTGAGCCCCCTTTGCGGGTGAAGTGCCCAAGAGCACACCACTGCATCCTCATCTGCACCGCGGGCAAGCCCACTTTCCCTCATAGATATGGGTACCCACTGCACACCTCGGGGCTGGGTGAAGAGAACCCTCCTCTCTGCACACACTGCTCAATGTCTGCCTCTCTGCAGCCCTCCACATGAATCCTCGGTGCCAGGAACACTGGAAGCAAGTGGCCCGGCATCTAGCTGGCTTCACTTTTAATCCAAATGAGGAAGAGGAAGGCGAAGGATATACTCCCACCCTCTTCAGAAGCTGCGGGTGGCCTGCTGGGCTAGTGCCAGAGTAAAGTGGATTCTCTTCTCTGTGACTAACAGGATTCTAGATCTTGTATGTGTCTGCAATGGCCATTTCCCACAGGGCATTTGTTTTTCCTTGTCTGACTTATCTTACTTAGCATAATACCCTCTAGATCCATCCATGTTTTTTTTTGCTTTTTTTAAAAAAAATATTTATTTAGGGCTTCCCTGGTGGCGCAGTGGTTGAGAGTCCGCCTGCCGATGCAGGGGACACGGGTTCGTGCCCCGGTCTGGGAAGATCCTACATGCCGCGGAGCGGCTGGGCCCGTGAGCCATGGCCGCTGAGCCTGCGCGTCCGGAGCCTGTGCTCCGCGACGGGAGAGGCCACAACAGTGAGAGGCCCGCGTACCGCAAAAAAAAAAAAAAAAAAAAAAAAAAAAAAAAAAATTTATTTATTTATTTAGGCTGCCCTGGGTGTTAGTTGCGGCACGCGGGATCTTCGTTGCAGCATGTGGGCTTCTTAGTTGCGGCATGCATGTGGGATCTAGTTCCCCAACCAGGGATTGAACCCAGGCCGCCTGCATTGGGAGCACGGAGTCTTACCCACTGGACCACCAGGGAAGTCCTCCACCCATGTTTTTGCAAATGGCAAGATTTCTCTCTTTATGGCCAAGTAATATTCCACTGTATATATGTGCCACATCTTCTGTGTCCATTCATCTATCACTAGACACTTGGGCTGCTTCCATAACTTGGCTATCGTAAATAGTGCTGCAGTGAACACTGGGGTGCTACCAGCATCTCCTTGTTGCTGCTACTTTACTCAGTGTAGGAACTCTGCCACAGCCACACCCAACTGCTTCAACAGTGCCTTTTCCTCCAGAGGTCCGCTCCAAAATCCTCCACAGCTCCTCTCTTTTATCCTCTCTCCCACATCAAACCAATCTGCTCTCACCACTTCAACTATTACCTGCAGGAGACGAGTCACTTTTCAGACCCGACTTCTCTCAAGCTGTGTCCTCATCGCCAACTGTCTTCTCCACCTTTTCCACAGGCAAGTCCAACCACTTCAGCCCAGCTTGTCAGAACAGCTCTGCACTCTTTTTTTTGGCCGCGCCTTACGGCTTACAGCATCTCAGTTCCCCAACCAGGAACTGAACCCGGACCCCGGCAGTGAAAGTGCCAAGTCCTAACCACTGGACCTCCAGGGAATTCCCTAGCTCTGCACTCTTGACGTTCCAATTTCTTTCAGTGGAAATTTCTTTCTCTCAGTCACCTAAGAGGAAAACTTAAGTCACTTCTGATTTCTTCCTTTCTCTTAATCTCCAAAGCCAAACTAGTCACAAAACTTAAGAGATTCTTTCTTCATAGCATGCCCCCTCCTTTCATTTCAACCGTCATCCCAGATCCGGACTGCTGCAACAGCTTCCACGCTGAAGTTTGTGTCTCCAGGGTCTGCCCTTCCTTATTCCATTCTGCAGGCAACCTCCAGGTTAACTTTGCTTAAATGTTACTTGATCAGTTACCTTTCCAAAAATTTTCCATGAGTCCTTCTTTAATATCACAGTAGCCCACCAACGACCTGCATCAGAATAACCTGGGGTACAGATTCCTGAGCCCCACTTTCAGAGAGGATTCAGTGGGTCTGAGGTAGGGCCAGGGATCTGTATTTTAAACAAGCCTTCTACATGATTCTCATGTAAGTCAATAAATAAATTCCAGACTTCTTAGCCTGAGTCTGGCTTCAGTCTTTTTTTAAGGTGTATTTCCATTTCCTTCCACCTTTAACTCTGTTATATGACCTGTTCTGGTCTTGTACTAATCCTTTCAAACCGGTCTGCAGGCCCTTACTCCACTCAGCCTCTTCCTTCCAAATCCTTATCATATTTTATTTACCTTTTCCAGGCCCAGCTCAAGCTCCATCCTACCCATGAATATCTGTTGTGTAATTTATTCCTCTAATTGGATACTTTGTAAAGGCTATCTTTTACCGCTGTTCCCTTCTCATATGAATATGCCTCATAAGCTCCATGATGGTTTTTACAGGAAAATCTTGTGTTTCTGTAACAGATAAATGCACAGCTATGCGAGTAGAAGGAGGAAGATCACTGCCCTAGTCTGGCCTCCTCCTCAGCAATGCTACCCAAGCCTCCCCGCAAAACGTCATGAGATATTAAGGCTCCCTAGAACAAAGTTTAAAAATTAATTGACTTGAGGGTGATGAATATTTTCAATGTCAGTTATACCTCCACAAAGCTGTTAAAAAAGAGACAATTTTTTTCCCCTTAAAGGGATAAGAAAGGAAGGTAAAGAACTGCTGAGCATTCTGAAGATAAACAAAATGGCCTCAAACATCCTTTTCTTTCTATTTGCATGACCGGCTCAGTCCAATTCCTAGTCCCTCACCCCCCTCACCAAGTGCAGGGCTGTTGCAGTAGCATCCTGCCTGACGTCCCTGGATCCAGCCTCTCTCCTTCTAAAGCATCCAGTCTCAGGAATCTCAACATCCTGCTTGGCCATCTTTAGACAGCATTCAGAAGCTGTCTATCTCATTCTGCCTTCCACTCTCTGTGGGGTCATTTTGCCTCAAGTTTCCTCCTTAAGTGAGAGTGAATGACGAGCAGTCTATGCTAGAAAATCTATGACTGTTGTCTCAAACGATCAAGTCACCAGGGGCCAGGCCCAGAACAACTTGGACAAAGTATCTATTTCTACAGAAAGCAATTATTCATTACACACTGACTGTATCACTCTCCTACATTACAGGAGTGTATGTGGCTCTTGGGATCTGAAGTTTCCTCTTCCTCCTCCATCTAAGTGTTTCCCTCAGTCACAGGGGAACTCAGGACATCGGAAACGGTTCAGAGTCTACAGTCATAAGATCTCTGATGAAATTACTTTAGTTGCTCAACAGTTATGTAAGAAGGTAGAACTGACTTGTCTGAAATCGAACAGAATGAGTATAGGAATCAGACCCATTTTCTCTTACGAGATAAATCCTAAACTATGTCTCCCTAAAGAAAGCTGGAGGAGCATGGAACTTCTTTAAAGTCCTGTTAAGAAAGGAAGGCCAATACCCCAACCCTAATGAGAAGGAAGGGTCACTACCACAAGTTGAGAAGGGCAGCTCTTGTAGAACACAGTTATGTCAGAGTAGCTAGTAAACCTCAGGAAAAAATACAGCTTACAGCAGCTAGAGCTGAGGGAGAGCCATCTGCAAATTACTAAAAAGTGAAAACAGCTGAAGGCTTAACATAATTAAGTGACTAGCTCTCCTGAAGCCTTGACCTTCAGCAGCTTCTGAAAGAAGCCTCAGGTGAGCTCTCTAAAGCAGTGATCCTCGAAGTGTGGTCCCAGACCCTGAGGGAACCCTAAGACTCTTTCAGGGGTTCCACTAGCTGAAACTATTTTCATAACAAAACTAAGATGTGATTTGCCTTTTTTTACTGTGCCAGCCTTTCCACTGATGGTGCAAGAGCAATGGTGGGTCAAACTGCTGGTTCCTGAGTAGGAGTCGAGACAATGGCACCAAGCGAGATTCTTCACCACCACACATTCCTTCACTGCACAGTGAAAGAAGAAATGCTAGCTTTACTTAAGAATGTCCTTGATGATGCAATAAAAATGAAATCTCAATCCTCAAGTACATCTTTTTAATATTCTGTGTTACAAAATGAGAAGTCCATATAAAATAGAAGACGATGGTTGTCTCTAAATAAAGCACTTGTTTGAATTGCAAAATTTCTCTGTGGAACATCATGTTTACTTGAAAGAATGAAGGACACAAAAGTGATGGTTATTCAGACGTTGATACTTGGCAGGCATTCTCTAGAAAATGAAACAGAGTAAGCCTGTCGCTTCAGGGAAAACAGCTGACAGTGTTTGTTGCCAATGATAAAATCTGAGCTTCCAAGAGAAAATTATTATTTTGGCAAAATTGTATCTGCCACCCTGAGCTTGACAGCTTCCCAATACTTAACCATCTTTCTGATGAGTGTGGTGATAATATATTGTTTTTTGATACTGTAAAATAAAATGTGGCAACATTTGTAAGATCTACATAACTCAATGAACCAGTATTTTCTAAATATCTATCACACAATGTCAAAGAATCAGGCGCGGGTAAAAGGTCCGGTCAAAGTCAGAGACAGACCAATGGATTCTAATGAAACAAAGTATGAAAAGCTCACTGATAACATTTCAGATTCCATTGCAGCTAAACTGCATAAAACCACCCCTTGTTAACTTCTGTGTAGTACCAAAGAAGAATATCCACTATTGTCTGAAAAGGCCACAGAAATATTCCTCCCTTTTCCAACTAATTATCTATGTGAGGCTGGATTTTCGTCATCATTCAATCACAACAACATATCGAACCAACTGAATGCAGAAACAAATATGAGAATCCAGCTGTCTTCTATTAAGCCAGACAACGAGATTCTCAAAAACAATGCCACTCTTCTCACTAATATTTCTGAAACAACCGCATTTTGCATTTTTAAAAATGCTACTTATGTTTACTTGTAAGGGGTTTATTATAATTTCTAAATGAATTAATAAATAAATACTTCAATTTCTAGTATGGAGTAGATATTTATCCCACATTAAAAAATACACTGAAGACCCCAAAGAGCTTTAAAAGTGCAGATAAGAGGGACTTTCCTGGTGGTCCAGTGGTAAAGAATCCTCCTTCCAATGCAGGGGACGTGGGTTCGATCCCTGGTCGGGGAACTAAGATCCCACATGCCATGGGGCAACTAAACCCGCACACTACAACTACTGAGCTCCCGCACCTCAACAAGAGAGCCCACATGCCGCAAACTACAGAGCCCACACACCCTGGAGCCCACGTGCCACAACTAGAGAAGAGAAAACCCACACGCCATGCACCACAATGAAAGATCCCGCATGCCTCAGTGAAGATCCCGCGGGCCGCAAGTAAGACCTGAAGCAGCCAAAAATAAATAAATTAATTTTAAAAAAAACTGCAAATAATGAGAACCTCTGGTCTAGAATAGCACTGCCTGTCCAGGACGTCCAAGAGGCTCCCAAGGCAAGGTCCTTTGTATTTCAGGGCCTAACAGAAATTAGCACTCTCAGTATTTGTTCCAAAAATACCAGGTCTGGCTTCCCAGTTCTGCCAGAAGAGAGGATGAGAAGTTCTGGGCATTAAAGAAAGGTTTTCTCTGCATTTCACCAACAGATCAAAGCATCTGATTGCATGCTAAAATACAGGAAGCCTATGACCAGACAATTCCAAGGTCATAGAAGGAATCTAGCAGGAAAGCTACACTCAACTCCACATCATGAGTACCAGATCCTGAAGTTAAAGGTTCATCTAAGTTTTACAGGTGAGAGCTGGGTGAAGAATTAAAAACAGTAGAAAACAGGATTGGTTCAAGATGGTGGAGCAGAAGGACGTGCACTCACTCCCTCTTGCGAGAGCACCAGAATCACAACTAACTGCTGAACAATCATCGACAGAAACACCCTGGAACTCACCAAAAAAGATAACCCACATCCAAACACAAAGGAGAAGCTGCAGTGAGACGGTAGGAGGGGCGCAATCACAATAAACTCAAATCCCATAACTGCTGGATGGGTGACTCCCAAACTGGAGAACACTTATACCACAGAAGTCTACCCACTGGAGTGAAGGTTCTGAGCCCCACGTCAGTCTTCCCAACCTGGAGGTCCGGCAACGGGAGGCGGAATTCCCAGAGAATCAGACTTTGAAGGCTAGCGGGATTTGATTGCAGGACTTTGACAGGACTTGGGGAAACAGAGACTCCACTCTTGGAGGGCACACACAAAGTAGTGTGTGCATCAGGACCCAGGGGAAAGGAGCAGTGACCCCATAGGAGACTGAACCAGACCTACCTGCTAGTGCTGGAGGGTCTTCTGCAGAGGCCAGGGGTGGCTGTGGCTCACCATGGGGACAAGGACACTGGCAGCAGAAGTTCTGGGAAGGACTCCTTGGCGTGAGCCCTCCTGGAGTCCACCATTAGCCCCACCAAAGAGCCTGTAGGCTCCAGTGCTGGGTCGCCTCAGGCCAAACAACCAACAGGGAGGGAACTCAACCCCACCCATCAGCACAGAAGTGGATTAAAGTTTTACTGAGCTCTGCCCACCAGAGCAACAGTCAGCTCTACCCACCACCAGTCCTTCCTCTTAGATAGCTTCATCCACCAGAGGGCAGACAGCAGAAGCAGGAAGAACAACAATCCTGCAGCCTGTGGAACAAAAACCACATTCACAGAAAGACAGACAAAATGAAAAGGCAGAGGACTATGTACCAGATGAAGGAACAAGATAAATCTCCAGAAAAACAACTAAATGAAGCTGAGATTGGCAACCTTCCAGAAAAAGAATTCAGAATAATGATAGTGAAGATGATCCAGGACCTCGGAAAAAGAATGGAGGCTAAGATAGAGAAGATGCAAGAAATGTTTAACAAAGACCTAGAAGAATTAAAGAACAAACACCTAGGAGGGACCTTCAAGATGGCGGAGGAGTGAGATGTGGAGATCACCTTCATCCCTACAAATACATGAAAAATGCACCTACATGAGGAACAACTCCTACAGAACACCTACTGAATGCTGGCAGAAGACCTCAGACTTCCCAAAAGGCAAGAAAATCCCCATGTACTTGGGTAGGGCAAAAGAAAAAACAGAGACAAAAGAATAGGGGTGGGACCTGCACCTCTGGGAGGGAGCTGTGAAGGAGGAAAGGTTTCCACACACTAGGAAGCCCCTTTGCGGGCGGAGACTGCGGGTGGCGGAGGGGGAAGCTTCGGAGCCACGGAGGAGAGCGCAGCAACAGGGGTGCACAGGGCAAAGCGGAGAGATTCCCACACAGAGGACTGGTGCCAACCAGCACTCACCAGCCCGAGATGCTTGTCTGCTCACCCGCCGGGGCGGGTAAGGCCTGGGAGCTGAGGCTCGGGCTTCGGAGGTCAGACCCCAGGGAGAGGACTGGGGTTGGCTGCGTGAACACAGCCTGCAGGGGGTTAGTGCGCCATGGCTAGCCGGGAGGGAGTCCGGGGAAAAGTCTGGACCTGCCTAAGAGGCAAGAGACCATTGTTTCAGGGTGCACAAGGAGAGGGGATTCCTTCCCTGTCTGCCCACAGAAGGCAGAGCACCGCCTAAACAAGCTCAAGAGAAGGGTACAAGCCACGACCATCAGCTCGGACACCAGAGATGGGCATGAAACGCTAATGCTGCTGCTGCAGCCACCAAGAATCCTGTGTGCAAGCACACGTCACTATCCACACACACCCCCAACCCCCCAGGAGCCTGTGCAGCCCGCCACTGCCAGGGTCCCGTGATCCAGGGACAACTTCCCAGGAGAACACACGGCACGCCAGGCCCCTGCAATATCATGCTGGCCTCTGCCGCTGCAGGCTCACCCGGCATTCCAATTATAACTACCGTACCCCTCCCTCTCCCCAGCATGAGTGAGCCAGAGTCCCCTAATCAGTCGCTGCTTTAACTCTGTGCTGTCTGGGTGGGAGCAGAAGCCTGAGGGCGACCTACATACAGAGGTGGGGCCAAATCCAAAGCTGAACCCCAGGAGCTGTGCAAAGATGAGAAAGGGAAATTTCTCCCAGCAGCCTCAGGAGCAGTGGATTAAATCCTCACAATCAACTTGAGGTGCCCTGCATCTGTGGAATACCTGAATAGACAACGAATCAACCCAAAATTGAGGCAGTGGACTTTGGGAGCAACTGGAGACTTGCGGTTTGCCGTCCGCCACCAACTTGTTTCTGATTTTTATGTCTACCTTAGTATAGTTTTTAGCACTTGTATCACTAGTGGATTTGTTTATTGGTTTGGTTGCTCTCTTTTTTTTTTAAATTACGTTTTTATTGTAATAATTCTTTTTTTCCTTTTTGCGGTACGCGGGCCTCTCGTTGTGGCCTCTCCCGTTGTGGAGCACAGGCTCTGGATGCGCAGGCTCAGCGGCCATGGCTCACGGGCCCAGCCGCTCCACGGCATGTGGGATCTTCCCAGACCAGGGCACGAACCCATGTCCCCTGCATCAGCAGGCAGACTCTCAACCACTGTGCCACCAGGGAAACCCTATTGTAATAATTTTTAAAATATTTTTATTTTATTTTTATTTTTATTTATTTTTCTTTCTTTCTTTTTTTTCCTCCCGAGCCGTGTGGCTGACAGGGTCTTGGTGCTCTGGCCTGATGTCAGGCCTGAGCCTCTGAGGTGGGAGAGCCAAGTTCAGGACATTGGACCACCAGAGACCTCCCAGCTGCACGTAATATCAATCAGCGAGAGCTCTCCCAGAGACCTCTGTCTCAACACTAAGACCCAGCTCCACCCAATGGCCAGCAAGCTCCAGTGCTGGATGCTCCAGGCCAAACAACTAGCAAGACAGGAACACAACCCCACCCATTAGCAGAGGCTGCCTAAAATCATACTAAGTTCACAGACACACCAAAACACAGCACTGGATGCAGCCCCACCCACCAGAAAGACAAGATCCAGCCCCACCCACCAGAACACAGGCACCAGTCCCCTCCACCAGGAAGCCTACACAAGCAGCTAAACAGCCTTACCCACTGGGGGCAGATACCAAAAACAATGGGAACTACAAACCTGCAGCCTGCAAAAAGGAGACCCCAAACACAGTGTATTCAGCAAAATGAGAAGACAGAGAAATATGCAGCTGATGAAGGAGCAAGGTAAAAACCCACCAGACCGGCCTTCGCTGATGGTACAGTGGTTGAGAGTCCGCCTGCCGCTGCAGGGGACACAGGTTCGTGCCCCGGTCCGGGAAGATCCCACATGCCGCGGAGTGGCTAGGCCCATGAGCCATGGCCGCTGAGCCTGCGCGTCCGGAGCCTGTGCTCCGCAACGGGAGAGGCCACAACAGTGAGAGGCCAGTGTACTGCAAAAAGAAACAAAACAAAACAAACAAACAAACAAAAAACCCACCAGACCAAACAAATGAAGAGGAAATAGGCAGTCTACCTGAAAAAGAATTCAGAGTAATGATAGTAAAAATGATCCAAAATCTTGAAAACAAAATGGAGAAAATACAAGAAACATTTAACAAGAGCCTAGCAGAACTACAGAGCAAACAAACTGATGAACAACACAATAAATGAAATTAAAAATTCTCTAGAAGCAATCAATAGCAGAATAACTGAGGCAGATTAGTGACAGAAGAACAGATAAGTGACCTGGAGATAAAAAGTGGAAATAACTACCACAGAGCAGAATAAAGAAAAAAGAATGAAAAGAATTGAGGACAGCCTCAGAGACCTCTGGGCCAACATTAAATGCACCAACATTCAAATTATGGGGGTACCAGAAGAAGAAGAGAAAAAAAAGGCTCTGAGAAAATATCTGAAGAGATTATAGTTGAAAACTTCCCTAACATGGGAAAGGAAATATTCAATCAAGTCCAGGAAGTGCAGAGAGTCCCATACAGGATAAATCCAAGGAGAAACACGCCAAGACACATATTAATCAAACTATCAAAAATTAAAACAAAGAAAAGATATTAAAAGCAGCAAGGGAAAAGCAACAAATAACATACAAGGGAATACCCATAAGGTTAACAGCTGATCTTTCAGCAGAAACTGCAAGCTAGAAGGGAGTAGCAGGACATATTTAAAGTGATGAAGGGCAAAAAACTACAAACAAGATTACTCTACCCAGCAAGGATCTCATTAAGATTCCATGGAGAAATTAAAACCTTTACAGACAAACAAAAGTTAAGAGAATCCAGCACCACCAAACCACCTTTACAACAAATGCTAAAGGAACTTCTCCAGGCGGGAAACACAAGAGAAGGAAAAGACCTATGATAACAAACACAAAACAATTAAGAATATGGTATTAGGAGCATACATATTGATAAATACCTTAAATGTAAATGGATTAAATGCTCCAACCAAAAGACACAGACTGGCTGAATGGATACAAAAACAAGACCCGTATATATGCTGTCTACAAGAGACCCACTTCAGGCCTAGGGACACATACAGACTGAAAGTCAGGGGATGGAAAAAGATACTCCATGCAAATGGAAATCAAAAGAAAGCTGGAGTAGCAATTCTCATATCAGACAAAATAGACTTTAAAATAAAGACTACTACAAGAGACAAAGAAGGACACTACATAATGATCAAAGGATCAATCAAAGAAGAAGACATAACTATTGTAAATATTTATGGAGCACCTCAAAACATAAGGCAAATGCTAACAGCCATAAAAGGGGAAATTGACAGTAACACAAGTGGGGACTTTAACACCCCACTTTCACCAATGGACAGATCATCCAAAATGAAAATAAATAAGGAAACACAAGCTTTAAATGACACAATAAACAAAATGGACTTAATTGATATTTATATGACATTGCATCCAAAACCAACAGAATACACTTTCTTCTCAAGTGCTCATGGAACATTCTCCAAGATAGATCATATCTTGGGTCACAAATCAAGCCTTGGTAAATTTAAGAAAACTGAAATCGTATCAAGTATCTTTTCCAACCACAACACTATGAGACTAGATAACAATTACAGGGAAATATCTGTAAAAAATACAAACACATGGAAGTTAAGCAATACACTACTAAATAACCAAGAGATCACTGAAAATATCAAAGAGGAAATCAAAAAAAACCTAGGAACAAATGACAATGAAAACATGACGACCCAAAACCTATGGGATGCAGCAAAAGCAATTCTAAAAGGGAATTTTATAGCAATACAATCCTACCTAAAGAAACAAGAAACATCTCAAATAAACAACCTAACCGTACACCTAAAGCAATTAGAGAAAGAAAAAAAAAACCTCAAAGTTAGCAGAAGGAAAGAAATCATAAAGATCAGATCAGAAATAAATGAAAAAGAAATGAAGGAAACAATAGCCAAAATCAATAAAACTAAAAGCTGGTTCTTTGAGAAGATAAACAAAATTGATAAACCATTAGCCGGAGTCATTGAGGAAAAAAAGGGAGAAGACTCAAATCAACAGAATTAGAAATGAAAAAGGAGAAGTAACAACTGAGTGCAGAAACACAAAGAATCATGAGAGATTACTACAAGCAACTCTATGCAAATAAAATGGACAACGTGGAAGAAACGGACAAATTCTTAGAAAAGCACAATCTTCCAAGACTGAACCAGGAAGAAATAGAAAATATAAACAGACCAATCACAAGCACTGAAATTGAAACTGTGATTAAAAATTTTCCAACAGGGCCTTCCCTGGTGGCGCAGTGGTTGGGAGTCCACCTGCTGATGCAGGGGACACGGGTTCGTGCCCCGGTCCGGGAAGATCCCGCATGCCGTGGAGTGGCTGAGCCCGTGAGCCATGACCACTGAGCCTGTGCATCCAGAGCCTGTGCTCCACAACGGGAGAGGCCACAACAGTGAGAGGCCCGCGTACCACCAAAAAAAAAAAAAAATTTCCAACCAACAAAAGCCCAGGACCAGATGGCTTCACAGGCGAATGCTATCAAACACTTAGAGAAGAGCTAACACCTGTCCTCAAACTCTTCCAAAATATAGCAGAGGGAGGAAAACTCCCAAACTCATTCTACGAGGCCACCATCACCCTGATACCAAAACCAGACAAAGATGTCACAAAAAGAGAAAACTACAGACCAATATCACTGATGAACATAGATACAAAAATCCTCAACAAAATACTAGCAAACAGAATCCAACAACACATTAAAAGGATCATACACCATGATCAAATGGGATTTATCCCAGGGATGCAAGGATTCTTCAATATACGCAAATCAATCAATGGGATACAGCATATAAACAAATTGAAGAAGAAAAACCATATGATCATCTCAATAGATGCAGAAAAAGCTTTTGACAAAATTCAACACCCATTTATGATAAAAACACTCCAGAAAGTGGGCACAGAGGGAACCTACCTCAACATAATAAAGGCCATATATGACAAACCCACAGCAAACATCATTCTCAATGGTGAAAAACTGAAAGCATTTCCTCTAAGATCAGGAATAAGACAAGGATGTCCACTCTCACCACTATTATTCAACATAGTTTTGCAAGTCCTAGCCTTGGCAATCAGAGAGGAAAAAGAAATAAAAGAAATACAAATTGGAAAAGAAGTAAAACTGCCACTGTTTGCAGATGACATACTATACATAGATAATCCTAAAGATGCCACTAGAAAACTACTAGAGCTAATCAATGAATTTGGTAAAGTTGCAGGATACAAAATTAACGCACAGAAATCTCTTGCATTCCTATATACTAACAACAAAAGATCAGAAAGAGAAATTAAAAGAAACAATCCCATTCACCATTGCAACAAAAAGAATAAAAACCTAGGAATAAATCTACCTAAGGACATAAAAGACCTGTACGCAGAAAACTATAAGACACTGATGAAAGAAATCAAAGATGACACAAACAGATGGAGAGAATACTATGTTCTTGGATTAGAAGAGTCAATATTGTGAAAATGACTGTACTTCCCAAAGCAATCTACAGATTCAATGCAATCCCTATCAAATTACCAACAGCATTTTTTGCAGAACTATAACAAAAAATCTTAAATTTGTATGGAGACACAAATGACCCCAAATAGCCAAAGCAATCTTGAGGGAAAAAAACGAAGCTAGGGGGTTTCCCTGGTAGCGCAGTGGTTGAGAATCTGCCTGCTAGTGCACGGGACACAGGTTCGAGCCCTGGGCTGGGAGGATCCCACATGCCGCGGAGCAACTAGGCCTGTGAGCCACAACTACTGAGCCTGCGCGTCTGGAGCCTGTACTCCGCAACAAGAGAGGCTGCGATAGTGAGAGGCCCACGCACCGCGATGAAGAGTGGCCCCCACTTGTCACAACTAAAGAAAGCCCTCACACAGAAACGAAGACCCAACACAGCCAAAAATTAATTAATTAATTAATTTTTAAAAAATGGAGCTAGAGGAATCAAACTCCTTGACTTCAGACTATACTGCAAAGCTACAGTAATCAAGACAATATGGTACTGGCACAAAAAAAAGAAATATAGGTCAACAGAACAGGATAGAAAGCCCAGAGGTAAACCCACGCGCCTATGGTCAACTAATCTATGACAAAGGAGGCAAGGATATACAATGGAGAAAAAACAGTCTCTTCAATAAATGGTGCTGGGAAAACTGGACAACTACATGTAAAAGAAAGAAATTAGAACACTCCGTAACACCACACACAAAAATAAACTCAAAATGGATTAAAGAACTAAATGTAAGACTAGACATTATAAAACTCTTAGAGGAAAACATCAGAAGAACACTCTTTGACATAAATCACAGCAAGATCTTTTTTGATCCACCTCCTAGAGTAATGGAAATAAAAACAAAAATAAACAAATGGGAACTAATGAAACTCAAAAGATTTTGCACAGCAAAGGAAACTGTAAACAAGATGAAAAGACAACCCTCAGAATGGGAGAAAATATTTGCAAATGAAGCAACTGACAAAGGATTAATCTCCAAAATTTACAAGCAGCTCATGCAGCTCAATCTCAAGAAAACAAACAACCCAATCCAAAAATGGGCAGAAGATCTAAATAGACATTTCTCCAAAGAAGACATACAGATGGCCAACAAACACATGAAAAGATGCTCAACATCACTAATTATTAGAGAAATGCAAATCAAAACTACAGTGAGGTATCACCTCACACCAGTTAGAATAGGCACCATCAGAAAATCTACAAACAATAAATGCTGGAGAGGGTGTGGAGAAAAGGGAACCCTCTTGCACTGTTGGTGGGAATGTAAATTGATACAGCCACTATGGAGAACAGTATGGACGTTCCTTAAAAAACTAAAAATAGAATTACCATACAACCCAGCAATCCCACCACTGGGCATATACCCAGAGAAAACAATAATTCAAAAAGACACATGCACCCCAATGTTCACTGCAGCATTATTTACAATATCCAGGTCATGGAAGCAACCTAAATGCCCATCGACAGATGAATGGATAAAGAAGATGTGGTACATATATGCGATGGAATATTACTCAGCCATGAAAAGGAATGAAATTGGGTCATTTGTAGAAACGTGGATGGACCTAGAGGCTGTCATACAGAGTGAAGTAAGTCAGAAAGAGAAAAACAAATATCGTATATTAACGCATATATGTGCAATCTGGAAAAATGGTACAGATGAACCAGTCTGCAAGGGAGAAACAGAAACACAGATGTAGAGAACAAAAGTGGACACCAAGGGGGGAAAAGCAGGGTATGGGAGTGGGGCGGTGGTGGTGGGATGAACTGGGAGATTGGGATTGACATATATATACTAATATGTACAAAACGGATAACTACTGAGAACCTGCAGTATAAAAAATAAATAAATAGAATAAAATTTTAAAATAAATAAAAATAGTAGAAAACAGAGAAAAAAATAGTTTTTCAGCAAGGGATTTTTCATTTACATATTCATTTTTGGATTTGGTTATAAATATTCTGTCTCCCTTCTTCCGTCCCTTTTCCCCTACCTACTCTCTCAAAGTTGGTGCTCCTCTGTGCTCAGTCTTCTCACTTGGCCTGGCACATAGTAAGCGCTCAATAAATGGCAGTTGCAACTATTAACACAAACTCTCCCAAAGCAAAGCAACCTCTTTTATCCCATGGCCTCAACCATCTCCTACAT
The DNA here is from genome assembly GCF_949774975.1 of Lagenorhynchus albirostris. Taxonomy (NCBI): domain Eukaryota; kingdom Metazoa; phylum Chordata; class Mammalia; order Artiodactyla; family Delphinidae; genus Lagenorhynchus; species Lagenorhynchus albirostris. The sequence goes on from NC_083100.1 coordinate 19,040,385, forward strand.
TCTCAACTTTCTTTCATCACTCAGACATGTCAGAACAACCTCCCAGGGCTTTCTTCCTTGATGTGCTGCAGGAACCTCAATTCAGCATGCCCAAACTCCTTTATCTTTCTCCTCAAAGCCCTCCTCCTAATAGTTCCTCCTGCATCACCACCCACTTAATCACTGAAGTCAGAAAACAAGGATCATTCCAGACTGCTCTTTGTCCCACTCCCTACATCTACTTTGCCACCAGGTTTTGTCCACTCTACCACTGTTAATCTCTCTCTAAACCCTCTCTCTCACTGCAACCACTATAAAGCCCTCATCCTCTCTAGTCTGGTCTCTAGTTTTCTCATTGGCCCCCTGCCTTCAGTCTAAAATCTTACTTATTCAAACTGCACACTGACACTACAGTAGTAATCTCAAGCACAAATCTGATGTTACCTTCCTGCTAATTACCTTTCCGTGGTCTTCCTGCAATATACTCTTCCGATGATTTTACTCATGTATTCCCCTAGGAATTTTTAAAACCATGTATTCCGTGGGGAGTTCCTGGTGGCCTAGTGGTTAGGATTCCAGACTTTCACTGCCATGGCCCAGGTTCAATCCCTGGTTGGGGAACTGAGATCCTGCAAGCCATGCGGTAGAGCCAAAAAAAAAAAAAAAAATTAAACCCATGTATTCCTTGCACATCTTAAAGTTGAACTCTAAAATTTTTCATCACAAGTTTAAACAAGTTTATCCTTTTGTTAAGAGGAGGTAGAAAATACTAAATATTTTATAGAAAGAACTAAGGTAAGGATTAACTGTAACTGAAATAAACATTTCATGACGATTTAATAAAATGAGTTTTAACTATCTGATTAACACATCTAAACTAAAAGAAATCTCTCTTAAAAAAATTTATGCAACTTCTATCCAATACAGGTTGAAAAATCTGTGGTCCCAAAAAACATTTTAGACACATTTAACTGTTGTGTTCTTTTTTTTTTTTAATATTTATTTATTCATTTCACTGCACCGGGTCTTGGATGCAGCATGCAGGATCTTCCTCGCTGCATGCAGGATCTTTTAGTTGCAGCATGCAGGATCTAGTTCCCTGACCAGGGATCGAACTTGGGCCCCCTGCATTGGGAGGGTGGAGTCTTAACCACTGGACCACCAGGGAAGTCTCCAACTGTTGTGTTCTTCTGAATTCAGAATATCCCAACAAGGAACAAGCTTCACTCTAACAGCAGTGTGTATTACACAGGGGAAGACAGGAAGACTTCTAGGGTTTGTTTGTTTGTTTGTTTTTTCTAGGTGATCTCATCTCTATGACCCTATTAGGAAATTTATTCATGAATTCAATAGTTATGTCCCGAACAGAAGGATAGAATAGTACAATGATTAGAGTATAGATGCTGCAGTCTCAGGCTTTCCGGGTTTGGATCCACTTAGTGGCCCTCAGACTTTGGGCAAGTCAATTTTTTCCCATATGGCTCAGTTTTCTTACCAAATCTGGCTTCACTCGGTGAGTCAGGGGGAAGGGAGAGCCACACAGAGTACAAGGTGGTGAGTACCGTAGACAGCCAGGACTGCTGGACCTCCCGGCTTCTGGGAATGCGGTGAATATAGTATTCGGGAAACGTAGCACTGGAGTTTCTATCAGCTCGATTTACTTCAAAAGAATTTATTTTACGGGCACTCATTTCATCAGTGTCAGCAATGATATAACGTCTAGGAGAGTAGGCATCGTACAAGCTCTCGAGCAGCCTCAGGATCTCAGTGGTATGCCCACCGGACCCAGCCACCACCAAGAGGCTGAGAGACCGCCGGAGCACAGCGGCGCGGGGACGCAGCACTACCCATAGCCGCACTGCCAGCAGCACGGCCACGGCTCCTGCCGCCGCCGCGAGGATAAGGGTGCCACCCATTCAAAGAGAAGACGCATGCGTGCTATCCCCCGGCGCCGGCCGCTGAAGCCCTTCTAGGTTTTTGAGGTAACTTAATCAAACACCAAAGAAGGCCCCCCTGAAATTAATATTTCCAAAATATTCCGTTTGCCAACCTGAGGTTTTTATACTCAGAAAAATATGCTATAGTAAAATTTGAGAGCGTGAGAGATATGACACTCTCCACCCCTTTTTTGTAAGGTCAGTTTTAGAAGCGTTCATTTGGAAGCTGAGGATCTGGGAACTGATTCTTCTAAAACTATATGTGCATATCTATCCCTTGGAAGTCTCAGGCCCCTGAATATCCTGCTTGAAAACCACTGCTCTGGAGGATGTAATTCTAACTCCTCAGCAAAACATCCAAAGCCCTTTGTGATCTAACCCCTATTAATTTCCCTATTCCTATTTGTCCCGGGCTGGTTCCCTCCAAAAACAGCTCAGGTCTATCCGACTGTTTCCAGTTCTCTTTTCAGGCCTTTACTAAAGCTACTTTAGTATCTTTACTAAAGCTACTTTGTATCTGGAATGTCCTCTCACCTCTTTATTCCCAGAAAACACTTGATACATTTTTCAATGCTCCATTCAGCCCAATTAATAAGCAGCTGGTAACTTTACGGGCACCAAGTGAGTGGTTTTTATGCAAACAATGCCTCAGTATTTATTGCAAGAAATTAAGGATGGGATAGAACACTGTCCCAAAGGGTCTCCCGGCTACTCGTTGACTGGCTAAAATCAACAGGTAATGACGTTAAGGAAGATGGGATCTGGAGTAACTGAGAGAGCAGGGATAACTCCCTAAGGAAGGAAGGATTAAAACATTTCCTAGATCCAGATTGGGAATGTGAAGACCAGGGAATGGGGATAATATAGTTTTCCAACTAAATTTGGGTTAAATATCCTTCTAATGTTCTATCAGAACGCACACCACACATACGGCAAATGCTGTTTACCTGATTAAAATCTCCCCTAGACTATAAGCTCTGTGAAAACACGCCTGCCTTGCTCACCACTGTATCCGCCCCCCCGCCGGGGCTTCCACAGTGCCCTGGCTCACTAAATATTTGTCGATGTTTATTAAAAATTGTTGAATGATTAAATGAAGTAATGGATGTATGGATACATGAAGAATTTAATTCCACAGCATCTCGGATGCTGTTTGAATCTCTAATTTAAAAAAGTATTTCTCTACAGATAGTGAAGATGGGGAAGTTAAAAAGTGGGTATCCATGTAAAATTCAGCCGTGAGGCCTGAGAGGAGCTTGGGCTTACACCCAAGCAGGGAGAATTTAAACTGCAGCGGAGCGGGAAAGACGAGGCACGGAGGCCCAGGGTGAGAGGATGCTGCAGGGTTCGGGGCACCCAAACTTAGCGGGGCGACTAAGTTCACTGGGCGTGGCGGGGAAGGGGGCGGAGGGGGGAGGGGGGAGAAGGGTTCCGAAGAGGCGCGAAGTCCTGGCAGGGTGGGAGGACGCGGCCCCCTCTCCTCCCAGGGGATGGAGAGGTGGCGGGCAGGAAGCAGGGCTGGGACAGGAGCGGCCAGAGGGCTGGGGGCCGCGTGAAAGGACTCGGGCAGAGGGAGGGGCGGGAGAGTCGGGGCGGCGGAGGGTCATTTTCCTGGCTCCACGGCCACACTCACCCAGCGGACTCAGCTTCGCCCCGGCTGGGCGCCGGCTCCGGGCTGCTTCCTCCCTTGGCCTTCCGGGCGAGCGGGCGGCCTCAGGCGCCCCTAGCAACCACGCACGGCCACACGGCCCGCGCTATCAGCCGCCGGCGCCGCTGCCACCAGCCACGCACTGCGCGCGCCCCCAGCGGACGGACGGAGGGCCTGAAGCGGCGATTCCAGCGGGAGGGAGGCAGGCGCGCGGAATCTCGGGGATTGTGGAGTTTGGGAGGGCAGGCGGTCACAGGGCTCGCGCACACGCAATCGCTTCAACGGGGGGTGGGACTCGTCGAGTGGAATTCTGGGAGATGTAGTCTCAAGGTTAAATCTGTTAAAGGCTAAGCTCTGGCGCTGCAGGACCCCGCTATACCTTGATTCTACCTAACCCCTATGGACTCTTTCTTCGGCCGTGCCTTAATTCGCTCCTCTAAAATCAAAGAGCTCAGGCTTTATTAAAGAATTTTCTTGTAGTTCCTTCCAGTAAGCCTTTGAGTTTGACCCCAGGAAAGGATAGATCGCCAGATCCGCCATGCTTCCCTCTACCCACCTTCCCCTAACCCCACCCACCCAACAGGCTCCAATTACAACCACCTGCTTCCTGGGCTCCAAGTGTGAACTTTAGGAAACACTGACTCAGTTAATTATCTCGCCAGGCAAGACAGATTGTACCCCCTCAGTCTCAGATGTCCCTAGACCTAATGGATTTGGAGATCTCAAGAGAGATGGAGGGTGAAAAGAACTTTTCTAAATAGTCTGCTACAGAAATAAAGGGGACAATAAAAGATGAAACTAACCTAAGGAAAATAATCGGGACCAGAACAAAGATGCTTAATAAATATTTGATTTAGGCAACAGTCATTGATAAATGCTAAAATCATTAGAGGGTTGATGGGGGATTTTTACACTGAAAGGACATTTGCTATCACTTGTATATTTTAATCACTCTTAGATCATGAAATGTGGGGCAGCTATAAATTATGTCTCATGATATGATGCAATTTGAACTACACAGTAATACTTAGGAAGTAGTGTATTTTTGTCTAAAAATCAGTTGAATCTGAATCTTAATCAAACTCTTGGCTCCAACTTCCAGTTTTCAGGAAATAAAGAGAAACGTCGTCACAAAAAAGCCATTTGACCAATCCAGAATGTAGGCCAATGTATCGGGGAATGACCTAATTTCTCCGACAATTTCAGAGTATAAAAAAAGAGTGAGGTGTTCTATATCATAAGAGACTTAAGAGACATAATTACATCAATGAGTGGACCTTGTTTAGATCCTGATGCAAATAAGCCAACTGCAAAAAAGATACTTTTGGGCTTCCCTGGTGGCGCAGTGGTTGAGAGTCCGCCTGCCGATGCAGGGGACGCGGGTTTGTGCTCCCCGGTCCGGGAAGATCCCACATGCCGCGGAGCGGCTGGGCCCGTGAGTCATGGCCGCTGAGCCTGCGCGTCCGGAGCCTGTGCTCCGCAACGGGAAAGGCCACAATACTGAGAGGCCCGCCTACTGCAAAAAACAAAACAAAACAAAAAAGATACTTTTGAGACAATAGAGAAATCTGAACATGGATGGGGGAATATTAAGAACATAGATAACGTTAAGAAATCATTATTAATATTTTTATTGTAGTTTACTGAATGGTGACCCCCCTCCAATATATCCTTGTGTTAATTCCAGGAACCTGTAAATATTACTTTATATGACAAAATATGTGATTGAGGATTTTGAGAGGATGATCTTGAAAGGATTAAGGAATTTTCCTGGATTATCTGGGTGGGCCCTAAACCCAATAACAAGTATCCCTAGTGAGGCAGAGGGAGCTGGGACAGACACAGAGAATACACAGAAAAAAGGAAGAGGCAGTGTGACCAAGGAGGTACAGATCAGAGTGAAGAGGAATGCCTGGGGCTACCAGAAGGTAGAAGAGGCAAGAATGGATTCTTCCTTAGAACATTCTGAGGGAATGGGGTTCTTCAGACAGCCCGATTGCAGAATTCTGGCTTCCAGAACTGTGAGAGAATTTCTGTTGTTTTAAGTCACTAAATTTGTGGTAATTTTTTCTGGCAGCCACAGGACATTTTGACATTTTGACATCTTTTAAGAAGATATCCTTATTTTTTTACAGACACTATGAGGTATTAAACAACATGGTGCTAGGGGGTTGGTTTTGCTTTAAAATACTACAGCAAACACCCTAGTAGCAACGAGCACAGGTAGCATCCAGGTCTTAGTTTCTAATACCACTACATTACAAGGAACCAGGGCTCCCTAGAGAAAAGGCTGATTCTCAGACCGGAACAGGAAATATACAAAATGAGCCCGAAGCATCTGGTAGTGCCAGAAAGAAAGTGTTCCTAAAACAAACAAACAAACAAAAAACAGATCGGTGGGTGTATGTCACAGGAGCTAACTGAAAGAACTCCCAATGACCAAAGCTCGAACAATTTGAGCAATAAAATCAAATAAATAGTGGTTTATGACCCAAAGTATAAAATACCCATGAGTCCCTGATATAAATGGTTCAATATATTCACAAATGTGATAAAAAGACAAATCTCCTATGCAGAAAAATTCCCCCCAAATTATGTAGATACTCAGCCCTAAAGGAGGGGGAGTATAACCCCCATTCCTTAAGTTTGGGCTGTGCAGAGTGACTTCTTTCCAAAGAGTACAGTATGGAAAAGGAGGCGGAGTAGGGCAAAAGTAGTAACAGTAGAAAAATCTGACAAACATCACTTCTGCCAGGTGATCAAGGTCAACACCAAGTCCTAAGTCATGTAGATAGTATATGCCCTTGATATATGATGAAAATGGCATTTTACTTTTGTGATCTTCCTCCCCAAAACCCATAATTCCAGTCTAGGCATGAGAAACACCAGGCAAATTCCAGTAGAGGAGCATCCTACAAAATACCTGACCAGTACCTCTCAAAATTGTCAAGGTCACAATGTTCATTGCAGCACTATTTACAATAGCCAGGACATGGAAGCAACCTAAGTGTCCATTGACAGATGAATGGATAAAGAAGATGTGGCACATATATACAATGGAATATTACTCAGCCAGAAAAGAAACGAAATTGAGTTATCTGTAGTGAGGTGGATGGACCTAGAGTCTGTCATACAGAGTGAAGTCAGAAAGAGAAAAACAAATACCGTATGCTAACACATATATATGGAATCTAAAAAAAAAAAAAAGGTTCTGATGAACCTAGGGGCAGGACAGGAATAAAGACGCAGACGTAGAGAATGGACTTGAGGACACGGGGAGGAGGAAGGGTAAGCTGGGACAAAGTGAGAGAGTGGCATGGACATATATACACTACCAAACGTAAAATAGATAGCTAGTGGGAAGCAGCCGCATAGCACAGGGAGATCAGCTCGGCACTTTGTGACTACCTAGAGTGGTGGGATAGGGAGGGTGGGAGGGAGATGCAAGAGGGAGGGGATATATGTATGCATATAGCTGATTCACTTTGTTATACAGCAGAAACTAACACAACACTGTAAAACAATTATACTCCAATAAAGATGTTAAAGAAAAATTGTCAAGGTCATCAAAAACAAGAAACTTCTAAGAAACTGTTAGAGCCAGAGGAGCCCAAGGACAGCTAAATGATGTGTAATGAGATCTTGGAACAGAAAAAGGAAATTAGGTAAGAATTAAGGAAATCTGAATAAAATACAGGTTTTAGGGCTTCCCTGGTGGCGCAGTGATTGAGAGTCCACCTGCCGATGCAGGGGACACGGGTTCGTGCCCCGGTCCGGGAAGATCCCACATGCCGCAGAGCGGCTGGGCGCGGGAGCCACAGCCACTGAGCCTGCGCGTCCGGAGCCTGTGCTCCGCAACAGGAGAGGCCACAACAGTGAGAGGCCCGCGTAACGAAAAAAAAAAAAAAATTAATTATTGCTTGATGCAATAGCCTAAAAAGTTTGGATGTAAATTTAATTTCTCTACATTAAATTGTTTACATACCAGATAAGCAAAATATTTCAAGCTAGTGTTTAACAAATTATTTGGAAAAAGCAAATAATTCCTTTACAAGGTAATTCCCCCTAGTTTACCTTCTAGGAAAAAAAAATCCAGATTTAAATACACAATACTGTATACATATTTGCGTTAACTAGACAGGTCTTAGTGAAGTACTGTGGTTTTGTGAAAAACAAAAACAAAATTTCTGATTTGTCAGAGATACATTCCGATGTACTCATGGATAACATATGTTGCCCAGGATTTGTTTCAAAATATTTAAGTAAAAAAAGAATAGGGCTTCCCTGGTGGCGCAGTGGTTGAGAGTCCGCCTGCCGATGCAGGGGACACGGGCTTGTGCCCCGGTTCCGGGAGGATCCCACATGCCGCAGAGCGGCTGGGCCCGTGAGCCATGGTCGCTGAGCCTGCGCGTCCGGAGCCTGTGCTCCGCAACGGGAGAGGCCACAACAGTGAGAGGCCCGCGTACCGCAAAAAAAAAAAAAAAAAAAGAATATATATGGTAGCTATCGAAGTGGTGATGGGGTTCACTGAACTAATCTCTCTACTTTTGTGTATGTTTGAAAATTTCCAGCTAATAGACTTAACGTTCAAAACTGAACTAGAGTTTTCCCACCCACTACCACTCCACTAACAGCCTTCCCCATTTCAGTTAATGGCAACTCCATCCTTCCAATTGCTCGGGCCAAAAACCATGGAGTCATCCTTGACTGCTTTCCTTTGTTACACTCTCACATCCAATCAGTCAAGAAAACTTATTTGTTCCATCTTCAAAATACATTCAAAATATGACTACTTTTCACCACTCCATTGGTACCACTCCAGTCCAGGACACCATTATCTCTCATGTGGATTATTACAATAGCCTCCTAATTGCCCACACTACTTCCCATCCTCCCCCATTCCTCACTGTCCATCACAATACAAGAATGAAGAGCAATCTTTTAGAACATAAGGTAGATCTCAGAACTCCTCTGATCCAACTCTCCAATAGATCCCTACTCTATGTAAAATGTAAGGTCTTTAAGGCCTACATCTGGTCCCTATTACCTTCCTGTCCTCGTTTCCTACTGTTCTCCCCCTTCTTCACTTTTCCATCCAAACTGGCCTCCTCATAGCTCCTCAAGCACTCCAGGCGTACTTCCATACGGCCATACTCCAATGGCCTTTGAAGACCATTCTCCCTGCATAGTCTTTTCCCTCAGAGAGCTGCACTGCTTTGTTCAAATGTCACCTTCTAAGTGAGGTCTACCCTGGCTATCCAACTCAGCATTCCTCATCCCCCCCTTCCTGCTTTGTATTTCTCTGGAGCTTTTATCACATTCCTACATACTAAAAAATTTATTTTTTTAAGTTTTCTTTAAGTAATTTAATATTTTATTTATTTATTTTTGGTTGGGTTGGGTCTTCGTTGCTGCGCGCAGGCTTTCTCTAGTTGCGGCGAGCAGGGGCTACTCTTCATTGCGGTGCACGGGCTTCTCAGTGCGGTGGCTTCTCTTGTTGTGGAGCACGGGATCTAGGCGTGCGGGCTTCAGTAGTTGTGGCGCACGGGCTTAGTTGCTCCAGGCATGTGGAATCTTCCCCGACCAGGGCTCGAATCCATGTCCCCTGCATTGGCAGGTGGATTCTTAACCGCTGCGCCACCAGGGGAGTCTGCAATTCACTCATTTTAATAAGCCCACTGTCTCCCCAACCAGAATGGAAACTCTATGACAAACAGGCATTGCTTTACCTCCAGTGCCTAGAATAGTATCTGGCGTATAGAAAGGACTCAATAAATATATGTTATAGAAAACAGACTGGTGGTTGCCAAGGGGGAGGGGCCTGGGAGAGGGCTGGATTGGGAATTTGGGATTAGCAGATGCAAACTGATATATATAGAATGGATAAACAACAAGGTCCTACTGTATAGCACAGGAAACTATATTCAATATCCTGTGACAAACCATGATAGAAAAGAATATGAAAAAGAATGTATATATGTATGTATAACTGAGTCACTGCTGTACAGCAGTAATTAACACATTGTAATTCAACTATACTTCAATAAACAACTTTAAAAAACAAATAAATAAATATATATTGAACTGAACTAAAATAATCTGGATAGGAAGAAATTATGGTGGTCTCTAGAAAAAAATGTTATTTTTGCCAAAATATAAACACAGACAGTGGGCAATGAAGATGAGGTCTAAATGAATTCTTTATAAAAATAAAGGCACCTGAGCTTCCCTGGTGGCGCAGTGGTTGAGAGTCCGCCTGCCGATGCAGGGGACATGGGTTCGTGCCCTGGTCCGGGAAGATCCCACATGCCGCGGAGAGGCTGGGCCCGTGAGCCATGGCCGCTGAGCCTGCGCATCCGGAGCCTGTGCTCCGCAACGGGAGAGGCCACAACAGTGAGAGGCCCGCATACCGCAAAAAAAAAAAATAAATAAATAAAGGCACCTTACTCATCTTTCATTTCTAAAACAAGTGGAATTTAAGGAAGGACAAAAAGTAGTCTCCCTATGTTACAGATGGAGAAATTAGGGCTCTGGGAAGCTGGCTGCAAGCTATCCAGTGAGTGAAGGTTTAAGCTTTCCAGTATGGATTATGATTCTAACCAACGGGCCTGCCAAACATCCCTTTCTGGTAAACTGCACAATCTCCATAAACAGCCATCCTTCTAAAGCAGCTGGGCTTCCCTATACATTG